>NC_061088.1:68040577-68108698 GCF_015104395.2 Macrobrachium nipponense
GAGTTTGGAGATTGTGGCGAGCAGAGTCGTAGGGTGTGACGTCATCTCTTAGACAGACTGGAACTGTGCCAGGTTAGGGTGGACTGCAGGGTATACTACCATGAGTACTGGCTAGGGCAAAGTGCAGTTTGGTAGTCCAGGTCTGGGCATATTTATACCAGTTGAATGAGGAGCCAGTCACATTTAGTTCAGGCCAACATGGTTCTTGGCTGGTTTCATCTCCACCGCCAGTCCTTGTTAATTGCCTGGAAGACATCATTGGACGCTGGCAAAGAGGTCTGGAAAATAGGTTACATTGGAGGAATCGTGGGTCAAGAAGTTTAGGATGACCGTTGGTCAAGCAGGTGTGCGTGGGCGGAGTAGCAGGGGCGGAAGGGTTCAGATATTATAGCAAGGGAAAGAGTCCAGGTAGAAGGCATGGAGGGTCAGGTCATCGAGATGTGTGAACTTTCGCCAATGGGAGGACGACCAACTGCTAATGGCTTCTTGTAAAAACTGGGCTGGGGACCTACGTATAAACGAATATAATAGAAAATGGCCCTCTATTCCCTTAGGTGCAAGTACTCTTCGAGGTCTTTGGCATATGGCTGGCATTAAATCTAACAAGTGGATGACAAGTCACCATGCAGGTGTGGAGTGTCATTAAAATACAATCTCTCATGGAGGTCCAAACGGTTAAGAACAAGACAGGATTGCATTTATTGGACGCTTGTAGTAATGTACAGTAATACCCCAAACTTATACGAGGTTAGGTTCCCGACCTCCTAACAGAAGGTGAATTTTTGTGTGAGTTTCGCATGGTCCCTAAAAAGGTTAATAAATGCTTACTACTAGAGTTTGAACACTAGATATGACCCTAATCATGCTCCCTAAGTATTAAGGTAACTAGTGAGTCATTTAAAAGTTAGCTTAATACATTACCCTTTAAAAAAGGTGTAAATGGTTGGTAAAAATATGGGAGTGTGTGAAGATTACATACAACTATTTCTCTCTTCGTTCCCCCCTCTGACCAATCTATTTTTAGAAGTCTTGTCAACCTGTTTTTAAGAATTTATGAATTATTGCGGAGAGAGAGAGAGAGAGAGATAAAATTCATTGACCTGCTAATCGGCAGCACTCTCCACCTGTCACATTAACTTGGACATATATTATTATTATCATTATGATTATTATATTAATCTTCTTAATATTTGAAAATATTAATTAACATAGTACATACATACATGTACCATAAAAAATCTCTCATCTCAGTAAAAGAGAGAGAGAGAATTATTTTTATTATTTAATGTTATTTAATTTACATACAAAAGCTTGAAAACCTATAAATTGCATAAAATATTAAGCATATTTGCAGGATTCTTGAGGATTCGAGAAAGTTGCGTTTGCGTTTGCATGTCTGTGGAAAACTCGCGTATGATCATTAGTTTGGTTTCAGTGATCAGTTCACGCTTTTGTGCGTTCGCGGAACTCGAATCGTATAAGATTGAAGTATCACTGTATATACATATTAAACATGAACCCTCTTTCATAGGAAAGGTGGCTCTACTATAGAAAAAAGACAGTAGTAATGTCACAATATTCATTTAGGGAACTGCCGTTTGAAGGACGATCTATTAACCTGTCTGATTATCTCCTTTACGGGCTATTGGTACAAGCTAGTGTCCAGGATGAAGCCACCGAAATGAAGTAAAAAAAAAAAAAGGAAATTATCTCTCTCTCTCTCTCATTATATATATATCTATATATATATATATACATATATATATATAATATATATATACATATATATATATATATATATATATATAAGATATATATATATATAGATATATATACATACATATATATACATATATATATATATATAATACACACACATATATATATATATATATATCACATACATATATATGCTTAAACAATCATAGTAGATGCACGTGACTTCATTAAATAAGCGAATACCACAGGGAATTGATAGTCGGAAATCCAAGCGCTTTCGTCTTTACTAAGACAATGTCTTAGTAAAGACGAAAGCGCTTGGATTTCTGACTATCATTTTCCTGTGGTATTCGCTTATGTGTATATATATATGTATTATGTATTGTGTATTATGTATGCATGCATGCATGAATGTAAAATGTAAGACCAGTGAAAAGAAGTTGTGTGTGTAACTTTTTTTTTTTATCAATATTAACCAGTATTATTACTTTTATTTTAGTTACAGAATAGAGAGGAGAAGATGGCAACTGTTTTCTTGAATCTCGAAACTCTTGTACCAATGAACCTCGTAATTGGCAGAATTGTTAGGTTTAAATTCGCTTTATTCGGTCTGCTGATAACGCCAAGGGAAGCTTAACGATATTTTGTTTACCACACGAAAAAGGCTGATTTCTTTTTAAACTTCGTGTGACCTTCACGAAATTTCCTCAACAATTCTGGATAGAATTGAACGTCTTCAGAAATCCCCTTCCAAAATGTTGCTGGGAAGAGTCATTGTAATTTTACTTTTTTAAAAGTCCAATAAAGATTATAATTGCACTTACATCGTTTTGGGGTGGGTGAGTTTCGCAAACTCGCTAACGATCTCATATCCGTGATTCTTGAAGGTCAGAGGTGTAAATATAATTTTCCCAACACAGGGTCCCTTGAAATCCTTCCATTATTATGCAAAGTAATCTCTCTCTCTATCTCTCTTATCTTGCTCCTAATCTCCCCTCTCCTTCCCATTATAAACCACTCCCCTCAAAAGCCCATAACCGCGTGCATTTGTCCCCAGTTCGTTGTGATGGTTTGGGCAAAGGCTCTCGACTTGGTTCTTGTTTGCCTGTTTCAAGTTTAGGGAACTTCAAGGCAACCCGACTTTCCCCTTTGCCTTCTTTATACCCATTTTCTTCAGTTTTAGCTCCATTTTATTTATTGCATCATTCACCTTTTCGCTTAAAATATTTCCTTCCATTTTATTTGTGCTCTCTCGTACCATCAAGCTAATATATAAAATGCTGTTGAACATTTATTGTCAGCCACTTCATATTGTTTAAACCCTCGTAATTACAAAATACTTTATGCAGTTTTGGCATCTCTTCAATCGTTATCGAAGGTCCTCGAATTAGATTTCTTCGTTTGGGGTTGTCTTTGATATTAATTAACAAGATAAAAAAAAGAACAGAATTTGCTTAATCATGACCTTAAGGCACACTGGTTATTAGGAAGTATGTAGGCTGTAAAAGGAAAATTTTTGTTCGTGTGCATTTTTTTAATAAGACCAAAAATATAAAGTGGTTGGAGTTAGGAAGAACAGACACCAAACATCGTATTAACAAGAAAATGCAAAACCTTCACTTAGGATCTCTGTAATTAGAGCAGATTTGATGATTACTTAAGCATCTTTGCCCATATGCCATCCCAAAAAATCACAGGATCGCAGTTTGGCCAAGGATATTAGTCATTCCAAAGTTATTGCGGATGCAATATTATCTGTGCCCTAATATTGGTAACAATATATATTGTGACGAAGTGCGAAGTATTTGGTTACTACACTTACCAATCATTAATTGTTACCTCACAACAGTCAGACACCTGAACCTTCATCACAGGTACTAAACGACTGAATACTCTAAATTATTATTATTATAAAAGTTTTACCAGACCACTGAGCTGATTTTCAGCTCTCCTAGGGCTGGCCCGAAGGATTAGATAAAATGCCAGGTCTAGCCCTTAGGCCAGAACTGGGACCAAATTGGTCATTCAGGATAAATAAAAAAAATTGCACAAAGGCAAACGCTTTCATACTAGAACACACACACAATAAATACATTTACTCATGTTCCCTTACATACATACTAAAACGGTATATTAAAATTCGGAATTAAGTTTTAAATTTTGAAATTTTGTTTTAAAATTCACTAAAAAAAACTTATATTTTATCAATTAAATTGCAGTTCCTCAGAAAAGTCAAAATTGGAACTACTGAAAATGTAAAAGATTCTGTCAAAATTTCTTTTATTGTTTTATTTCCAAAAGTTGACAGTCTCTGCTGGTCATACTTTGGACACTCGCACAAGACATGTCTGACTGTTACCAACTCCTTGCACTCTGAACACTCTGGAGCAGGGTCGCGTGGGTTGCTCATCAAGTGCCCGTGTGTCAGACGAGTGTGGCCTATACGGAGGCGTGTCAGGATTACTTGAGCATGTCTCTCTCTTTGATTTTATGCTGAACTCCATTTGTTAAACATCCTGTTTTATTTGTTTTAATTTATTATTTTTCAGGCTCTTCAGCCCATACATTTTGCCATTTATTTACAATTATTGTTTTTATATATCTTATATAATCACTGGTGGGGATGTTTACATTTGCTTTTATCATTTGGACTGCTTCTTTAGCTGCTTTATCAGCCTCTTCATTTCCTCTTATCCCCACCAAGAGCAGGGATCCAACATATTTCAATATTTTGCCATTTTTATATAATTTGTGGAGTTCAAATTGAATTTGCTGTACAATATTATTTTTTGAATTGTAATTCTGAAGAGCTTCTATGGCACTTCTCGAGTCACTAAAAATCACAAATTATTAATTGAAGTTTGCTTTTATAATTTTGATAGCTACTTTAATTGCACACAACTCTGCTGTGAAGACTGAGGCATGATTGGGTAAAGAAAATTGATATGTTTTGTTCTGCGATATAGCTGCATATCCTACGCCATGTTGCGATTTGGACCCGTCGGTATATATTGCATAATGTGAACTTTTTTGTCTTATATGTTCTATGGTTTTTTGTTTATGGTGTTCTGGGGTATATACGGAACTTTTTGATAAATATTTCAAGTGAGTGCAAGTCTTTACTTTAATCATAGTCCAATGAGGTGGTAACTTTACTATTGGAGGTACTTGTATATTTAGATTTAATGACTCGAACAGTTCTAGTTATTCTAATGGGAAAGATGGTGAATGATTGTTTATAAAGACATCCCTTAACTCAAATAGACTTTTAGTTGGTGAATCAACTTGCCTTGATTCTTAATCACTTTTCATGGTTATGAATTCTCTATGGAGGGATAGTGGCAGTTCGCCGCATTCAACTTGTACAGAGGAGACTGGCGAGGATCTAAATGCTCCTGTGCATATTCTTAGGCCTTCGTTGTGAATTGGGTCTAATATTTTCAGTGCTGCTTCTGAAGCTGACCCGTATATTTCACTTCCATAATCAATAATTGATAGCACTGTTGCTTTATAAAAGTATAGTAAGAGTATGTCTATCAGCTCCCCAATTTGTGTGAGAGAGTTTTTTAATTAGTTTATGCTCTTTTGCATTTTGATTTTATGTAAGTTATATGGGTTTTCCAGTTGAGGTGTGCATCAAATATTAAACCTAAAAATTTTGCAGTTTGGCTAATTGGTATATTATGGTTTCTCATTTTTAATTCTTCTGCTTCGCCTTTTTTCCAAATTTTACTTTTATAAAAAATGACCGCTTGGGTTTTTTCTATGGAAAATCTAAATCCTACTGATGAGGCCCATTCATCTATTTTTATTATAGTTTTATTAATAATTCTTTCTGCATGTTTTATGCGTGATGCTGTGTAATATATTGCAAAATCATCCATATACAAATTACTCTTAATTCCAACCGGTAGCATGTTACTGATGTTGTTAATTGCCAATGTGAACAAAGTACCACTAAGGACGCTACCTTGTGGTACTCCATTTTCAAGTGGAAATATTTTGGAAAAAACATTATCTATTCTCACCTGAAAAGTGCGGTCAGTCATAAAGTTTTTAATAAATTTAGAAAGATGGCCGCGGATGTTATTATTATGTAAAGATTTTAATATTGCATACCTCCATGTAGTGTCGTATGCCTTTTGAATGTCAAAAAAGACAGCTATTGTAATTTGTTTTCTTTCAAATCCTCTACGTATATGGTCTTCCAAACTACACAGAGAATCTAATGTAGACCTATTACGTTGTGAACCAAAACTGTGTAGGACTTAAAATTTTATTTTCACGAATGTGCCATGTAAGTCGTGCATTTACCATTTTCTCCAATAACTTGCATATACAACTTGTTAATGAGATAGGTCTATAATTATTCACATTACTAGCATCTTTACCTGGTTTGGGTATAGGAATTATTATTGCATTTCGCCATTTGTCTGGAAACAAGTTTTGGAGCCATAAATGATTGGTAAAATTTTAATAAGTATGATTTTGCCAAAGGTGCTAGGTGGCAAATCATCTCAAAGCAAACATCATCTCCTCCAGGGGCAGATTTATTACTGTTCAAGAGAGCATATTCTAACTCTTCCATATTTAACTTTTTATTATAATATATATCTTCCTTTGTCTCAAAATTTAGTATAATAGACTCTGCTTTGTTTTTTACTTTTTTAAAATGTTTGTCTAAATTTTCGTCACTACTTATTTTGGCAAAACTTGCCCCAAGTATGTTACTTATTTCGAAGGGATCTAAAATTTTATTTCCATTATCTAATATAGCTTGTCTGGGTGGTCTAATGTTTGTTCCATTTATTTTTCTGAATTTTTCCCATACTTTTTGAATGGATGTTTCGCTTGTTATTTCTGACACATAGGACCTCCAAGATATTATTTTTACCTTTTATTACTTCTTTTCTAAATTTGGCTGATATTTTATTATATAAAGGTTTTAATACATCTATTTCTAATAGTAAAATTGTCATTTTTAATATATTTTCTTCTGTGAATGGTTTTGATTTATTAACTTTATTGAATCTTCGTTTAGAGTATCTAACCTTCTTGCTAAAGAGTGTTTTTTCTCGTACTAATTCAGTTAGATCATCTGACCACCAGGGGACTTTAAGTTTTTTATTATGGGTTTTTGAATGAGGAATAGCTTTGTCTGCTGCCTTTTTAATGAAGGACACAATGAAATCGTTCGTCTCATTGTGATTTCTCAAAAATAATCATACGGCGGTATTTTATCGGTATGAAAGTAAAATATGTCCCAATCTGCTTTTTTTTGGCATGTTGTAATGTGGAGAATATGGTTTTTGGTTCATTATTTAATAATGATATTATTATGGGAAAATGGTCACTTGAGTAGGAGTCATCACATATATTCCAAGCTAGTCTGTCAACTATATTTGTTGAACAAAGGGTGACATCTACTGTGGAAAATGTTCCATGGGTTCTGGAATAATATGTATTTACTTCGCTGTCATTCAGACAACAAAGATTATTAGCGTTCATTAAGTTTTCTATTTTTGCTCCATCTTTATCTGGAGTAATGTTGTTATAGTCCCATATTGAGTTTATGCGCATTGAAACTTTCCTACAATTAATATTGGATTCTTAAACTCTTTTATTATTTTCTGTAATTTGTTTAAATCATACTTTTTATTAGGCTGATTGTATAAGTTAATTATATCAAACACATTATTTTCTATTTTTACTGTAATCGCTGAAATTTTGCAATTCAGTGTAATCTATATCTAATTTGTCGTATATAATTTTATTATGGACATATATTGCTGTTCCTAAATTATTTTCATTTTCCTGTGATGTTGTAGCTAATAGATATTTACCTATTTTTGGAACACGTTTTCCTATGTGTTGTATACATATAATCATTGGTTCATGTTCGCTAATAAGTCGTTGGACTTCCCCTAAGTGCATTCTCGTTAATAATCCATTTATATTCCATTGAATTATATAACGATTGAATGGTGTAATATAAGTGGTCAAATTACCCTAGATTATTAAAGCTGATATTTTCCTAAATTTTTTATAAGTTAATTTGTATTTTTGTAGGTCTTGATTCATTTTTTGTTGTAGTTTTGAATCTTACTTTCGTTAACTGTTACTTTTTTACTATCTTGATTTGATTTTTCCATTTTGATTTTCTTTAGAATATTATCTACAACACTGATGTGTTTCTCTTTGTAATATTCTAAGTGTTCAATACACATACAACCTTCTTCATGAGATTGATATTTGTTTTTTCCTTACTCCTATTCCTCATGAAATTTCTTATGGTGTTGGTTAGGCTGTCTTTAGTTATAGTCTTATTTTTGTGGCACATTGCTATAAAGCATTTACTGCAGCCGCATGTATCTTCATGTTTCTCAGTTTGTTGTTTTTCCTTGTTTTTTCCTGTGGCGCCTATAATTGGTGATGGTTGAATTTCTTCGTTTTCACTGAGTGACCTGTATTTTGGTTTTCCATTTCATCTGAATTTTTGTGATTCGGTTCCTAGAGGTACTATTGTTACTATGGGAGACAGTGGAATATTAGTGTTTTGTTTCTGAACTTTAGCTTTCGGCGAGATTGGTGGGTATTTATCTTTTTACAGACTTGTTTGGTGGAATTAGGTGGGTCTTATCCAGTTGCCTCTTTCCGAGTAGTAGTATCTGTTTTTTCACATTCTTGTGATTTTAATTTCTTCTTTGTTTTCCTCTATGTCATTATCTATTTCAATTTCCGATAAAGAGCTAAATCGATTTTCCACAGTCGTAATATTTATGTATGTTTGAAGAGTTCTTTTCATCTTGTATTTTTTGTGGTGGTATTTCTTTATTCTCAGTTCTGGTATTGCTTGACTTTGAGGTGTCTGCATACCTAAATTTCTTAGCTGGGTCATTTAATCCTCTCACTTTCAATTCTAACTTTGCTTCTCTTATCGTCATTCCAGTTCGTTCTTGTAGTCATTTAAGTTCTGTATTGTAGATATAGAACGCACACAATTTAGATCTGGCATGATGTTCTAATCCACAATTGACGCATTTGGGTTGGCCACAGTCCCAGCGTGTTTTATGGTCCTGCGAGCTGCAAAAGGCACATCTATAAATATTCCTGCACTTAATTGCTGTATGACCATATTTGCAACAGTTCTTGCATTGCATAGGTTAGGAACATAAGGTCTTAGTTCCTATTTAATCCTAGCATTTTAATTTTTAAGGGTAAGGTCTGGCCACTGAACTTTATCTTGGCTATTTTGATAGTTTGACTTTTGTCTTTCCTGCTTGGGACCTCATATACTTCGCAGTCTTCAACATTATTGTACCTTTTCTTTAATGAATCTAAAAGTATTAATCTATCTAATGTTTCATCCTCAAGATTTGGTACTACTACTGTGCCTTGCACACTGTTCATTGTACATGCTGCCTTGTAACCTTATATTTATGTTATCTATTATTTTTTATACATTGATAATTTTCTGATTGGTTTTTGGTTGTTGTTTCAACCAACCATCCTTTTTTTTAATTTGTCTTATGCTCATCTCTTGCGATGGGCATCGATTCAATAGGTAATTTTCTAATTTTAATAAAGATATATCTGTCAGCTTCTAAGTTCAAAAACCTTGACCAGTTTGACTCCCCAAAGAGAGAATCAAAGTGAATCAAGGTTGGGTCCTGGCGATATCTATTTCTTTTGGGTTTATTGTATGGTAATAATGTCTTAATACCACTCTGATTTTCATTATTTGAGTTATCCTGAGAACAGTCCATTGCCATGCCATAAGTCGTTGTGAGGTTTAATTTTTTCTCCATATTATAGTATTACAAAAATTTCATCAGGATGAGGTCCCTCTCACCAAGGAGGCCCAACCGGGGAGGGGCAATGCGTTACACACACTGGTACTGCCCTGGGTCCCTCACCTGGATATACGCCATACCCACAGAGCCTTAAGGGTCGTCAGTCCCATGAGATCGGACCAGCACTGTGGGCATGGCTTGACTTAAAAATTTCCCCTCTCTCAACCACGTCAGGTACTCTAGTTTTACGGGTGGAGAGGCATGCCATCCAACTCCACCCTCCATCAAGTTAAAAGAGCTGTCAATTCATTAGTCCAAAACCATGCCAGGGTCGTCAACGAAAGAAGAAGGAGGGAAAGGGGAAAATTTATAAGGAGGAGGAGTAAAGGAGTTAAAGGTCCCAATGTTCAGTTGGATCCACAGCAGAGAGAGTAGGCGTAAAGGGGCATACTCTCTCTGCAGTGGATCCCTAAGCCCCCCACCTCGTCAAGGAGTTGGGATCAGGGGGTGAATACTCTAAAGGCAACAGTGATCCCTTAAACAACTTACCAGTATTACAGAAAATCAGACTAAGTTCCTCAAAACAGGTGTGAGGTAATCTTGTAAGTTATTAAATTAATCAAAAGGGCATCACTCCATCAACAACTTTAAAAGTCTAAGTATTTCCCTGGTTCTAACTCACTTCAAGTAAATTGAAGGAAAACTGCTCAATTTCCACTCTGTTTCTACCTAAACTAATCATAATAAATTTTTGTATTTAAAATTTTTATAAATGTTTTCTTTTTCACCAGTATAATTATCAAACTCACAATTTATAAGTGAAATTCACAATATCAGGGAAAATTACTGTTACTTGAAAACAAAGTAAAGTTTAATTAATTCTTGAATTAGTTAAGTAAAATTAAATCAAAATTAATTTATCACAAAATTCAAGAAAATTAATTCGATCAAAATTCAGAAGTATTAGGTAATAATTAAAATTTGGAAATTAATTCACAAGTGCTAAACAACAATAAAATATGAAAAGAATTCTAAGTAAATGCAAATTAATTCACAAGTGCTAAATTCAATTAAATGTGCAACGATTAATCATTGAAAACAGCTAAGTTGATTAAATTGTGAATGCAAATGAAAACACAGAAAAATGTGGAAAAGCACCAATCACACAGAATATGAAATAAAAACACACACTTCAATAAGAAAATAGATAATGCACAAAAAATAAACACTTCAGTAAGAAAATGGATAAACGCACAAAAATCACTTCAAACGAAACAAACACAAAACACAAAAATTTGCAATGTGTAAAAATTGAAATCGTTCTTCAAACCACTGTAACTATTAGTTCTCTAAACCATTGTAACTGTTAGTTGCAACTAATAAAAATATAATACTTTACCTTGGTACCAATTTTCTTTCTACTGCAGCTCGTTCAAAAAATTTCACCACAATACACAATATTTCAAAAAATAAAAATAAAAGGCGCCGTTACACACTTGTACAATGTTTGTTCAGATTCCACAAAATGCCCTAAATAATACTAAATAATTCTAAGAAATCCGAAATCTAAACGTTACTAGTGACCAATTTACGTTAGGTTAATATGAACTCAAAAGGGGCGTGAGAGAGAGAGACGAGAGAGAGAGAGAGAGAGAGAGAGAGAAGAGAGAGAGAGAGAGAGAGAGGAGAGAGGTCTGAACGCCAGGGATTCAATGTCTTTAATGATATTTCTTTGAACAGAACTTCAAGAGAGTGACGGGCTCAAAACGTTTTGGGCATGCGAAAGATGGTGCAATCCTGCTAGAAGCTTCTAATATGACATAACTTTACAGAAAAAAATCGTGAAATCTACGCGTGGCTATCGACAAAGAAGTACGCGTCTGAAACCAGTCATGATATTGTATGCTCTACAAAGACACGTACTCGATCGAGACAGAAGTCCCTTATCAAAAGTGATGACAGGATTCCAAAACACAACGGAGATCTCGAGATCTTTTAATCTTGAGGCGATGACATAATAAGGGAACAATTCTATCTCGGAACGGACGAAGTTAATCTCTCTCTTTTTACATTTTACGTTATATACTTTTAAACTTAAATGTATTTTTATGCAAGAATCTGAAAACATGACATTTCTAGACATCCTATAACCCTAAGCTAACTAAGGATCTGAAAAGTGTTGCAAAACTCTTTTCTAACATATTTTATACAGTCAAGAAGATATATTCGTTATTAAAGTAGCAACATATAATATATATATATATATATAATATGTATATATATATATATATATATATATATATATATATATATATATAAACAAACAAAAGAGCGAGGGTAAAATAACATCTTTATTTGGCGCCGTTTTGTTTGTTATATCAAAACATTTTCAAGCCCTGTAAAATCATAATTGGCCATTATTTATAATGAGATAAGTAAAATTATTTTTTATGAGGATATAAAAGTGAATACAGCAAAGCAAAAGTGAAAGCACGAATTAGGATAAGGAACAGATACAATACTGGCAAACTATGGCACACCGCCCAAAAACTACAATAACAACAAGATAAAACTACAAATAGGAATTTGCGATGAAATACATGTAGAAATATTAATAAAAAGGTAGCTTGTGATAAAACTACATTGTTCCTATTGTGATATTTCGTTTCTTAGTAACAAACAACTTTTTAATGAATTTCCTACGTTACTAAGAACAAGGTCCCTAATATAGCCACTTCTTTTGTAAATTGTAATGAAATATTCTTTCAAACCCCTTACACTTTTTGAAGTTCGTGTTATCATCAAATATTCCGCCCATTTCATGAAAATAATAGTCAGAATTCATAATCACAACACCATCCTCGTCTGGTTTACAACTTTTAAATATTCATTTTTCTCCAATATTTTCTTCCTTAATGATAGTGTGATTTTTATAAACAAACTTAGGAGGTTGATAATGATGATCCCTGGTTTTACTAACGACGTCTTCAAAAGTGATGGGTGGTAAAAAAAGGGAATTCTTTGAGGCTGTTGAATAGTAATTCAATAAAACTATCGTTTTAGGAAAATGTAAAACAGACAAACAGAAATCTTGCTCGGGGGACATAAGAAAGGTCCATGGCGAGGAACATAATTAGATTGATGAACTTATAAGGATTACTAAATGTAAAGTCATAGGACCCAGCGTAATTGGTAAATTCTTTTTGTGGATGGTGGTGAATCATTTGTTGAATTTACACAAGGATTTGAAATAAAATGAATACTCGAATGTAACCGATCCATAATGATGAATTCTTTATTAATAAAGGTAGTAAGTAATTCTTTAAATTTTCTTTGACAGTCGTGTACAACACAGGCTTCAGAAAACAATTTATTTGTCTAATTTTTTTTGTATCAACGTTTACAAGATGAGGCATGAATTTCCACAGTCAAACCTATTTGAATTTTGAACTTGATGATATTCGTACATCGCTTTACCAAGCTCATAAGATCAGCAGTAACTGGCAGTCCTTCAATGACGAAAATTTGTTTCTAATTGAAATTTTATGAAAGGAATGTCTAGCCTAGAGACCTTAATATCGGCATTAGAAGAATTTTACTAAAAGTTTTGCCACTACGAAAGGAAATTTCACAGTGGGAAAAATGTCATTTTATCATTAGCTAGCTTGTAGCGCTTCAGTGGTGGGGTAGGGTTGTTCTTGGACTACCACCTCGGTGGCCGCGAGTTCGATTCCACAGAGGCATCAGAGATGTGTATTTCTGGTAATAGAAGTTTACTCTCGACGTGGTTCGGAAGGCATGTAAAGCCGTTGGTCCCATTGCTGAATAACCACTGGTTCCATGCAATGTAAAAACAATAAAAGTAAACAAAACAAAACTAGCTAGCTTGTAGTAAGAATTATACTTGTAATTTTAAAAAATCAAGAATTCCTCCTTAAAGATGGTTACCGTTTTATGCTCAAGTTGACTTTAAGGTGATTTTTTTATATTGATTTTAAAATCCAAGGATTTAACTACACTCACTGAGAAGTTTCCCGGGCCCTGAAATCAGGCATAGTTTATTTATATAAAGCGGTGACTGTAATGCCGCCTCTATTATTAGCTCTTCATTGAGGGCAGTAATATCAAGGGCCAGTGATCACTTTGCCATTCAAGTCGTGCTGGGAACATGCCGGCTAGGCCGGTGATCTCTTGCCATTCAAGTCGTACTGGGACCATGCCGGCTAGGCCAGTGATCACTTGCCAATCAAGTCGTACTGGGAACATGTCGGCTAGTCCAGTGATCACTTTGCCATTCAAGTCGTGCTGGGAACATACTGGCTAGGCCAGTGATCACTTTGCCATTCAAGTCGTACTGGGAATATGCTGGCCAGGCCAGTGATCACTCGTCATTCAAGTTGTACTGGGAACATGCCGGCTAGGCCCGTGATCACTTGCCAATCAAGTCATACTGGGGACATGCCGGCTAGGCCAGTGATCACTTTGCATTGGCAAGTCGTACTGGGAACATACTGGCTAGGCCAGTGATCACTCGTCATTCAAGTCATACTGGGAACTTGCCGGCTAGGCCAGTGATCACTTTGCCATTCAAGTCGTACCGGGAACATGCCGGCCAGGGCAGTGATCACTCATCATTCAAGTTCGTTACTGGGGTAAACATGCCTTGGCCATACGCGACCCGAATTTGATCGACCTTGCCATTAATCAAGTCGAACTGGAACCATGCCAGCCTAGGCCCCATAGTTGCATCACTTTGCCTGCCATTCAAGGTTCGTGCTGGGAACATGCCGGCCGGGCTTTAGGGCCAATGATCACTTGCCAATTCAAACGTTCAATATCTGGGGAACAGTGGCCCGCTAGGCGGCAGCTGATCCACGTTGTCATTCGTGTCGTACTGGGAACATGCCGTCTTGGCCAGTAATCACTTTGCCATTCAAGTTGTGCTGGGAACATGCCGGGCTAGGCCAATGATCACTTGCCATTCAAGTCGTACTGGGAACATGCCCGCTAGGCCAGTGATCACTTTGCCATTCAAGTTGTGCTGGGAACATGCCGGGCTAGGCCAATGATCACTTGCCATTCAAGTCGTACTGGGAACATGCCAGCTAGGCCAATGATCACTTTGCCATTCAAGTCGTACTGGGAACATGCCGGCTAGGCTAGTGATCACTTTGCCATTCAAGTCGTACTGGGAACATGCCGGCTAGGCCAATGATCACTTTGCCATTCAAGTCGTACTGGGAACATGCTGGCTAGGCCAATGATCACTTGCCATTCAAGTCGTACTGGGAACATGCCGGCTAGGCCAGTGATCACTGCCATTCAAGTGGTACTGGGAACATGCCGGCTAGGCCAGTGATCACTTTGCCATTCAAGTCATACTGGGAACATGCCGGGCTAGGCCAATGATCACTTGCCATTCAAGTTGTACTGGGAACATGCCGTCTAGGCCAATGATCACTTTTTGCCATTCAAGTCGTACTGAGAACATGCGGCTAGGCTAGTGATCACTTTGCCATTCAAGTCGTACTGGGAACATGCCGGCTAGGCCAATGATCACTTTGCCATTCAAGTCGTACTGGGAACATGCCGGCTAGGCCAATGATCACTTTGCCATTCAAGTCGTACTGGGAACATGCCGGCTAGGCCAGTGATCACTTTGCCATTCAAGTGGTACTGGGAACATGCCGGCTAGGCCAGTGATCACTTTGCCATTCAAGTCATACTGGGAACATGCCGGGCTAGGCCAATGATCACTTGCCATTCAAGTTGTACTGGGAACATGCCGTCTAGGCCAGTAATCACTTTGCCATTCAAGTTGTGCTGGGAACATGCCGGGCTAGGCCAATGATCACTTGCCATTCAAGTCGTACTGGGAACATGCCGGGCTAGGCCAATGATCACTTGCCATTCAAGTCGTACTGGGAACATGCCGGCCAGGGCAGTGATCACTCGTCATTCAAGTCGTACTGGGAGCATGCTGGCTAGGCCCGTGATCAATTGCCAATCAAGTCGTACTGGGAACATGCTGGCTAGGCCAGTGATCACTTTGCCATTCAAGTCTTACTGGGAAAATGCTGGCTAGGCCAGCGATCACTTAGCCATTCATGTTGTACTGGGGACCTACTGGCTAGGGCAGTGACCGCTCGCCATTCCCGTCGTACTGGGAACATACTGGCTAGGCCAGTGACCACTCGCCATTCAAGTCGTACTGGGAACATGCTGGCTAGGCCAGTGACCACTCATCATTCAAGTCGTACTGAGGACATACTGGCTAGGCCAGTGACCACTCGCCATTCAAGTCGTACTGAGAACATACTGGATAGGCCAGTGATCACTCGCCATTCAAGTCGTACTGGGAACATACTGGCTAGGCCAGTAACCACTCATCATTCAAGTCGTACTGGGAACATACTGGCTAGGCCAGTAACCACTCATCATTCAAGTCCTACTGAGGACATACTGGCTAGGCAGTGACCACTCGCCATTGAAGTTGTACTGGGAACATACTGGCTAGGCATGACCACTCGCCATTGAAGTCGCACTGGGCACATACTGGCTAGGCCAGTGACCACTCGCCATTGAAGTCGTACTGGGCACATACTGGCTAGGCCAATGACCACTCGCCATTAAAGTCGTACTGTCACCTGTCATTCGAGTCGTACTGGGAACATACCGGCTAGGCCAGTGATCACCTGTCATTCGAGTCGTACTGGGAACATACCGGCTTGGCCAGTGATCACTTGTCATTCGAGTCGTACTGGGAGCATACCATCTAGGCCAGTGATCACTTGTCATTCGCGTTGTACTGGGAACATACCGGCAAGGCCTGTGATCATTTTGCCATTCAAGTATTACTGGGAATATACCAGCTAGGCCAGTGGCCTCCACCAATTGTGACCATCTTTCAGCTTGTGAATCTGGTATGGGTTGAAATAATTTTAGCATCTGAGATAAACATTGTGATAAGGTAACCCTCAAATTTTCGGAAACCATTGAAATCTGGACCTAGAAACCAATTTAGTCCAGGGATGGTTCAGGCTTTTTTTTTTTTTAATGTAGTGGTATGGTTGGTGTGCCGTAGTTAGTTAGCCATTGTTGGCTGTGATTGTTTTCTTACTGACTCAACGTTGCCGTGCTGTGCTCGCTTTAGTACATTTAGAAAAATAATTTTTGCGATTGTTTTTTTAAATATTTGAGATGCTTCCTTTTATTTTCGTTCACATGTTTGTAATTCGACTGAGGTTCCCTTTAAGTAAGTTGTCTCAATAAATATATATATATATATATATATATATATATATATATATATATATATATATATATATATATAATTATAATCACTTTAGCACGTGATTCATTTTTTCACACATATCCACAGGTGAAAAATAAGAAGCTTCTTATTTTTCACCTGTTGATATGTGATTATATATATATATATATATATATATATATATATATATATATATATGTTTGTGTGTGTGTGTGTGTGTGTGTGTGTATGTGATGTAGTATGTATACTGGCAAATTATGATTCATATGGCCTTTTATGAACCTTCCTTCCGGCGACGCACCGTCTGTCATACAATCGCACAAATATACGGTGTATATGCAGACATGTATTGTAACATTAAAATGAAAACATCTCCCCATCAAGAATGTTATTAGATAGATATTACTGAAATAGTCACGGACAAAATCTAGACTTTATTCTTATTATATAATGCAAGTGTATATAATATATAATATATCAGCATATGTATATGTATTTATGTATGTATATATATATATATATATATATATATATATATATATATATATATATATATATATATATAATACATTATATACACTTGAGTATATAAATATAAGAATTAAAGTCTAGATTTTGTCCGTGACTGTTTCAGTAATTTCTATCTAATAACATTCTTGATGGGGAGATGTTTTCATTTTAATGTTACAATACATGTCTGCATATACACCGTATATTTGTGCGATTGTATGACAGACGGTGCGTCGCCGGAAGGAAGGTTCATAAAAGGCCATATGAATCATAATTTGCCAGTAAAGAGAA
The DNA here is from genome assembly GCF_015104395.2 of Macrobrachium nipponense. Classification (NCBI taxonomy): domain Eukaryota; kingdom Metazoa; phylum Arthropoda; class Malacostraca; order Decapoda; family Palaemonidae; genus Macrobrachium; species Macrobrachium nipponense. Next base: position 68,058,164 of record NC_061088.1, read on the forward strand.
AATAAAGCAGTAAAGAGAGAATAAAGAATGGATGCCCGAAGGAATATGAAGAGAGGAAGCGATGTAAAAAAAAATGTTAGTAAATGGAGTCATAAAGAAAAAAGGGGGAACGGAAGGCGGAAGAGGAGGAGTGGATATGAGAGAAGCAGATGTAAAGAGAGAGAGAGAGAGAGAAAGTTAATGAAAGAGGGATGATGAACAAGATGAAAAAGATTCCCAAATAAACTAGGGAGATGAAAGAGAACATGTGGGGAGAGGCTCAGCGCAAGATAAATAAAAAGGAAAAAGAAAGTCCGAAAATACGTTAAAGGAAAGCAGAATGAGTCGAGACTTCAAAGCAGCGAAGCCGACGATGGGAAATGGTGTAGGAACATAGTTATCTCGGAAAAGAACTCGGCTAATGTGGAAGGAATGAGCGAGTGAGTCATCGTAGGACCGTAAATGAATGCAGTGGAAATCATGTACTGATAAATCACCCAGAATGATTTACTGATAAAATGATGAACGATAGTTGTTCGTAAATCGTAAAATTGGTGAGTGACATCATAGCTATAATAGATTCACATCAACCGTGCATTTGATGTCTAGGCCAGTCCCTTACGACGCTCCTGATTGGCTACTGATAAGCCAATCACAGGGCTGGAAACTCAGTCTCTCGAGATTATCACATGGGTAGGATTTATGTTCCACCTTTCCTGAGGGATACGTCTTTCAAAAGCATCCCTCAGGAGAGGTGGAACATCCATCCTGCATATGTGAACTCTCGAGAGAGACGAGAGTTTCCAGCCCCGTGATAGGGTTATTAACAACCATTCAGGAGCGTCGTAAGGGACTGGCATAGACGTCAAATGCACGGTTGATGTGAATCTACTATAGTGATGATGATAATATTGCTGTGTTGTGTTATTGCGTTCATGTGTTTAGCAGCAGAAGTAGTAGGTGTTACTTCAGCCCCCCACCCCCAGCCACAAAAAACTGAAAAGTTAATATAATGCCTCTTTAATATATGAATCTAAATACACGAACATAGAGAGAGAGAGAGAGAGAGAGAGAGAGAGAGAGAGAGAGAGAGAGAGAGATTGGGTTACGTATTGGGTTATTTTGATAGTTAACGTATTTGAGACTTCCTTATGACACATTCTTCTTTGGTTAAATTGACAACTCGCCTGAGAAAAAGCGACGACTAATCTTATTAAGGTACAGATTTTGACGCTAACTAAAGGAAGTATAAGAGGAGATGGAAGGGTTCGAAATATTAAAATTAAAAATAATTTCCATTTTTTTTGATTAGGTGTAGATAGTTTTTCCTTCAATGATAATGCAACCGTAAAATGAACGTATATAAAAGCAAAATCCGAAAACGGAGAACTGAACCATTCCATTATACAGATTATGGAGAACTTTGGGTAGTAACATCATTTTAATCATATTTTACTCTCAAATTTGCTTTAAGGCACCCGCGGCAGAGGCAGCCAAGCTGTCATTCCCAGAAGACTTTGCAAACAATTCATCAGAGGAGCTCAGTGTCTTAATCTTTCTTCCCTGTTTGCTCTCTCTGCTTTTCTAGTGTGTCCTCTCCTCCCCAACTTTTAATTGGCTCAGACTTAATTGAACGTGTCACACGATTTGACGTTTTTTGCTCGAGAAGAACCGCCTGGTCGGGGAACTTTTATCCATATGTGATGGATCTCTTTTTAAGAGGACTTCACTCTCTCATTGACTGGTCTTTTAAACGCTTTGCAGTGGGAGTTTTTCTTTTTTTTTTCTTCTTCTTCTTTTTTGTAGTGGTGGAGCCCAGCTTTTGCAGCTTGTTTTCATTCACCTCAAATTAATTCTCCTTGATCTTTTAGATTGAATAAAATTTGAAAAATGTGTGCTCTCATTTTTTTCTCGGATTCAAGCGATTTTATTTTAATTAAATACAGTTTCAGTGGTAATCAAAGGATAACCAGGTGCGATTCTCGGGCATTCCATTGAGGGGTTAGAGATGTGTATTTCTGGTGATAGAAGTTCCCTTTCGACGTGGTTCGGAAGTCATGTAAAGCCGTTGGTTCCTTTGCTGAATAACCACTGGTTCCATGCGACCAGGTATAGTCTTGTTCTGCAGTGGCTGCAATGTATGGTGAGCTTGCAAAGAATACAGAGATACGGGAAACATGAGAAAGACTAAATTTCCCGATGGTGATGATAAATGGACTTCATCCAACATTGCTGTTCATGGTATGCACGCAACTTACCCGGCTGAACAGTCTAAGAGTTGTTACTATCCATCTTCCATGGCAGCGACCATAACACAGAAAACTTTTGGTCGCACTAATGGACGAATTGTATGGCGTGTAATGTCAGGATTGTCTGGCCCACTTTGCGACAGTGTTTGTGGAATTGTGAAGCCTGAAAGGAGTAAACTGCTGTGAAAGGAATGGTGGCATACATGGGAAGAGTGATGTATAAAGTAAACAAAGTGCAAACTTTGCCAGTTATGTATAGCTATTCATACAGAAAGTGTAAAATTTTCAGTTATGCTTTGTACTAAATCGTTTATTGTTAAGTACTGCTTTTTGTGCGAGTATAATCATGGCCATGGTATAATACACTTTTGTACGGTTGTCTTAAGCTGTCTTATATTAACTATTAGATTTCTTATTCCAAACCTTTCATGGTCAGTGGGGGCTGGAGTTTTGTAACCTGAATCTATGTTTTTTAATGCATGATGCATGAGAGTTGTCTAGAAGTGGCCGTCGAATATTCAGAGATGTTTGAGGCAGATAAACCGGATTGTGATTAGTGCTGCTATCATTCTGAAAGTGGAAATCGTATTATTTACCCAGCTTCTTAAGGCGTCTTTGATGCCCGAAGTCCTTGTGGTATGGCTCATTCTTTTTCCTGTCTTAGTTTTCCTTATAGTTTAGGATTAAAATGAAGATCGCTTCTCTGCTATTTCGACGATAGTAACATGTTCATCTGTATCTCTCCAAATGGATTTTCGTTATCTAATTATAGCCAGTTAAGGGTGATTATATCATTGTCAGTGGTTGTCAGTTCATGATATAGCTAGTAAACTTTTCGAAATTTCATGAGGTAGCCCAATCCCCATTCTCCACCTCTCTCTCTCTCTCTCTCTCTCTCTCTCTCTCTCTCATATTAGCTTCAGTTAGAGCGTCAGCTGTGGATGTATTTTGGGGCGGCCTCAACGACACCATTGTAATGCATTGTACGAAGACCACCGGGATTAGTTGTCCATTGTTAAGAGGTAAACGTCCAGTCGACCTATTAATAAGAACGTTGGTGTCGGGTCGTCCTTTTTTCCCCGAAGAACAAGTAAAAGATTAGTCGTCGGTTTGGGCGATAAACCAGTTTTCCAGCAGTCGAGGTCACCGAAACCCGCTTGTGTATGAAACGCACCAGGGGCCTGTAATGTCCTAGCTAATTTTGATATGAAATTATGTTTTTTGGTCAGATTTCATTCGTCTTCTAATTACCGAGAGCTTTCAAATTTAATGAAGCTGCTTATTATCTTGATTGGCGGATGCTGTAAATTAGAACATGATTAAAAATCCATCATGTGGTCTCGTTGGTCTCATTTTGCGCACTTTTACACGAAACCCTTTGTAAGATTTACGGACTTTCCATCAATTGGCAAGGAACGGAGTGAAACGAAATCTTTCATGAGATCTGTTCCAAGTCCTCTTTGAGTCATCACATCTCTCAGCATCCTTCCACATGTCCTCCTCAGCCAAGATGAAGCATTTGATGAGCAAGACGCTGGCTGACAGTTGCTATGGTTTATATCCTGAAAATTACTTTTGGGTTAGATTTGAGTTTTCAGTTTCCTTTTTATGTTCCTTATTTAAGTAGATGAAAACTACAAGTTGAACGCCGATCACATAAACAGCTGACTTCAGCGATTGGAAGAGACTGCTCTTTCAATATGACAACAACAAAATGTAGCCTACTCTTGTGGGATGCTTATAACCTCCTGTACACAAGATAGCCGCGTAGCAATTTCATTTTCCTCGACAGTCCCCTCCTAGAAAGAAAAACTGTAAGGAGAAAAAAATTATCTGCGATTATCTTTAGGCCTAAGCTTAATGATGATTAACTCTTATCTTCAGCGTCTAGTTAGAACACACAGCCCTATTCCCATTTACGCATTTACCGTAGATACTTTTAATCCCGGAGTATTTTCATTTTCATTTTTCCTGCTGTATCCTTCCGCCATCAGCTCGGGAGCAGGGGCCGATTTTGTGCGGGATCACAGTCTGCTGTAATTTTGAGTAATTAATTGGCGTAAAAAAAATGTATTTAAAAAACTATGGGGGCGGCGGAAGGTTGTAAACTACAGCCAAACTACTGTTTCCCCGTAACGCCCCTACCACCACTATTAATTTTTTATTATTCATATATAAGTAGTACTGGGAGACGGTTACTTCCTTTATGATTACGAAATTAAGGTTGGTCTGACAATTAAAAAGTAACAAAAATATAGTTAGGATGGTGATGTAAAGTTCAGGCAGAGAAAAGATGTCTGTTTTGTGTAGTTTGAAAGGTGACGTTCCGAGGTCGCCTAGATTTTATTTGGATAGTGATTGTGATATATGTCAAAAGTGAGTGCATAAAAGGACTTTGATATTAAAAAGTTTGAATTAAAAGAATTAAATGTAGAAAATAAGCTGCTAAGTTCGCTAATGACTCACAAGTGAAACAGAAATGAAAGACGTAACATAGAATGTCAAATCAATATGACAGTCAAAATATAAATGGAAACTCACAGACGCCATCCATGTCAAATACACTTCCGTGATGTCTGTGTAGCAAACGGTTCAATTCCTGTGTTTTCCGAGGCAGGTAACGAAAAGAGTAACTCGCCATTTAGACGCTAAAATACCAAAACCCAACAGTTTGTGGTTTTGACGGTCGAGGGAATCCACACAGAATGTTCGTTTAATTGGACGTAATTGGGCTGCAAATTGAACTACGAGATTGGATTCAAATCTAAGAGAATGGTTTTAAAAACAAGAGGTCCAATTTATCCAAGATCTTCTGCCTTAACGTTGGCAGCGGAGGTTGTTGGTGTTATCAGTTCTATCGGGTCTGAAGCCTTTGCGAATAATGTAAAGAAATTGTGAAACGGAGCGGAATGATTCTGATATTTTCAGGGTTTAATGGCGTTGTCCTTTATTTTATTTGTTATTAAAACTAATGTAATGTACATTATTTCTTATGTCAGCGCTTTATAAAACAATTGAAAATGTCTGGAAATTTAGCTTTCTTTGGTTTAGGAATTTATCTGGCATGTGCTGCTAACCAGCTATTACATGATGGACAAATTATTTTTATAATAAAATCACATGAGATGGAAAACCTTATGCCTGTATCTAGACCAAACACAATGGAAGTAAGGGACGAAGGGACTAAAGGGGAAACATTGGCGTTTGAGCCCAAGGAAAGCAAGAGATCCGCGCCTGGAAAGTTGGAATCTTATAGGAATCGATGACATGTTTTTACGGAATACAACAAAAACACTTAATAAGACTGTAGATTAGCCAACTTCAAGCTCTATAATAAGGATTTTATTTACTTTTTAAATCATGTCATTCGCAATTTATGAATATGTCAGCGTGGAGAGGCAATAATATACAATGTAGAAGGCCATCTTGGGAATATTTGTGGCTATCAGGTTTACAGTTCCTATGAACTGAAAAGGTGACAGAGTCATTTTAATAACTGATGAGGTATATTGTTTTTGGTACGTTTTGAGAGGAACTTATTCTTTATTAAGCTTATTGACACATGGCATGAATTCATAGCTTAGTTGATCTCGCCCTACGGTCGACCGTATTTTCAGCTGTTAAATTGGGCTTGGTTGCTTTAGATTAGGCAGGCTTTATGCCAGTGCGGGTTGTTGCCCAAGTGTGGCGATGAAAGAGAATAAGAGGCCATGAGTAGACCTCTGGACTATCCAAATATGTGGTGATACCAGTGTTTGGTGTTACCTTCATCAAGAAAACATCTTGGAGCAAGTAAAAATATCTCGTCTAATGCTGACATGGCCCAAACAGTGTTCCAGGGATGTGTTCCATCCAAAGACATGGCTGTCTCGGGTAGAGCAAGGGATCCAGAACATGGACGGCTGGTTATACAATTTTTGTATCGGTTTTTTCTTGGTAAGGTATTTTTAGGAACATAAAACAATCTTCACTGTAAATTGTTAGCTGTGTTTGAAACGGTAATTATGAGTTATTGACGTTTCCCTGTTTGGTTATTTCTTGAAAGCTACTATATATTTTTGATGATGAATATTTTCATTGCTCAAAATTCTCTTGTTTATCGTTATAGTGCATTTTTCTCATTTTGTTTGAGTGTGATCATCCTCACTGTTATCGCATTATCCCAGAAATAAGAATCTTTGTGTTTCAGTTACTGTAAAATAGTGGAGTGTTGTTCAAGTTGAAGATAGTATGCAGTGCCTTATTCACATGTCATATTTCTTTAACATTAATAGTTATTTTTTCACAAGTCATATTTCTTTAATGTTAGTAACTTTTTTCTCACAGATACTAGAAAATATATACTATTAACAGCTTACATTAAGCAATGCTATTAGAGTTAGTTAGACTATGTCATAGGTGTTGAGCAGATATACTATTAGCACTAATTAAACAATGTCATTGGTGTGGGACAGATATGCTATTAGCACAAATTAAACTGCGCCATTGGTGTTGAACAGATATACTATTAGCACTAATTAGACTGCCATTGGTGTGGAACAGATATGCTATTAGCACTAATTAGATAGTGTCATTGATGTTGAACAGGTCGCGTTGTAACTTTTGTCAGCTTGTTTTCCACACTTCAGTGTTCTGCTTTGTCGACAGTTGCTGATTTTGTCGATTTTGGATTTTCCCCTCAAGAACGTTGCGGAATGCATTTATAAACAGGAATAATATTATTGAGTTTTATCGTTACTAGAAAGGCAGTTTTGTGAGAAGTGTTATTGAAATTTGAAGAATGTTTAATTTTCAGGATATCGTATTGGTCTTAGGTGCCCATTATGAGTAATAATAGTGCATCGTCATCATCCATTTTATATATGAAAAATCGAGGACAATCATTCGTGTTGGCTTTGTTAATATCAATAGTTATAATGAAGAAGGGATTGAAAAGGAATATCATCATCATCGTCACCATTAGTATTAGTATTAGTATAAGTAGTATTAGTAGTAGAGTAGTAGTAAAAATAGTATACAGTTCACAAGGTCTTGTTGTTTACGAACGTCCACCGTCCACCAACTTTTTCCCAAGGCTGTTTTTATCATTTCGAGCGAGGGCTCTCAACTGGTGAGTTAGGCTTTGACCAGGGTAAAAGTTCATGCTTTGGGACAGGCTGTCGAGCAGGAAGTCAGTGAAGCTGTCAATCAACAGATCAGTGTTTGTCGGCATAGGAAAACATTCCGGCAATTAGTTAATTGAAGCCCTGTATGTTTTTCCCTCATTGATTTCAAACCCCTTTTATTCCAATGGAATGGGTTGTCATGAAGTGACGGTTTTTGTGACTTTTGAATAATTGCACGTTTGTGTATTGATGGGATGTTGCATGAAGTGTTTCTCATACACGGCCGCGAATTTTCCATCCTTTGACTTTTGTCTTGTTGAGCTAAACATAAAATACTCCTTTGCCTTACTGCTTTCTAGCTTTTAATCGATGTTATGCAAATGCTGTCTTATTTTCTTAGTATCATCTTACGCAACTTTAGTTAGTTACACAAAGTATTTTTTCCTTTAAAGATGGTTTAAAACCATTTAATTCATGAGGGAAGTGATCTTTGTAGAGGGGAAGGGGAGGTTTCCGTATGGTCTCAATGTACATACGTAGATACGTCTGCCGGGAGTCTAGAGAAAGGGGATGGAACCAGCAGTCTTGTCTCGGAAGACATTTTTTTTTTTTCTTTTTTTGTCCTTCACCAGGCCACCCCCCCCCCCCCCCCCCCCCTTCCATTAGGAAAGGGATTGTATAAATATATATATGTATATGTATTTATAAATATATTTAGGCTATATGTACATAGGCATATGGTTACGCGCGCGCGTGCACACACACACACACACACACACACACATATATATAGAATAGCAGAGACTAAGGTAAAATTTGTAACTCCATGCCCTTATCCAGATCCTAGCTGACCCTGATACCCATTTCAAGCTAAGATGATAGTGGGTGGCAGGCCGGGAATCGAGCCACTGACCTTGCAAATGCGAGGCCATTGCTCTTTCACTGATACATCCATACACATTTTATATAAATATATTTTATAATATATATATATATATATATATATATATATATATATATATATATATATTATATATATATATATATATATATATATATATATATATATAGGCTATATGTACATAGGCATATAGTTACACACACACACACACACACATATATATATATATTATATATATATATATGTATATGATATATATATATATATATTATATATATATATATATATATATATATATATATATATATATATATATATATGTGTGTGTGTGTGTGTGTGTGCGCACGCGTGTAACTATATGCCTATGTACATATAGCTTATATATATTTATAAATACATTATATGTATATATATATATTTATATAAAATGTTTGTATGTATGTATCAGTGAAAGAGCAATGGCTTCGCATTTGCAAGGTCAGTGGCTCGATTCCCGGCCTGCCACCCACTATCATCTTAGCTTGGAATGGGTATCAGGGTCAGCTAGGATCTTGATAAGGGCATGGCGTTACAAATTGTACCTTAGTCTCTGCTATTCTGGTTTCATTCGTTTCTGATGGGGGAAGGTATATCTATAAATATATATATATATATTCAATGTACTATATATATATGTATATATATATTATTACGTTTATTGCCCCCCCTCGTCTACCCAGCATTTATTTAGTATTTAGTTCTAAAAAAGCAGCCATTTTCTCTCCTAATCAGCTGACTTTGGGAGGGAAACACGAGGCAGGCCGATAGATCGGAATTTCCATTTAGAGCGGGGGAGGAAAATAAGCCATTAACTTAGGCTCGAGCTTAGAGTAAGAAAGGCAGGTCACAGGATTAGATAGGCCTCAATGTGAGCTTTAGGGATTCCTAGCCTAAGACCTCTTTTCCCTCCAAATTTGCTGGTTGTGGTTTTCGCATCTTTCAGACAATGCCGGAGGCCTTGTGTGAAATCTCAGGCGATTCAAGAACACCCAGCTTCTGTCTCAGTCCAAGCTAGTAACTCCAGGAGGATAGACGTGTCTTCATTGAATATTTTATTTAAACACTAGAGTTCCTCCCCCCAGTGTGTTAGATAAAATTGAATAACTGTAACTTGTGCAAGAAGTCTTTATTTTATTCTGTGTTAAATCTGTGAACTCTTCCAGATCTTTGCCGAGTCACGTGTCCATGTCTCTCCGCTCGCAAGTGCATCCTTAATGCAAGATAACTATGAGTAATTTTGGAAACCAGCATTGACGTTAATCTAATTTTCGCCAGCTTTCCCCTATTGTGAGAGATAGGATTGGTCCACGTGCAGACTAGTTGCTTTTACTTTAACCCAGGCCATTCACGGCCTCTTGTAAATAAATAATGTAGAATAATCAGCTGAGTTTCCATGGCGACCTATCTAGAGTAAAAAATAACCAAATCAATCCTTTTTTTAAGGTAAGTTAGGAGCACTTTAGTCTCTATTTATTCCCTCTTAATAGTTTTCCTATACGTATTTGGGTTCTCAAGGCCACCTGTACGTAAGAATATATATATATATATATAATATATATATATATATATATATATATATATATATATATATATATATATATATATATATAATCGACAGCAGAGTTAGCAGGAATTTAGGCACTCCCTGGCCCCACTACTACTATTTTCATGTCTCTGGAAAGAAAAAGCAAGGCTTAGGTATATATATATATATATATATATATATATATATATATATATATAAAATTTTATATAGTTTATAGCTATACCTTGCTTTTTCTTTCCAGAGACATGAAAAAAGTAGTAGCGGGGCCAGGGAGGGCCTGAATTCCTGCTAACTCTGCTGTCGATTTTTCCTTGTTGTGGCTTGCGGGCATTACAGGGTTTGTATTGAATGGATAAGAATGACTGTAAAATTTCGATGCTTATGAATGGTCAAATGGAACTTTGTTCGCTTTTTTTATTTAATTTTACTTTATTTCCGGAAAGCACAGCAGATTTCATCATACTCCGGAAGATGCAGTAAACAAATATCAACAAGATTTTGCTACGTTACTCTTTAATGAAGACTCCTTTAAACGGTGTTTACTGTGTACTTGGGTGGATGTAATTACTGCTGATTGGTTCTCAAGTCATGTCGTCCTTACTTACTAGCCGTCAGACTGTATCTTGGTATAGGTAAATGGGTTACTAGCACTTTCGTCTCAGTTGTAGGATCTTTGATTATAATCCAGAGGTGGGTAGACACAATATATGCTTATACAGAATTAGAGATGGCTAGACACAGTATATGCATGTATAGAATGAGTAAAATTGGTGTCTATTTATTAATCTTGTGTTTTTCCATAACCTTCCAAAGATGGAAGCTTTTAGGAAAATTAACAAATGGCAAAGTTGACATATATACGTAAAGGATCTCGTGAAATTGATATTATATTCAAGACCTATGCATCTAGGAAAATTAACAAATGTCAAAGTTGACATATATACGTAAAGGGCCTCGTGAAATTTATATTATTTTCAAGACCTATGCATCTAGGAAAATTAACAAATGACAAGGTTGACATATATACGCAAAGGATCTGGTGAAATTTATATCATATTCAAGACCTGCGCATCGATAAGAAAAATGTCCGTTTTCTCCCTCAATTTTGAAAGTTCAGGCAAATGAGAATATAGAAGGATAATCCCTGGCTGTACGTGTAGTAAGTAAGTTCCTACATCCACACCTTTCGAAACGCAACCGTTTTGGCAATTTATGGACGCTCCATCGCCGAGCGCAAACATACAACACTCGCGTCTCCATTCACAAACACATATTTTATTATGAAGTGTACAGAACGTGAATTTATTGTGATCACTCTGCGTTGGGAACTCATAAGAAGCATTGAGTGTCTACACGTGGTGTTGACACGAGCCAAACAAACCGATGCATTCTCTCTCTCTGTTAAGCAAATACCGTCTGTGTTTTGCTGCTGTAACTGATGCTTATCCGGAAATGGATATCGTCCGGGCGTCCATATATTGCTATAAATATAATGAGCGAATTGGCGATTTTTATGAGCTTGTTCGGAAATTGTGTCCAGTGCGATTAAGGAAAAGAGTATCATTGGTTGCAAAAAAAAAAAAAAAGATAATGTTTATTTATTTTCCAGTGTTATTAGATGCATCGAACTGGTATGAAAGTTAAGGGCTGATGATTATTTCACTTATTAGGGGAGAGAGAGAGAGAGAGAGAGAGAGAGAGAGAGAGAGAGAGAGAGAGAGCGCCAAATTGACTGATAGAACAAGGAGGCCTAATAGGGATGTATCAGTCAGGTCGCTGGCCAGTTTCGAGGGAGAGAGAATGGAGTATTTCGTTGTTGATATGAGCATTCATATTGATTAATTCAAGCTTTGGAAAAGCGGGGATAAAGCTAGGCTTACAGGCGCGCCGCTTCTGTGAGATCAATTGTATGACAACGATATTTATTCGTATCACATTCGTCGATTGATTCCAGGGAAGATGTAGACAGAGGCCTAGATGCATAGTGTGGCATGTATGTGACGTTTAGATTTCGAGTTGGCGTTGTGTAGACGGATGCAAAGAAACTTCTTCCTCTGCTTCCAAGCTTTCCACGTAATTTCATGATAAACTCTATAATATAACTCTCTATGCGCGCAGTATCTTCCTCATCCAAACTCGCCCGTTCTTCCCCTGTCAATCCTTTCGTCAGTCTGTCTTCCTCAAACAGAATCCTTTAGCACCTTGACCCGTACATAAGGATGCAATTATTCATTTTACTTATATCTCTGAAATATTTATGCAACCTGGTCAGTTATTCACTGTCATCAGCATTTCTCTAGTGATCCAATCGACTCCAGGTTTTTATCTATCCCTCACCCTTTCATTCAACGTCAACTGTTAATTCTGTAAATATTCTTAGATTTCAGCTAACTCCTAACACCCTGGCGTCATTCTTGCTTCCTTTCAGTTACCTTAGACACAATCAATGCTACCTGTCCTTCCTCGGTAACAATGCCTTTCTACATTTGTTTAACCAAAAAATCATGATATATCTTTAAAGAATCATAAATTTCTCGTCAACACCGAACATGCATGTTTCTCCTTTTTTGAGATAATAGCAAAGATTAAGGCGCTGCAAACCCAATTACATGGAGGTGTATGAGTATGTAAGTAATATATATATATATATATATATATATATATATATATATATATATATATATATTTTACCCCTATCAAAACTACACAAGTGGCAACTCTTACCTGTCAGTAGCTGGCTGATCTCTCTCTGCAAGCAATATCAAACTTGGCTAATAAATACATGTAAATACAAAAATATGCTATTTATTTCCCAAACTAGATGAACATAAAATGGAACAAAGTGACTAAAAAAGGTCATGTTTAAGAACTAAGTCTGACCCACAAAAAGAACTGTAAATTATCATTCTACTCTCCAAATTTAGTCTAAGTAATCACCCCAAACTCTCAAATTGTCAACCACTGTATTTCGATAGTCAAGTCTTAGAGAATCCCGTCTCTAGAATAATAACATGGGACCCATCTGAAACAAAGAGACATCCATTAAATTTCCCACCACACAATGAATGTTAAATAAATGTATACACTTCACACTTCTTTCTTTTCAAAGACAACTGTTTGTACCAGCACCTGATGTCCTCCAAACTGTCTCTTGCCTTGCCTCCGGAGCGTGTGACTTTTTCACTAAAAGTATTGGGCGATCGTGCCCATCATTACACGCACAAACGCACAATCCTCAGCCACACCTTAGAGCCACCCTCGCAACTGGCTGTAGAGGCTTGAACCTCACAAATTCACACTCAGCATTTCCTTCTTCGAGGCAGGCTATCACTAGGCTGTTTCTGTCTCCAAGCCAGGAAAGCTGACACATCGCAATCCATTGCACACATTTACTTTCTTCTTTTAATACGGCTTGGCCATCTATGTCTTTTGTGCACTCCTGTCGCACGCCACATCAGCAACTAATGCACAATGTTTTAATTTGCCACATGATTTAGGGCTACCTCCATTGCTGGAACCTTTGTGCCTCACCGGAAATGTACAGAAGTTTAAGAACTAACGCACAAATTGTGTAACGTTCGTTGATGAAAAACTCATCCTCATCACTAAGATAAGCAGAACTCGATGAATAGTTGTAGACGCAAGGTTGAACATGTAAACTATCTCAAAACAACTCAGCATGTGCCATTATTCAGCGTCTGCGACCCTTGTAAGTGTATCCAACACCCCTTCATCATGAAACTATAGATTCAACATTTTCTACTGAAGGTAACGTGGTCACCACCCTGTTGTCAAGGAAATATCCCGTGACTTCCTTGCAAGTGCGACTCACACCTGCCTCATAGAAGATTGTAGACTCCTGATTTATCCCAGAACATATCCTGAGACGATATACCGATAACATCTCATCCGCTGCAAAGGCAATCCATAGCATTTCCACTTGTGTGTAGACTCGACTCGACCTCTGGTATTGTAGAACCAAGCCGTTTCCATCATCACCATCACATAAAGTTGGGAATTCTCTAAAGTCATCATGTGTCCGTATTTAAAAAGTCTACATGATCATAGAACAACTAAAGTCTTGCTTTACCACACAAATCTGTTATCAATTAATATACTCAATCTCCTAGACAAATATTAAAAATTCCTCACTAAACAAAATATAATCTTTACCCACTGAATCCTCACAAGTAATCCTATATCTGACAAACACACTATCAAAAAGAACCCATAATGTCTTAACAGCAAAACCCTTTACTTTTTATATAATTAACCTCCACGAAAGATAAGGCCGAACACCCCTTCTATCTAACTCACATACCCTGATAAATTATATCTCATGTCTAAAATACAAATGCTATTTAAAGCTTAACCCCAATTACGACATCTCTCATAGGAGAAGAAAAAATAATAATAACAACAATAATAAGTGAACTTTCCCCGTTACAAAACGTACCCCAACAATCTCATCGACCGGAAACAACCCCCTTATATACATCTCTGTGGAATGCCATAATCAACATCTCCAAAAATAGTGCAAATCTCCAAAAATAGTGCAAATCTCCAAGTAATCAACTCCGAAAGGAAAAAATCAGCAACCAAACTCATCACAGTATTATCAGCAAAAATCCACCTGTGATCACCTCATGTGCTCGAATCGCACTATAGATTTGTCTAGTCAGACTTGCAACCTCAGAAACCATTATTCTCCAAATAACCCCAAAAATTCTGTACTAACACTATATAACCACATTTCCCAAACTTATCTCCAGGATATCACCAAAGGTGCCCCAAAAAATTGTCCTTAAAAACATAACTCCCCCATGATACTATCCCAAGTATATAAAACCAAATTAGCAGCTATTTGGGATATAAACCACAGTAAACCACAATTCAACAATTATATACCACCAAAAATAACCACTGGTGAATATAAAAAATAACACTTCCATAAAACCACAATGCAGTAATCACCCCCCCCCCCCCACCCCCCCCCCCCCAACCAAAGCCCACAACACCAAAAGGATACCCCCCCTTTGGCTCGTTAAAGCACAGATCACCACCAAAAATAATCACAACCACAAAAAAATCTCAGCCCCCCCACAGAATTCAGCTCCAAAACCCCATACACACAGAAATTATCACAGTTTATCATCACGTTTCCCAGCTAAAACAGAAATTCGCCATATTTTCAAACTACTTTCCACACAGAATATTGATCTCTGAATCTTATGCCAAAATGCTGCAGTTTGTGCATAATAAGAAAAAAAACAGTAGAATAAAATGAAAGAGAGAAAAAACAAGGTTAAAAACATTTCACCACCAAATTGCAAAAACCAGACCAAAAAAAAAATCAATTGCACGACAATATATTAACCACCACAACCAATTCTTTTCAATTTTGAGATATGTGTTAATTTCGACCGACTTGTTTTTTCCTTTAAGACAACAAATCTGTTTCCAATTTTTTCCTCAATGACTCTAAAAGGACCTAACAAATTTTGGGCCTAATTTTTAGTTCAGCTCGTTCCTCATGTTGATTTTTAAAAATACCTTGTCTCCGACATTGATCTTGGGATCAGATGTGTTACTAATACTTTTCTTTACCATCTTTCTGGTAGCGGCTACAAGGTTACGGCTGAGACGAGCATGTCTCTCTCTCACTGTGGATATCAACGACTCGATCGTATCCTCCCCATGATGAGGTATAGTTAGCAAATCAAATATGCCTCGTGTTGGGTAACCAACCAAAGCTTCAAATGGAGACATTTTAATGGAATCACTAACCATAGTGTTAATACTGTCTAACAACATCAATATATCTGTCCCAATTCCTATCATTATCACCTACAGTCTTTCTGAGAGCCTCGAGCACTTTCCTGTTCGCTTGTTCACACAACCCATTAGCCTCAGGTCTATATGGACTAATTGTTACTTTCTGTATCCCCATGACTTCCGCTGTACATTCCAAAGTTTTGTTCACAAATTCTCTGCCATTGTCGGTCAATAGAACCTCAGGTGAGCCGTATCTGCAAATGACACCATTGAAAAATGCTACAGCTACTTTTTCAGCCGTTTTATGCTTAAGTGGGAAAATTTCTACTATCCTTGTGAGTTCATCTATTATCACTAACAAGTACTTATTCGCATATCTAGACACACACAAAAATTTCCCAGGATATCCATATGTATTCTCTGAAAAGGTCTACTTGGTATATGATATGATCCTAATTTGCATGAAGTTATCCTTGAAGGTTCACATGCGTTGCACACTGTACAGTTTCTCACAAGATTTTCGACATCTTTCCCCATGTTTTGCTAAATGTTTTAGCACGAACCTCATTATATGTTTTTTCTATCCCCAAGTGTGGACTGCTGAACTTGCAATGTACTATATCCAAAACCACTGGAATTAGGAATTTCGGAATTACGATCTGTGCCGTATCTCCTTTACTTTCACTGGTTCTCAATTTATATTTAGTTTTCCTAACCAATAGATTACCTTCTAACTCCAAACCCGAAAAAGGCAACTTATAACGTTTCCTGACTAATTCCCCTCTAAGAAACACTTTTGTGTCTGCTAGAATCTCGTCTTCATCTTGCCTTTGCTCAATGAGAGCCATATCCCATTGTATAGACTCGCTAGTGACTTGCGCAACTTGGAATCCTTCCGTGTCATGAAAACTTCTAATAAGGGTATCTGCAACTACATTAGATTTGCCTTCTATATATTTAAGCTTAGCATCAAAATCTCTGATAGTTAGAAACCATCGAGCTCTTTTAGGCGACAAATCGGGTTTATTAAAAAGATCTAATAATGGCTTGTGGTCTGTAAGGACTTCTACTTTATTCCTCATCAGTAACATTTTAAAATGAACCAAGCTCGACACTATTGCAAAGGCTTCTTTATCTATGGTAGCCATTGATCTCTCATTGCTGCCCTTTGTCCTGAACTTCCCACTATAAAAGGCTATGGGATGGAATTTCCCATCAAACTTTTGCATAAGGCAAGCACCTATACCCTCCTGGCTGGCATCGGTCACTAATGTGAAAGGTTTGCTAAAATCTGGAAACTTCAAAACGGGGATTCATTAACGCGTCCTTAAGCTTTTGAAAACTCTCCGACTGGGGTTCCTTCCATTGAAATTGAACGTCTTCCCGCAATACATCTGTTAGGGGAGCTGCTATATTAGAGAACCCTTTCACAAACCTCCTGAAGAAACCGGCGATACCCAGGAATGACTTAATCTCTTTTCTTTGATCTGGGGGTGCAAAAATTCGATATTGCTTTGACTTTATCGTCATTTACTCTAACCCCTTCCTTAGATATGACTTGGCCTAGATATGTGATTTGCTTTTTCAAGAACGGACACTTAGCTAGCTTAATTTTCAATCCCGCTAATCTAAGCCTCCTAAGTACTTCTGTAAGCACTTCCAGGTGTTGCGCAATCGTTTCCGTTGCGACTAATATATCATACATATACACAAAAACATTTTTGCCCAATAACCCGTGTAAAACTGTATTTACCAACCTGGTAAAAGTCATCGGACTGCCTGATAAACCGAACGGCATTCGTGTTAAATTCATAGTGTCCCTTGGGCACTGAAAAAGCCGTATACTCCTTGCTACTTTCACTAAGAGGGACCTGCAAAAAACCCTGCGCCAAATCAATTGAGCTATGAATATTATGTCCCCTGATTTCAACAAAAAGATCTGGTATGCACGCGACTGGAAAGTGGTCAGGGATTGCCTTTTCATTTAAATGTCTAAAATCGATGCATACACGGACAGAACCGTCCTTCTTAGGCACTGCTAACAAGGGAAAGTTGTAAGGAGACACACTAGGTCTAATGATTCCTCCTTCCTCTCATATATTGACCCCTTTCTCTACCTGTTCTCTGATTTTGAAAGGTATGCGGTATGCAGGAATATAAATAGGTTTTGTGCCACTCTCCAAATTTACCTTATGCTCTAACACATTAGTCAACCCCAATTTATCACCTTGTAAGGCTACCGTATCCCCAAATTCTGCCTAGAGCTCACTTACCGCTTCAACATGCTCACTATAATCCACATTAGCTAAATGTTCTCTAAATATTTGTTTCCTTAATTGCTTTTCTGCCTCTGAAAACTCAGGTTTCCCCTCTATGATAGCCACTGAACCACTAACACTACTTCAATCTTGGAGATCCAATATACATGTATCCCTTTGGTATTTCCTAACTGTATCATTACAGTTTAATAATTCTAACAATGTAATCCTATTCTTGGATACACTGTTTGTTCACAGATGCCGTGCTAATAACCCCTCTAAGCCTCTCGCTATTTTCAATAACACACACATCCGTAGGTTTTCTCACTTCCCTCAATTTGACTTTTACCATAGTCTTTGAACCGGTCATTAACACAATATCCTCCGATAAAACACCTTTATATTTGTGGTTAGTATCTCCCCTTTCCACAATCCCATAAGCATCACCACCCTTAGTTCTCATTACATCCACCCCATTGTTAGTATCAGAAATAACATCAATATTAGTATTAGTATCACCACCCATAATATCATCACCAAAATTGTTACCACCGTGAACCCCAATATGCCGCATAGCATCCTCACAAGTATTTCCCATATTACCAGTGTGGGTTCTAATATAACCACTCCCCATAACCCCAGTATCATCACCATTAGCATCACCAAACATCCCCTTTTTCAATAATCTCCATATCCTCAGTTCTAATCACATCCTCATAAGGAAGAAAAACACCAGGTATTCCGACTGTTATCCCATTAACACCTGCATGGATCGAAATCTTGTGTCTCCTACATGCAGGATGACCCAGCAAAAGTCTGTTGCCCAACGCAATCCCTTTCATTACCAAAAATGGTTTGCACATCACACACAGTCTCCATTGAGGGTTTCAAAGGGTAATGGGAGAACATGGATTGATACAAATTGTGATCCATCAAGTTCACGCTAGTGCCAGTATCTATAATTATATACTGGGATATCAACGTCCTCCACTGTTGCGTAAACTATAGGCCTGGGCTCTGGGACATCCCCAATGAGACCACAATGGCACATACTAATCATCTGTACCCTTTTTGTTGATCGGCCTTCCAAAAATATCGATGATCCCTTTGCCCTCTGGAATGACCTGCATGGGAAGTCCTCACATTATAACTCCCAGAACTTTGAGGTGTAGGCCTCGCTTCTTTCTGTATCTGAGATGGACAAAATTGCCAATAGTGATCTGCACTCTTACAGATTCCACAATATTTAGCTCTACACATTTTCTTTGGGTGCCCTGGTTTATTACAATTGAAACAGTGCAACTGCTGTTGCCTTTGATCGATCGATCTTTTGTTATATTCAACTTTGGCACACAAACAGGGAGAAGAAAATTCTGTCTCCCTTTGCGCCCTATTTCTCGGGCCTGTCCCATTAAAAAATGTACTATCTACATTGGGACATTTAGATATATGTCTCTCAATTTGGGCATAAAGTAATTCTTTGTCTAAAGTAGGTTCAATCTTTTCATCAAAACTATCCACTATTGCATCCGGTACATCATGCAAAAGCATAGAAAAATTGATCAGTTTATGTAAATGGTCAAGTGAGACACTACCTCCTGTAACCCATTTAGATTTTTTCAATTTTCCTACCCATTCTACCGCTGAATCAAAGAGTTTTGAACTATGTTCTATGAGGCTATTTGTGCCTTTCCGTATCTTATATAGTCCCCTGAGGTCCCTCACCATATCCCAGTGTTCCTTTGAGCCATAAGCTGCTTTTAAAAATGCTTGCAAATCAGCCCAGGTACGACATTTTGCAAATTGGAAACTCCTGCAACGATGGGAGAGATCACCCTTATTGAAATCTAACAAAGCTTTCACCTCTCTAAATGCCTCTACATCATCCGTTATGTTTTTTGCGTTTAAATAATTATTCACACCTTCAATAAAGATTTGCACTGGTTGAAAAAGCGTTCCATCTAAAATTCCCCTAAATGGACTTAGACACGCACTAACATTCGTGACGTGATGAACCAAAGTCATCGTACCCTCTGTGTCCGCCATTTTTCTATTTTTACGAAAGCTTTTGTGTTTTATGACATTTCCCAACCCCAATAACATTAATGTATTTATATACACACAAAACCCAATCCAGAAAAATTAATACAAACTTCCCCCAACAAAAGATAACAAAAAAAAAAAAAAACATGCACCGCACCCAGTAAATCATCCCACAAACAGCTGTTTGCAGAACAAGGTCACACTAAAATAACACAAAAAAAAACCAGAGGAATGGGGCTTCCTTTGTACATGCTTCCAGCATGTACAAAGGAAGCCCCATTCCTCTCACATAGGGGCGAAATATATCGGCCAAAGGACGGCGTAGCAATGGGTTCCCCCCCTTGGGGTTCTTTTCGCAAACGCATACATGGCACACACAGAAGAGGTCACTTTTGAAGAACACCCAAAACCCAAAATCTAAAATCTATGGGAGATATATTGATGATATCTTTATCACAACAAAGGGCGAAAATGACATAGAATAATTAGTAAATAAACTCCAAGCAAATTCTACATTAAATTTTACAGTAGAAAAAAGTTATGAGAAGATGCTCCCTTTCTTGGACGTACTTGTGACCCAAAAGAACAACAAATACAATACCACCGTATACACTAAAAAGACAGATGCTGGGAGATGCTTAAATGCTAGAGGAGAATGCCCTGATGCATATAAACAATCTGTGGTAAATGCATACATAAAATGCGCCATAACACACAGTTCGACGTGGAAAGTGACTAACGAAGAAATAAACAGTTCAACAGTTGCTCACAAATAACGGCTACCCAGATGACATGATCCAGCAAGTTGTCAAAAAGAGATTAGAGGCTTTCCATAACCGACCCCGAGGGACAACACACAAGACAAAGACAAAGAAATAGTGATATACCATCAGATACCATACAACAAACACCACGAAGATGAAAGAAAAGCCATCCTTGGTATACTGCGAAGAGGAACCAACCCCCTAGCGCCATATAACAAAATAACAGCAAGAATTTACTGCAAACCAAACCTTACAGCCTCATTGGTAATGAAAAATAGTACGGCCCCATCGACGGAGAAAGAGGTTGAATCTGATATAGTATACAAGTTTGTCTGTGCTGACGAGCAATGTCATTCCCCCCAAAAATGCTGTATCGGATACACAACCACTACACTTAAACATCGCATGCAGGCCCACAGAAACCAAGGAGCCATTCATCAGCACTTTGTGGATACCCACAATAAAAAACCATCCTTACAAGAACTTCTCACAAACATCAAAATAATACACAAGGAAGGCAACTACAATCGTTTATTGATATCAGAAGCAGTCAGCATCGCCATGCAACGCCCCAACCTTAACATCCAACGTGAGGCACACCGATCCTTGCCCTCGTGTAGGAGGCAGCCCTTCAACCGCGTGGAACAAAACCACAACACGCGGACAGGAGCGCACGCTGCACACTGACATTCAGTGAATTAAACATATATGTAATTAATATATATTTATGTATAATGTGTATATAATAACTTACTTTCAACTTTTGATATAATTTCTGTTGTTAACATATTTATTTATTTGTCTTATTTTATGTTTCACTATAGTCTTTTGTAAATACTTAAAACTAGGTATCTGGCAATTGTACTACCTTTCCGTCCTCATGACGTCACAAAACGCATGTAGGCTCATATTTGCATTATACGGGCTGCTCTATGAGCAAGAGCCCGTGCTGGCACAAGGCCAGCTTAATCTTAAACAACAACATATTTGTATCAGTACGCTTAATAACGTCAATACCAATACGTATAGGTTGACGAAACAGCTGTCGCGTGTAAAAATACTGGAGTAAATGGACGAACCCCATTATGTGTCCATCAGTAACCTGATCAATGAAGTAAAGAAAACAATTAGAAAATATGAAGCAATTTTAGAAAAGCTGGTTAATAGTGAAAAAGCCATTCTATTCAATGAATATATATATATATAGTATATATATATATATATATATATATATATATATATAAATATATACATATATATACATATATATATATATTATTACACTAGGAAACATTAAGTTAACGTACCAAGCGCGTTATAACAAATCATCATTCCTTGCAACTTTGCTATTAAATTATTTTTTAAGATATCTTTTGCAACATTTAGCATTTCATGTTATTCAGTTATGTTGTTGATTATATATGTAGCATATATAAACATTTATATTAATATACATATATAATGTTCTTGGAAATTTTTGGGTGCATTTTTCCGCATCATCCAAGGTGGATGCACCTAGCCAGTTTACAATGTTGTTGCCCTTCAGTCCAGAATTTTATTATTTTTCCACTCATTAGTTATCCTTTAATGCTTCAAATAAGGTGAAATATGGCCACCGGCATTTAAAAATTTGACAAAAATGATACTTCAGTTTTTGGTGCCGGACCTCAGAAACGGTCTTTTTTGTGTTGTTATATGCCCTTATTGTTTTCCTGTCCAAAATATTTGTTATGGGAACTGTTACAGTTATTAGTTTTTTTTTGGTCCATAATTAGTCATTTACAATAGGAGCTGGTTTGGAAAATATATTGATCACATACAATGGACTGACTACCTTTCCTTTGTGGTTTCCACTCAGGAATTTTTTTGAAGGATTTTTCTTGTGAAAAATGAGATCATCTTGTTGGGGGTGTGGATTTCTAACCCTTGAAGAAGGTTAGCGGCCTCCAGACACCTTCCATAGCCCCACATATTGTGTACTATTACATTAATAGTTAAGCTATTAATCAGATACTGGGCTGTTGTAACCATAGAGAAAAATATTTTATTTCTTAAATAACGTATAGGTATATTTTAAATAGGAATCTAATTCCATACAGTCCAGTACATTCTCCCAATTTGTTCGATTCTAGAAGTGCTTTGAGTCCCTGGAAAATTGTCTACCGACCAACCCTTAGTATTGGAGAAATTTTAGCGGTTACTTGGGCTTCAGTACAAAAGATGCTCGATTTCTTTATTTTTGGGGGTTGCAGACTATGAAAGAATTTATGTAAATGAAAAGGTATACAACGAGTTCAGCCAGCAGTGAATTTGGTTTCATGGGATTGTGGTTTTCCTTATCATAACTATTTTTCGCATATCTCAAAAATCTATCCATAACTAGTGGCAGCAACTGTGAGATGAAGTAGGTCCCAAGAAACTAAGAAAAATGAATTCAATGATACATCCATGGAAGTACAGTGTAATCTTCAGGACATCAATGTATAACATACCATCTTCGTTTTGGGTGAACATGATTATTTTATGGTTACCAAATTAATAGCAATATTATGTATTCAGTAATGTATACCGGTTTCAGAGTACGTATCTCCATCAGCAGGTGTGACAACAAAAACAGAAAGAAAAATAGAAAAATCACTAAAAACATAAACTGTCACTGGAATACAGTTATTTAAAAATGAAGGTTATGGAAAGACTGGTAATGTACACGTATAAAATCTGAAGGAAAACAATACTAGAATGAATAAAGAACTGCAACATAACGGTACACATATACTCTAGAAATTAAAAACACGGCTTCTCCGTGGCGTGGACCTCTCGTTGTTACTGAGGGAAGGTTTCACACCGTTTCAGTTGTAAAGTGTAAAGGCTAGCTGCTATTGCCAGCTCCATGGGAGCCACTCGACTGCAGGGAGCGGAAAAACGGTGATCACTGTTTTCTGCATGATTGCGTATGGGACTGTATGGTGGTCTTGCTAAAAGCTTGTTTGCTCTAATGGAACCTCCTCGATGTTCAAACGGTCGTACACATGTGTTTGGCGTTTTGTTTTTCCCACGTAAACGGCTTTACAGCAATTACAATTATATATATTTAAAGATTGTAGTTCGGTGGTTACGTTATCTTTATTTATTTATTTATTTTTAATCAAGTCTCCGGTTTCTACGGGATAAATCAGCTGCAGACGCATACATATAAATAATAAACAAGGAAAGCGTTTTGCTAGACTTGCTGTTAAGAGGTTTGGTTGTTAACTAATGGAGAACAACATAGTCGAAAGGCGATGTTAGAGGAATAAAAAAAATTGGAGAGAGAGAGAGATGTGAGTAATAGGCAGTTAGGTAATATGTAATGGTGTGGAGGTAGTTTGGTTGTTTAAGGAAGGAGGCAGTTTCTTGATGTAAAGAGATCCTAAAAGGAGCGAAAGACAATCAGTAGTTTGACAGAGTATTTTGAAATGATTATACATAATGTCAGTTTTACATGAAGCTTTTCCCTACAGAAACTACTATATTTAATGGTTTTGATTTAAATAGTTTTAGAAGCCTCCTTGAGCTTACAGTGGCTGATACTTACTTTGTTTCTAACAAAAAGATGTATAAACAGGTTGATGGTATGGCTATGGGGTCACCACTGGGTCCTACATTCGCCAATATATTTATGTGCCACCGGCCTATTTTTATAGGAGATTCGTAGATGGCACTTTTTTATTGTTTAAAGCAAAATCCCATTTAAGAGTATGTCAACACTTTCCATCAAAATATTAGGTTTACAATGGAAATGGAATCAAATAATCATCTACCTTTCTTAGACATAAATATTTCACGTTTTACTAAGAGATTTCTAACGTGTTTTTAGGAAAAAGACGTACACTGGTTTGGGTCTTACTTTTTTAGTAATTCCTCTATGGCATTCAAGCTGAATTCGGCAAATGCACTTTTATTCATAGCCTATTCCCTGTGTTCAGATTGGAATAGTTTTCACAATGAAATATCCTTTCTTAAAGTATTTTTTAAGAATAACTGTTATCCTTCTGACCTATTTGACAGAATTGTAATAAAGTTTTTAAACAATATTTATCACCCCAGTTTATTGTGTCTTCAAGTTCTGAAGAAATTAATGTATTTTTCATTGCCATATGTGAAAAATGCAGCCTTTAGACGTGAACTGACAACAGCGCTAAGCACTTTGTACCCTTATGTTAATTGCAAATTTGTTCCTTTAACAATAGGCAGACTTTTCACATTCAAAGACACCTTTCCGGAGTTGATGCGTTCTTTCGTTGTGCGAGTATACTTGTCCAAAATGTAATTTTGGAAATTACGTCGGATCTACCCGACGCTTACTGAAAGTACTCACCGATTACCATAGAGGTAGGTGTCAGTTATCGCACTGGTTGCATTTTAAAATCAAAAGAATTTTCGGCCGTACGAACCATTCAGATTCATGTAAAACTGACAATATGTGTAATCATTTCAAAATACTCAGTCATACTACTGATTGTCTTTCGCTCCTTTTAGAATCTCTTTACATCATGAAACTGTCTCCTTCCTTAAACAACCAAGCTACCTCCCTACCATTACATATTGCCCAACTGCCTATTTACTCACATTCTCTCTCTCTCCCCTTTTTTTATTCCTCTAACATCGCCTTTTCAATAATGCTGTTCTCCATCAGTTAACCAAACCTCTTAACAGTAAGCCTGGCAAAACGCTTTCCTAGTTTATTATTTTTTTTTCAATGTTTATTTATTTATATATTTTTCCTCTGTTATTGAACCGAGTTATGCAGTGTTTTAATTTACTTTTAGCTTAAAGTCGCTTTGTAGTTTTTCTTATAGCTTAATGACACAACCATATTTCTTATAATTATTAGCTTATTTTAGCATACTTTTTAATATTGTAAAAAAATTAATTCTATTTATAGCCCTGAAGATGGGAAAGGATTCCCGAAACGTAGGTGTAAATAAAAAGAAGAAATTATCTCCGGTCTTCTCGCTGTCATCTTTATTATATATATATATATATATATATATATATATATATATATATATATATATATATGTATATATATATATTGTATATATATATATATATATATATATATATATATAAACATATACATATATATATATATATATATATATATATATATATAATATATATATATAATGAAGATGACAGCGAGAAGACCGGAGATAATTTCTTCTTTTTATTTACACCTACGTTTCGGGAATCCTTTCCCATCTTCAGGGCTATGAATAGAATGAATTTTTTTACAATATTAAAAAGTATGCTAAAATAAGCTAATAATTATAAGAAATATGGTTGTGTCATTAAGTTAAAGAAAAAGAAAAACTACAAAGCGACTTTAAGCTAAAAGTAAATTAAAACACTGCAGAACTCTGTTAAATAACAGAGCAAAAATATATAAATAAATATAGGAAAAAAATAATAAACAAGGAAAGCGTTTTGCCAGACTTACTGTTAAGAGGTTTGGTTAACTGATGGAGAACAGCAATAACTGACTAAGCTCTACAGCAAAATTAATGATTCTGAGTAAAGGAAACATTAATCAAAAGTGGTCTTTTTATTTCAACAAGACGCGTTCACAAGATATTAGGTTGTGGGCTAGCTATATATATATATATATATATAATATATAATATATATATATATATATACATATTATATATATATATATATATTATATAATATAAGCGAATACCACAGGAAAATGATAGCCAGAAATCCAAGCGCTTCCGTCTTTACTAAGACATTGTCAAGTAAAGACGAAAGCGCTTGGATTTCTGACTATCATTTTCCTGTGGTAGTCGCTTATTTATGAAGTCACGTGCATCTACTGTGATTTTTTAAGGATATATATATATATATATATATATAATATATATATATATATATATATATTATATATATATATTATATTATATTGTATATTATATTATATTATTATATATATTATATTATATATATTTAGCCCACAACCTAATATCTTGAGAACGCGTCTTGTTGAAATGAAATGACCACTTTTGATTAATGTTTCCTTTACTCAGAATCATATTTGCTGTAGAGCTTAGTCAGTTATTGCGTAGCCCTCTCCAGTTGATAAACAGGTTTTCTTTGTAGTTCATGGTCGTACAGAAAGGAAATATAGAGCTATATGTAAAAAGTTTTATTTTTTTCGTGCGCATTTGTTTTGCATTTTTTTTTTTTTTTTTTTTGCGTTTCCGAGAGGCAGAGCTGTGTTTTGGAATGTGAGTAGTAGTAGAATTTTACCTGTAAGGCTACACTAGAAGCTTATGCTTCAGAAGTTGTGATATGCGAATTGGGACATCATAATCAGTAAGCCGGCTTATAATGTTTATATTTGATTTATATGTGATGCTGGGAAGAGTGAAAAGAAAAGATTAAATTTTAACATGTTTTGGCACAAGTACCCAAGTGGAAAGTGAGAATGACTTAAGTTTCCAATAATGAAAGAAAAATGAAGAGAGCCGGAAGACACAATAAAATGAATGTTATAATTTTTCTGTTTAGAAAGTTGTTATTGCATGAAAACTACGGCTTTGATTCTTGAAGGGAGAATGAGAGAATGAGCAAGAATAATGGTAAAAAAAAACAGAAAAGCCGAAACATATGAAAGCAGGGAAAATAACAAGACACGCTAAGGGAGAATTCTTTGAATACATCTCGCACAGCTCCTTCAAATTAAATTCTGAAACGAGGAAACGACAAACAAAAAATAATGAGATTGTCATAAGAACGGAGATCAAAAGGAAGGTGAAAAACTCTTGAAGATGACTGTCGGGACCTTGAACGAAAAAAGAAAAAATGTAAGAAACGAGAGAAAAGAAACTAAGGCAAAGAAGGTAAGCACGTTTAAGTATTCATTGTATTTCTTAATGGCGAAGAGATGGCTGGAGAGGCGGCCTTCGCAGATGGTGAAGGAGGGGAGAGAGAGAGAGAGAGAGAGAATTGCATTTGATCTGAATATTTGCATGAGTAGGAAACATATGGCAGTAATTCGTAGAAAAAGTTTTTTTTTTCACGTTCTGAATTTTAATTTTTGCTCCTTAACAGTATGGATTGATCTAAGTCCTGGAGTCTTTTGGTGCCTAATAGTTTTGTTTGAGAATGAACGATTTTGTGAAAGGTTGTTAAAGCAAGCAGATTAGCAGTTGCTGGCAGAAGACTTCAGCGGTCGCTCGCCTGGCCACTCTAAGAGAGGAAAAATAAAAGATGTTTTGTCAGTGATAAAGATGGCAGGTGACGAAGACCGTTGAATGCCGGAAAGTTCCAGATTTCTCAGAGGTGGAACAAGAAGTGGTTAAGTTGCAACTTCACACTTGACATAGTGTAGAAAATAAACGAACACCTTCAGAGTCGTATCTGAGGAAAAATCGGCTCTAGGCGAACGTATGATGAAGTAAACTTGGGTATGATATGAAATTTTGATGTGAGTTCTGACGACTGAACCAATCAAAGATTTGAGAGAGAGAGAGAGAGAGAGAGAGAGAGAGAGAGAGAGAGAGAGAGAGAGAGAGAGATTCTCCCAGTATAAAGGAAATTTGACCATGCAAGGCGTGTAGGACGCGCACATATTTGTTCACACTGCCTTTTGCCAGCATAGTCGGCTACAACTGTGATATACTAACCCTTCCTTGGAAGAGACTTTACTTATGTCAAGGAGTGTTTATAAGTTCCGAGACTTTATAACATATAGCAATTCTATGAAAAGTGAAACGATGCAAGGCTCTAGCATATAGGAAAATGTGCCTTGGAACCAGTGTAGAATACCTCTCTCACGGAGGACATTTATTTCGCAACATATACTACATACAAACGGTTGTGTGTGTATGTGTGTGTTTTTTTGCTCGTGCGAGCGCATGTGCATAGGCTTGATGTATGTACTGAGGTCAGCGTCTATTTATATAGCATACTTTCATGGACAAATGATGACATTGCATTGTGAAGTTCAGTAAAAACCAAATAAAATCTAAAGGTTCATCCACTAAACGCGTTTTCAGTCTGCGAGACATTTTCATGAAAACGCTTCTCCACCTTTCCTCGTTAGGGTTAATCGACTGAATGAATGATAAATATGGAAATTAAAATGCCCTGAGTTTCAAAAATTTCCTCTTCCTTGAATTATATCCGACAGGTCCTAAATTATGTCCCTCTGCAACACTGATAGAAATATTTTTCATCATCCCCGGAACATCAAAATTAACGCACGTGGAGTATAAAAGACGCAAAAGTAAAAACAAAAAATAAATAAAACTAAATATTTTTTTTATGCTGATGGCTCCAAATTTCCATCGGATGTATGATTTGCTAACATTAAGCTTAGCAGTTTATATTTTGAGAAATATAACACCGTAGAAATTTGTAGTTTTCAGTGACTAGAATGTGCATTTTTAAATATGTTAAGAGGCGTGCTCATGTGGGCATTAAAGGGAATGAACTTTCAAAGCCTTAACTATGGTAAGTACTATATTAAATGTAGCCTCTTTTTATTGTATATGCAACATGTCTAAAAGTAATTATTGCTGAAGAATGGTAGACTTACTTAAACCCTTAGGGCCAACTTATGAGACTGGAAGAATTTTAAGTCAGTGGCCTGGTTAAACAAACTAATAATTCTTCTTCTTTTTTCCCACCGTTTTCCCTACATTAAGGGGTCGGTTGCCTGATGTGTCTTATTCCTTACAACATCAGGCATGGTTTAGTGTTTGGCAAATTGGTTTTTACGATCGCATGCCCTTGCTGTCAGCAACCACAGGTATTGGCGGTAGGCCTAGCCTTTTACTAAAAAGTAAGACTGCAAGACATCAGTTTCCACGGTTATTGGCGGTGGGCCTAGCCTTTTACCAGAGAGTAAGACTGCAAAACTGATGAGAGTAAGACTGCAAAACATCAGTTTCCACGGTTATTGGCGGTGGGCCTAGCCTTTTACTAAAAAGTAAGACTGCAAGACATCAGTTTCCACGGTTATTGGCGGTGGGCCTAGCCTTTTACCAGAAAGTAAGACTGCAAGGCAGCAACTGTCCTTTTAGTCGCCTTTTACAACACGCAGGACCTACTTTGGTGGTATTCTTACACTCCCTACCTCAGGGAAAAAACAGACTAATAATTATAAGGATATTAATATTAGTTAACAAATACAATAAATACAGATTATCTGTATTTCATTTATATGATTTTGAGCATGCTAATCAATTGCATGATTTATGGTGTGTGAAATTTGGGAAGACTACTGAGACAAAGACTTTATTCTGTATTTAAATTAGATTGTGTTATTCATAACTGTAATGATTTTAGAAACCTAAAAAGTCCGATAAGTTTTCATGAAAACGCAGTGTCGGTCCCTTTGTAGTCTACATTACTTCCGAGGGGTAAGTCCCCGCCCCCCCCCCTTCCCCCCCCCCCCCCCCCGCGGGAGCGCACGCGCGCCCTCCTTCTCAAGTCTCCTATCACGAGATAATCTTAACGTACCCATCTCGTGATGCCGCATCTATTTTTATTTCACTCGGGTTTCTAGTTAAGCAATCACACGGTTCCTCTCGCCGTATAATTGAATGAATCACATGGCATCTTATCCCTAAATCTTTCCCTTTCCGGCCTTTTTGGAGGTTTAACTTCCTCCCGAGATTTGTTTTTGCCTCCAATGCAATCATCTGGTAATCACGCGTCGGTTGAAAATAGTATTATTTTGCTTGTGCACGGAGCCAGGTGGTTTCATTTGTCCGTTATGAGTGCCTTTTTTTTTTTTTTTTTTTTTTTTTTTTTTTTTTTTTTTTTTTTTTTTTTTTGCGGAGACGTCTTTGGTATTCTTGGTATTCGCATCAGTCATTTTATAGTCGTAAGATAAAATTATTTTGAAAACCATGATATTAAAAAAAATGTTCTTTGTCACGATTCTATGGTTTTTCTTTTTAGTCCAAATTGTTTTTTTTTTTTTTTTCTGGCGTTGATGAACATGAATCGTTAAGATGCTGGTCTAGAGATATACATCAATCCATCAACCTAGCAGCTTTAGTAGCAAAGTGAACAATTTACCTCTGAAACTTTGGTTTGTTAAGGTTTTTCAAGAAGATTGAATTCGAACACCAGCAAAGTTATCATCGAAATAAAATTTGTTTTACTCGTGTTGATAAACACACACATACACACACAATCGTCTTTCTCGTTCTGGTCTGTAATTGTAAAATTTCCGTTTTTTATGAAAACACAAAAATGTATAGGGGACTTTGAATAAGTCACGAAAATCAAAGCCAAATACATAAGTTACTTTTAACGTTTGAATGTTCTTCCCATTTTACCTATGGGTCTCATGAAAAATTCAAACTGATAACGTAGGCATTTTGATCTTTGCATTTAATCGTTTTAAGGGGCATTTATATATCATATATATATATATATATATATATATATATATATATATAATATATATATATATATATTACCCCTTATATAAATATATTTATATTAAATTTATATATATGTAAATATATAAATATATATTTATATATATACATATATATATATATATATATTATATATATATATATATATATATATATATATATATATTATACTGGAATGCTTGAGAAACCATATGATGTAGTTCAGTTATGAAGAAAGGGAGGGAGAGAGAGAGAGAGATATGGAGGAGGTGTGTCAGGGGTTGCAATGAGGGGAGACAGCTGAGAATAAAGTGGGTATAATACAAATATTGCTTTCAGGGGTGTTTTCTTTCCTTGCCATTGAAGTGGCGAGGGCATTGAAGATTGGACTTGTTGCCTTTATTTTGCATTGGAGTGTTGCTTTGCACTTCACGTCCTTTTCCTTTATTGTGGCTTCATTGATAAAGTTATTTTATCCTTTAATATATTAAGTAGTTTTTATTTTTTCTTGATATATGGTTTTGTAATTACTTTTAGGCTGAAAAGCATTGTAGAATTGTCAGAATGGTGAAGATTTTTCATCTTTTGAATACTGGTAGTAAAGTTTGATCTCTTATTTTTTCAGAATTATTTAGCGACTAAATTACGTATGAACGGTAATGCAGTTTTTTTCGATTTATCTTGAACCGATAAATCTAAAGTATTAGATCAACAATATGTTGTCCACACTAGCGATTGTTCAGGCTAGTAGCGAAAAAAAGTGGACCTCACTTTTGTCTTGTTTATAAGGGACTGGTGCGCTTTCCTTTCATTTGATGAAAAGGCACGTTCTTTATAATTATTGCCTAGGCATCACGTAAGTCTGTGCTCCTTGATAATGAATCCTACTAGAACTTGGCACCTTGTTTAGATAACGTAGAAATGTTCATGTTCTGGGAGGCAGGTTGTTTTGAAGCACCGGATGTTAACGTATCCTTAAAATGGTGCAAATTTTGTTTTCGGACTAAATTACTAATTGGGAGAGGAATGGCTCTATACTGACGGCCTTTGTTTCAGTGTCATTTAGCAATGAATAACCGAAATTGATAGTAAATGAATGCACGGTGAATTCATTATACATAGATATTAAACATACAGTATGAGAAACATGACAGCAATATGCAGTGTTGGCGAATATAGATTCTAATCAATGCTAGATAGTGTTAATGGCGGAGAATCAGCAAATATTCATTTATACGCACACAAAACTAATTTTTAGGGAGGATCGCTTAATGAATTCGCACACCTTTACATTCATCTTAATTATGTTTATCCATTCTCGAGATTTGTTTTTGACACACGTACGTACATACCTACGTACATTGTATACATTGGGAAGACCATAAGTCTCAAAGTTCATTGCTGGGGCTAAAAATGATTGAGCTATTAAATAATAAAATATATAAACTGGAATTTTTGGCAACTCTGTTCAATACAATTTAATGCAGTAGTATTTCGGTCATTAAACCTAAGAATAAGCTTCTAAACCCTGATGAGTCTTTTGTCATATCGAATGTTTTGAGTTAGGAGTCTGAATCTCTAAGGAACGTTCATATAAAACCGCAGTTTTGTTCTAGTTATTGTGAGCTCTAATGGATGGCTGTTGGGCTAAAATTTTCTTGAAAATCTATTACCCCTGTCCACCATGTACCCAGGAATTGTTAAGCCATAAACCTTTTCCCCATTACTTGACACCGAATATGGAAAGTAATGAATAGTACTTCAAACTCAAATAATTCGTATTGATAAAATTTGTATAGTTGATCATTAACAGGAGAGCCAATATAGCATTTGACTCTTACACAGGAGGGCAACTCAAGTCAGTGTAAAATACCGATTGAAAGGATTACGAGACCTTATGAGTTCAGTACTCTCCGATTACAGGGGTAATATGGCTTTCACCCTTTCATTTTATTTAAAATGCTTGCAGTTTTCAGATAAATCCCTATTGATTTTGGCATTATTCAATCATCGGCATTTTTATTTTCTGCGAAATGATATCCATCTTTGGATTCAATATTAGTACAATGGTCTGAGTAGAATGTGCACCAGATTAAACTTTTAATTTTTTATTCACTTGTTCCTGCGGAGGAGGACTGATACGCCAGGTAGCCCCCTCCTAATTTTTGTATTAGTATATTGATAATGTTTAGTAGATAGGATTGTGAATAAGTGAATCTGTTTATATAGCTGATTTAACCAAGGAGAGCTGTATGATTGGCATGGTCTTGACCTGCCACCTCGGTGGCCGCGAGTTCGATTCTCGAGCATTCCACTGAGGGGTTACAGATGTGTATTTCTGGTGATAGAAGTTCACTTACGTGGTTCGGAAGTCACGTAAAGCCGTTGGTCCCTTTGCTGAGTAACCACTGGTTCCATGCAACGTAAAAACAACATACAAACAAACAAAGAGAGTAGTGTGCAATTTGATACATATATAGATAAAATTCCGGTATCACAGAAGTAAGCCGCTCTTGATCTCTGTCCTTTTGGCAGTGTTGCTCAGTAGTGGTTGACGGCAACACCGGAAGATATTGTTGATGAATATCTCGCATAAAGTGTATTTCAATAGCGTTGTCGTGGTATTACACTTAGCTGTAGCAGTGGTTATTTTTCAAATTCTAAAAAGAAAAAAAAAATACAAATTATAAAAAAAAAAAAAAAAAAAAAATCTGACGCCATTTCTCAAAAAAACTTTATTGTATAGTAAATGTTGATGATTGCGCGTTTAATGTTGTTTTAGATTTAGCTGGCCTTATGCCAGCGCGGGCTCTTGCTCCTAGAGCAGCCCGTTATAAATTTTAAGAAAAGCTGTAATACTTCTCTCATGATGCTCGCGTGTGGTTATTTGTAAGTTTCTCGGGTTGTGATTGTTGGTTTTATTTGCCTTTGCAATCTTTCATATTTGTCGTCTCTGTATTTCTCCATATGCATTCGGGGCATTCTCTTCTTTGTAAGTGTTTTATTATTTGGTTAGATTAATAACCCGTCTAATTTTTTTTTTTATTTTTGAGTGCAAATTTTGCTATAGATGATCTTTATTATTATTATTATTATTATTATTATTTTTATTATTTTTATTATTATTATTATTATTATTATTTATTATTATTATTTTATTATTATTATTATTATTTAGGAACGAACTGGACAAGGCCGTTAGTTTGGTAAGCAAGCTTCCATATAATAATAATAATAATAATAATAATAATAATATAATTAATAATAATAATAATAATAA
Organism: Macrobrachium nipponense; assembly: GCF_015104395.2. NCBI lineage: Eukaryota > Metazoa > Arthropoda > Malacostraca > Decapoda > Palaemonidae > Macrobrachium > Macrobrachium nipponense. The sequence goes on from NC_061088.1 coordinate 68,092,527, forward strand.
TGTGGCAGGGAAACGGGAATAAAGAGCGGGTGAGATGTGAGAATGCGAGTGTAGATGGTTCCCCTGGGATTGATGACAGACTGTGACCAATCTGGGAATTCGAATCCATCACTGGCGTTTCTGATTGAATAAACACGGTCTTCACTCTTGCAATGAACCTGCTCCCCTATGGCGTTTTGGTAAGGTCTTCGCACCTTTCCCGTCAAGTTCTTTTTTTGCTATTATTTTTTAATTATGTGGTTCAGTCCTAATGAATGGTTTGAATTTTATACGTTTCTTCTAGATAATGAGCAACGGGTTGATTCACAGAAGTCAAGGTAATTTTTTCTTACACGTGGAAGATTATATATTTATTTATTGTTGTAAGCCTGTTGGTATGCCAGAGAGAACAGTTATTATGTTTCAGAATCCATTATTCATTTAAGATGAAATTATGGTAACAGATATGTGATGATACATTGAAAGAGAAGCACTGAAGTTTAGAGAGAAAAAGTGTTTTGGCTACATCTTTATTTTTGATTATGTATTAGTTGTCGTGATATAACGTAAAAATATGTAGTTGTCGAAATATAACGTAACTCACTCTCTCTTTCTGTACACAAACGCACATTATATATATATATAGATATATATATATATATATATATATATATATATCTATATATATAATGTGTGTGTGTGTGTGGTGTGTGTGTGTGTATATATATATATATATATATATATATATATCATATATATATATTATATATACACATATATATATATTGACTGGTAAAAAAGTTCTGTTAACAACAGAAATTATATATATTATAATGTTTATATATATATTATATATATTTATATTGTTTTTAACTTCAAACCCCGCACAGGTCTGATATATTCCCCCACAACAGCCTTACCCCCCCATTTGAGCTGGGGATGGGCAGGCGCGCGCCGTGGCTGAGTGGTATGCATTTCCAGGCTCCCGTTTTGGGGCCCAAGTTTCAGATCCCTACTGCTGAATAGTTCAGTCCAGCCAGTTATAACTTCGTACCAGCTTCTGCTTTGGTTAAGAAAAGGGGGTGGAACTGGAAGTCATATCCTTCAAATCGTTTTCTGAGGAAACAACCCCCTGATCCCAACTCCTTGACGAGGTGGGGGGCTTAGGGATCCACTGCAGAGAGAGTATGCCCTTTACGCCTACACTCTCTGCTGTGGATCCAACTGAACATTGGGACCTTCTTTAACTCCTTTACTCCTCCTCCTTATAAATTTTCCCCTTTCCCTTCTTCTTCTTTCGTTTGACGACCCTGGCATGGTATTGGACTATGAATTGACTGCTCTTTTAACCTGATGGAGGGTGGAGTTGGACGGGCATTGCCACTCCACCCGTAAAATTCAAGTACCTGACGTGTTCGAGCGAGGGGAAAGTCTTATGTCAAACTTGGTCCCTAGTACTGGGCCGGATCTCGACGGACTGACGACGCCTTAAGTGCTGGGGATCAGGTGCATAACCAGGAAGTAACCTCTAGGGGTGGCCCATTAATGTGACATTCCACACCCCTCCCTTGTTGGGCTCCATGGTGGGTGGAGGACTGCCTGGCTGAAAACATCACTCTCGTATACATGTAGAATTATTAGGCCCTAATGTTGATGACCCTAGCACGGAATTAGACTTGGCTACCAGATTCGCTCAAGAAAATAAGCCCAACATAACAACGATGGCACCATATGAGCCATTTAACAAGAAATAAAAAAGAAAAAATGTACAAACCCGACCCAACAACATTAGTTCATTTTGACCATATTTTTGGGACAGAAATAATTGGTCCAGATTTCTTGTTCTCAAAACAGAGAGGAAAATTTCCTCCTATGTTTTTAGAGAACAAATTATTAAGCTTATACCCAACTAGAGAAATGAGTTTTTCAGAGCACTGAAATTTAATGAATGGCTGATTGAAGTCCCACAACAAAAGCTCAGTCAGAAACATTTTCAGAAACATTAAAGAAATTTAAGGATAAATGTGACGGTGAAAAGCCATGACATGCTCAACTATATCCAAGGTGCAGTTGTACTACCCCAAATTGAAAATGAGGAAGAATTACCAGAAAAGAATATTATATTAGCATCCCTAAAATTAAGATATGGCAATATTCACGATCTTGAATTATATCAAATTCCAAGTAAAAAAAACCAAGAAGTCTCCATCAAAATAGCAAAAATCAAATTCACAGGCCAAAATTTACCAGCAAAGATTAAAATACTTGGTCAAAACAGAGAAGTACGCCCTCACGTAACGAAACCACTGCAATGTAAAAAATGTTGCAAATTTGGTCACACATTCAAGAAATGCCAAAATAACGAAATATGTGCAGTGTGTGGTTCAGAAGACCATAGAACTGAGTGGAATTGCCCAAATATTAAATGTGCTAACTGTGGACTTGCTCACCATGCAAAGTCAAAAGAATGCCCATTCTATATGTACAATACAGAATTAAAGCTTCTGATGAGTAGAACTGGAATGGCAGCAAGAGAGGCTAAGCTTGAGTTAAAAGTTAGAGGGATACTTGACCCAAGCAGAAATCCATCATATAAAATCATGTTAAAAAATAAGGTTCCCCAAATATCTGAAGCTTGTTTAGAAAATAGGAATCTAATACCTGAAACCACAATAAAAAACAAGTATGCTGCTTTATCATCCTTAGATGATCATGATGCCAATACTTCATGTATAGAGACAGCACTTTCCAATGCAGACATTGCTGATGATTTCCCACCAGATCAGAGAGCAAGGGGAAAAAGGCGAGACCCTGGAAATCCCGTCCTCTAAAAAGTAATATAGATAGTATTGAAGTAGAAGCTGAAATATTAACCACCTCACAAACTAACGATTTCTCGGAAAATAACAATATTGTCCATATAACTCCATCACCCATAATAGGACAAAGAGGAAAATCCTTAACTCATCCTCAACCCCAACCAAGTAGCACTAATCCCAAGAAACACTCAGTACCCTGGTGGTCTGACACACTATCCCACCTGATACAAGAAAAACATATTATAGGTAGAAGATAAGAAACCCTACATAATAGATTTAATGCCATAAGTAAAAGACTTCTAAATTTTGAGAGCACTGCCAAGAAACTAGTAGACATTACCATAGAAATCAGTCTACTAAAACCTCATTACAATCGGATCTCGGCAAGATTCAGAAGGGAAGCCATTAGAGGAAAAATAATGTCATGGCAAAAATATGTATCTAGCATATCTGATACAACCTCAATAAGTAAAGTCTGGGAAAAGTTTAGGAAAATTAATGGATCTCATATTAGATCTCAGAGACATGCACTAATACAGAATGGCCAACCAGTACATGATAGTACTGCAATTTCGAATATTTTAGGGCGTAACATCCAAGCAATAAGTAGTATAATCAATATAGATGATCACTTTCGAACCATTAAAGCCCGTGAAGAAGCTGTCCCATTGAATTTTGAAACATTAGAGGATATATATTATAACCAGATTTTCACAGAAGAGGAATTTGAAATATGCTTTATCTAACTGTAACTCTTCTGCTCCAGGCAAAGACAACGTAAATTTTGAGATGATAAAAACCTGCTCTGTTAGCAAAAAACATACTTATTGAAGCTTTATAATCATTTATGGGTAAATCACCCGTTCCCAAAAGCATGGAAACATGCTATAATCATACCAGTTGTCAAACCAGGGAAAGATCCAAGCAAGCCAAATAACTATAGACCAATATCCCTGACAAGTTGCTTGTGCAAATTGCTAGAAAAAATGGTAAATTATAGACTAAATTGGTGCCTACGTAAGAATAAAAGACTGTCATCAACTCAATTTGGCTCACAATCTGAAAGATCTACTTTAGATTAACTTTCCCATCTAGAAAATTATATACGGAGAGGGGTTTCGAACGTAAGCAAATTACAGTTGCCATATTCTTTGATATCCAAAAAGCATATGATACGACCTGGAGATACTATATTTTAAAGTCCTTACACGAAAATGGTTTTAGAGGGCACTTACCAATTTTTATCGAGAATTTTATCCATGAAAGAACTTTTCAAACACGAATAAATAATGTATATTCTGACTCCTTCAATTTAGATTGTGGAGTCCCTCAAGGGAGTGTTTTGAGTGGAACACTTTTTGCTCTAGCTATTAATAACATCGTAAAGCAGTTACCACAGGGAGTACAAAATAGCTTGTATGTAGATGATTTTGCTATATATTATTCCTCAAGCAGTCTTCGTCATCTGCAAAGAATTCTTAATAAAGCTATCAAAAACATCCACAACTGGACTTTGTCAGTAGGCTTTAAGCTCTCTATAGAGAAAAACCCAAGCAATTATGTCTACAAAAAATAGTAGATGGAAACAGAATCAAGACATAGATCTTAAATTAGGTGATAGCCTCATTCAGTTTAGTAATACTGTAAAATTTTTAGGCTTGGTGTTTGACACTCATCTTAACTGGAAAGCACACATAGCTTTTGTAAAAAATAAATGTAGTAGTGCCTTAAATTTGATAAGAAAATTGTCTCATACTACTTGGGGAGCTAAGAGACAAACATTGCTTATGATATATAAAGCACTAGTTTTATCCAAATAGATTATGGAAGTCCAATTACGGGTCAGCATCACAAAGTACCTTGAAGTCCTTAGACTCTATCCACACTCGAGGCTTGAGACTTTGTAGTGGAGCCTTTAAATCTTTCTCCAAACACTTCAGTATGTTGTGAAAGTGGCGCACCCCCATTATCCATTACATCGTGACCTTGTAACAATGAGAAGTGCTTTAAAGATAACGTCCACTGATTCCCCCACAAAAAAACTATTTGCCATGCGAGATATATTTATTAGTAATCACGAACCACCTTTTCCAATAAGAGCTAATAGGTTATTGGAATCTATTGGTGTTAGAGTAAATATACTCCCACCCTCAAATTCTCCACCTCCATGGATGATGAAGAAAATCAAGGTATGTTCTAACCTTTATCATCTGTCAAAAAAGCAAGATTATACTTCAGATCGCTATAAACAGTATACATTAGAACACATTCGAAGTAAAGGCCCGCATAAAGCAATATACACTGATGGATCCAAATCTTCTGCAGGAGTTGGTTGTGCTGCAGTGTCATTATGCAAAATAAGTCAGAATTCATTGCCAATTGAAGCAACTGTCTTTACTGCTGAGTTAACAGCAATTATATTGGCAATCAATCAAATAAAATTGTCAAATAATAAACTGAATACTAAATTTGTAACATATTCTGACTCAAGAAGCGCAATTGAATCCCTCAAGAGTTATTCACATAAGAACCCTTTAGTAAAGGAAATTAAACAAATCATCAATAAATTATATTCACGACTGGGGGTTAACATTGAAATATGCTGGAGTTCCTGCCCATGTTGGAATCCAAGGTAATGAAAAGGCCAAGTCTGGGATAAATTCACCAATTTTTGACAATAAATTGCCTGCTACAGATTATATATAAACTCAGTGAAGCAGTGGCAAAATCTGTGGGATAGTGAAGCAGACACCAATAAATTAAAGTGCATCAAACAGAAAGTAGACTTGTGGTATACATCAGTACAAAATGAAAAACGAGCTGAAGTAATATTAACAAGATTACGAATAGGCCACACAAGACTAACTCACGAGTATTTAATGATAACTCCACAAGGGAACATCCCTCATTGCAATGTGTGCAATACAATTTTAACAGTCAAGCATATTTTATGTGAATGCCTAATTTTTAATAGAGAAAGAAATTTATATTTAGGCAATAAATCATTATCAGAAATACTATCAGAATCAGATAATTTTTCTTTATATAGAGTATTAATATTTTTAAAAAAGACTAATTTGATTAATAAGATTTAACATATACCATTTTAAATAGATGACTTTTGTCATTTTTATCTATTCAGTCTTTATAAGTTCAATCATATTTTTAATTCCAACCTCATATATCACTTAACAATCCCCTCATTTATCATTAATTTATTATAATTCATTAACTTCATTCCATACCATTCCATGTTTTAGACAACATTATATGAGCGTATTTTTTAAATAATTTCCTCCCGAATGATTTCGGGCCAGCACTGTAAGAGTCAGGTTAGACTCATTGGGCTGGTAAATCTTAACTTTATAATAATAATAACTGGGGAAACAAGAAGGCAGTTCCCTTGGAGCGCTTCCCACCCAGAGGGAGAAATGGGGTTTACTATGCGAATTAAACACTTGATTCCATTTATATGTTAAACGGGGCTTATCAGTACAGTTGCAGTTGGCTGTAGAAAGGTTTGTTGACATTGTGAAGAAGGTCATCTTTGTAGTACTAGAAATCTCTTACAAGTAGACTTCTATCGATTAAGTTTTAGGAACGTACTTTTTTTCGGTAAAGTTTAAAGCAGGGGTTCTCAAACTTTTTAACTCCTCGACCCCCTTATGAAGTTTCAAATTTTCTATCGACCCCCCAAGACTACAATTAAAAAAAAAACAATGTCAGAATCAATTAGAGTAGTATTAGTTTATTACTTGAATTTCAGTATGATAAAAAAAAGTAACACCTAGTAAGAAAATATGTTTGGAACTTTAGATATACGAGTATATGTAACTTAATTCTCCGACACGTTGGTTATTCATCGACCCCCTTTTGACCCCCCCCCCTGACTCGGTTATTCATCGAACCCCTTGACCCCCTGACTATTCGTAGACCCCTTGGATGATCCTATTGACCCCTGGGGGGCGATATCGACCACTTTGAGAACTCCTGGTTTAAAGCCACCTATAGAAAGGTTCTGTTTTATTGTTGCCTCTCCATTTTCACCAGTTTTTAGAAGGTCTCATTATTGAGCTAACTATGTATAATGATTAAAGTGCATTTCAGCAGTTGTGTCAAGCATTGCTATCAGAATCGGGTAGGAATAGAGAGAGAGGGGGTATTGTGCTGATGCAATGAAATAAGAGTTTGAAAAAAAAGTACGGGAAGGGTAAGAAAGAAATCAGGAAAGCGAAAAAATGGAAACATTATATCTAAGAGACCAAAAATGAAGAGAACGTACTGGAAATAATGAAGTGTCGAACTTACAGTTCATGAGGAGAAAGGGGGGATAAAATGAAATGGAATGAATTGAAAGAATAATGACAAACATGAGGACGGCTAGAATAGTGAACAGGAAACGTAAAAAAAGAATGAGCCCAAAAGTACAGGGTTTAGTAAATGGGGTCTAAGGCTAGAAAAATAAAGAAAAGGGAAGGGAAAAGAAAGAAAGAAAAAAAAAACTTCCTTCCCCCTTAGCAACAGAGATGTTGCCCGAACACTGTTGGCGCATGGCAACAAGGAGAGACCTTTGTTTGAATTCCTAGCAGTGCAAAACAAGAGTCCTTTTGAATTCCCTCCCTTTTCCTCCCTCACCCCCCTACCCCCATCCCTGAACTCTTTTCCTTTATTGATTGCAGTTCTCCCCCCATCCTGTCCTCCTCATCTACAGGGCCCCCTCCCCCTTGAGATCTTGAAGTATCTACCTCCTCCCTCTCTGCCGAGTCTACGTTCTCATGGCATCTACGTACCTACTCGCCCCTCCCGCCCCGCCCCTTCCCTACTGGAGTGAGGAATCTACAATACGTAAAACATCGTCTACTTTCAGGCCTTGCGGCCTTAATCGAACTGGAAATCTCTTGAGGAATGGATGCATGGATGCATTACCTCCTGAAACGAACCGGTGGATTCTTCTCGTCGGTGACTGAGCCTTAACGCTGGAATTAATATTAAAAATATCGGCCGTCATGTTGAGTTTTATTTATTTTCTAAGTTTTGCTCGAGATTTTCTTCCCCGTAACTTGAGAAATCCGAGGTTTTCCTTCATCTGCATGATGTTCCCTCAAGGGATTTGTGCCATTTACCAACTCTTGGCAAGTTCGAAATTGTGGACAGCCTCATATCTCCTTTCTAGGAACGACATCGAAGGACCCCCCTTGCCCCTTACGCGGTGTCATTATGCCCCCCCCCCCCTCTCTCTCTCTCTCTCTCGCTTTCTCTCTCTCTCTCTCCTTATGCCCCTTACCCGCCCCGTTCTTTCTTTTTCCAGAAACCCCAACGGCATTCTAGTTCACGTAATCGCCATAGGGAAAAACATCCATCATTTCCAGGAACTTAAATTTCAGGCCGTTTCAAAGTACGAGAAGCGAGGAGGGCGTACCTTACTGTATTGAGGTCTGGCTTTTTTGTTTTATTCATTTATTTACATTTTTCTCGTTCTTTTCTGCCGGTAATGCGAGCAAGCAACAGTAGTTGAAACCTAGTTTAAAAAAAAATTGCTCAAAGATTTTTGTTTCATGGCTGTTCCCTGAATGTGCGGAGATTATTCATAAAGACAAGGGAATATTCGAGTGAATTTTGTATTGTTATTCATTATTTTTTTCCTGGGAGGTTGAGTGTGTATATTTTAGGGATTTATGGGGATAATTATTTTGTTTAATGGTGCTGTCCATTTTATTTAATGGGTATTGTCGTCAGAAATACTAGCATGTAGCTGTTTGTAAATCACTTCTCTGTACCAGGGTCAGGCACAGTATCGGCATTTTTCACCATTATAATGGTGATGGTCATTATGGTCAACGTCATAAAAGGAAGTGGTGTCGTCATGCTATACGTAGATCCCGAGGCATTTGCGTCATCGTGGAATGTTTTGTTTATTTATATATATATATATATATATATATATATATATATATATATATATATATATATATATTTTAATCGATTTTGTTTGTGCCGCGGCCCTTTACCCAGATTTTGTTCTTTCATGGGGTAATAACACTTTTTGTGTCTCGCTTTTTATATAAATTTACCCGCATGCCGTCTTTCGCTTAGAGTAAGTGCGATAAAGACTAAATGCGGCATAGATAAGATGTGATAAGATTTATTTGACGATTGCTGCTTATTCGCCATCTTGATGAAGGAAACACAGGAAATGTTCTTGCATTTCCTTTATTCTATGAAAATCATAATTAATCCTCTGTCATAAATAGATGCAATTCGGCTTTAATATCGTCCCGGTGGTGAAATACGAAAATGGCTATAGTTGATTCACATCAACCGTGCATTTGATGTCTAGTCCAGTCCCTTACGACGCTCCTGATTGGCTGTTGATAAGCCATTCATAGGGCTGGAAACTCTCAGTCTCTCTCGAGAGAGTTCACAGGCAGGATCTATGTTCGACCTCTCATGAGGTATACGTTTGAAAGACGTATCCCTCAGGAGAGATGGAATGTATCCTGCCTCTGTGAACTCTCGAGAAAGACAGAGTTTCCAGCCCTGTGACTGGCTTATCAACAGCCAATCAGGAGCGTCGTAAGGGACTGGACTAGACATCAGATATACGGGTGATTTGAACCTACTATAGCTTTCCCCAGTGTGGTAAATATTTTTGCATAAGTCGCAAATATTTGACATTTCGTAAATCGATAGTAACTTCCTGTCCCTTCATAAGGCTTCAGTTAATCATCAGCTTCATCCTGTGGAAACGTCGCTAACTGAAGAAGGAAATGACTGGAAGGAACAACAATAACAGCCACGATATTAATCTTGAAGTCAGCTGATTTTATTTCGCTCTGTTCCTCTCCAACATCTCAAAGCAAATCAATATTTCGAGTACATCAGAACAATGCAGTCAGCTGTTCCTCTCTGCTCTGAAAGCCTTGGGAACGGGAACAGAGGTCGATGCAGAGTAGATGTAGATAAACAGGTCCATTACACAGATTGCTGATTGAAATATTCTGCCTCTTTATCATTTAGTGATTAGAATTCCGTTTATGGTAGATGTAGTAAGTAATTAGTGAATGTATCAAGCTAAACGCTTTGAAGGAACCGTCGTGTTCCAGAAAGAAAATGCGAGAGCACGCGCGCACGCAAGATCGTGAACAAACTTGTGTACACATTTGTATGTTTATATGTATATACATACATACATAAACACAATATATATATATATATATATATATATATATATATATATATATATATATATATATATATATATATATATATATATATATATATATATATATATATATATATATATATATATATATATATATATATATATATATATATATATAAAAACTGAAGAAGCATAGAATGTTCAAATGTTATAAATGGAATAGTTTTTTTCCTCTTTGCGATTTGCATCCAAAAGTGAATTGAGTGTGGGTAATCATTTCTTATTACTATTCACCAGGATACGTTAGTTTTGTAATCTTTAAGCCTAATGTGTCATCGGAATCCATTTACAGTAACCTTTCATACACATCTTGGAATTCGATTTTTTTTTTTTCTGACCCTTACAAACACTGCCCTCCCCACCCCCCTGGCCCGGACGCGCCCTTATGTTCTTAACTGCGTTGAGCACCCATCTGAAGGAAAAATCTATTGGTCCTTCAGTCCACCCTGAGGAACGAGGGTCCTTTCGAAGTGGCCAAAAATTAATAATTTCCCACAGTTGAAAACCTGGTTTAAGCCAGTTTAATTGGTCTCGAGTCTCCCTTGTTTAGAAGGTCGGTTGGAATGAAGGAAAGTGCTGGAAATAATGGGACTAATGGTTTCAGGCCAGTTATTTACTAAATACAGAGGAAATATGTCTCGATTCCTGTTCTTGGAATTTTCCGTATTATTTGGATTCAAGAGGTGACCTAAGAAGATTCACCCGTGAAAATTCTCTCTCTCTCTCTCTCTCTCTCTCTCTCTCTCTCTCTCTCTCCAGTTTATGTATAAAGTCGCTTCAACATCCTTCTAGATTGTCTAAATAGGAAAATTATCTTTTGCGATTTAAAGTTTTTTTTTTTTTACCTAGTATTTCATATTTCGTTCAACTCTTACGCGCGTATTTATTACAAAATTGTTCTGTGAGCCTTCCCCAAGTTGAAACTCTCTCTCTCTCTCTCTCTCTCTCTCTCTCTCTCTCTCTCTCTCTCTCCAACTTAGGGAAGGCTCACAGAACATCAATTTTGTGATAAATACGCATGTAAAAGATGGAAGATATAATGATATACTAAGTTCAAAGCAAAATAATATACGAAGGCAAGCAACCAAGAGAGAATTTTACCATATTTATATTATGTGTACGTACGTATATATATATTATTATATATATATATATATATATATATATATATATATATATATATATCATATAATATATATATATATATTCATACATATAATATATATATATATCATATATATATACTATATATATATATATATATATATACATATTTTATACACACACACACACACACACACACACACACATAAACATATATATATATATATATATATATATATATATATATATACACATACATATACATACATATTCTTATTCGGAAACTATTCCTTGTATATGCATTTCCACAAGGGAAAGCGTTTGCTCTCTGATTGATTGTATACATACCTGTTTTTAATTATTGGTGTAACTGCTCTTCCCTCTCTAAGTATTTGAATAAGCCTGCGGGTATGCATTGTTTATCTGTATGCGTGCGCGTGTATGGCGTTCGTACTCTCTGACCCTTCTATTTTGTACCCTTCGTTCTCACTTCCCCTCATATTTACCCTTTGTGTCCTCATTCTTCAGTTTCCTCCCTTCTCTCACCCCCCTTCTGCTTACCTACATCCTCCCAGCGTTTTCTACGCGTCTGCATCTTTAGGGTTCGCCAGCCCTTCTACGCAACTACATCTAAAACCCTCTGCTTCGTGTATTCTCCTCCTGCCTACCTTATCATTTCTCTGTGTTTATCCGTTTACGTTTTCAAATGCATCTTTTCTCAGATCATCTCTTCCTCTGCCATATTCCTTCACTTCATCCTTTACCAGTTGTGTTCCTGTTTCTTTGTTTTGCGACTCAGAATTTCCACAACTTTTCAGTCTCTCTCCCGTTTCCCGATTCACATATCTTCGGATCCTCATTTTCCTCTTTTCCTTCTCCTGCTTCCTTTCTCCTCAATCGCTCTGCGACTGGTTTCCTTCGGCTGCGCCTTCGTGCTTCATATTTCCCCCTCGTCGCTGTGCACTCCATCCTCATTATCCGCTCCTTCCCTCTCTTTATCGCTTCTCGTTCTTCTCCTCTTATTGGAATCATGGAAAAGTATTCCTGGAACTGTGATATTTGCCCCCCTCCCCCCCTCCACGTTTCTCTCTCTTTCTCTCTCTCTCTACTTTAGATTAACTGGAATGAGATCTTGTTTAACCGAGGCAAATTTAGGCATTATAAAGATTCAACAATTATTCCAGCAGCTTAGTTTTCCTACAGGTAATATTATTAAGTCATTTTCTTCAGATTTCTGTATTTATATAATGGTGTTTTTTTTTTTTTTACTAAGTATTTTAGTACAATTCTTTTGGCCGTGCTTGATGAACAAACGCGTCTGTTTATGGAGAGTTTACCGTGTACATTATTCCATTTTTCTTTGTAAGGCAAATTGAACTTTGCTGGACTGTATGTTCTGGGAATTTTTCTTTTTCTCTCTCACTGGGTGACTTAACTTCTAATCTGGTTTGGAGTGATAAGAATTAGAATTATCGTTACGAATTCCGCATTCTGCCTTGTGTGATGTTTCATTTAACTATACACTTATTTTTTATTATAAAAATGATATTAGATTACTGTTATCACCAGAGTAGATAAAGAAGTTCATTGACGCAATAATTCCACCATCTAGCAAAATTGAACTAATGTTTTTGTCACCCGTTGCTGTTTGCTTGGTTTAGCAAGATATCTAGAGAACGGATGAACAGATTTCGATGAAACTTTGGCCATGTATTCGTTAGGTGACCCTCTCGCGACGATTAACTTTTGAGAGAATTTGGTATATATAGAATTGATTATTTGTCTAGGGAACCCTTACAATCTGGATAGATTTCTCCCAGATGTCAGTCATATCCTGAAAGTCACACAATGGATGCCAACGCCTCAGCGGCGTGGTTGGTATGGTATTAGCGTCTCACCTCGGTGGTCGCGGGTTCGATTCTCGGCCATTCCATTGAGGAGTGAGAGATGTGTATTTCTGGTGATAGAAGTTCACTCTCGACGTGGTTCGGAAGTCACGTAAAAGCCGTTGGTCCCGTTGCTGAATAACTACTGGTTCCATGCAACGTAAAAACACCATACAAACAAACGCAATGGATGCCACTGGTAAGTTTTATCGAAATCGGCAGTTTCGTTTAGGAGGCATCTTAGCAATATAAGCGAAATGCTTTCAAGCTGACTTTGGAAGAGGCTACTTGCTTTTACTGGGCCCCCCCCCCCCCTTTTAAAGTATTAAAGTTATTCCCATGCTTTTACATTGTCTTGATTTTCCTATCATTAACAGGTTTCAAAATAATTGTTACTCAGATTAACCGCTCTGAAAGGAATAGCGTCAATAAGCGCTAAAAATTACGTCTGTAATGCTTTGGATTCGTATTATTCGTTGCCATTACCAACCTTTGGAAGAGTTCCTTCTTAGGCCTTCCTTGACTTACAGCCTTCACCTCTTTATTGCACCTTTGTTGTTTTCCTCAGGTACAACCTCAAAAGGCTATTGGAGTGTCCAACACACACACACACACACACATATATATAATATATATATATATATATCTATATATATATATATATATATATATATATATATATATATATATAGTAGGAATAAAACAGCAAACAGCCATCGTAGCATTGTATATTTTTATTGGCCAAATTTTCGAGACCACATGTCTCATCATCAGGGCTGTAAAATACAAAGAATGAAAATTGAAAAAGACTCCGTTAAAAAACTCACTAAGTCTAAAAACAAGAAACTTGAATTTAAAACAAACAAAAACAAGCTAAAACATTATTAAAAAGCATTGAAAACCTAATACCGAAAAAAACTTAAAAAATTGTATATATAAAAAATTATGGTGTTAAAATGTATTGTACCTTACTCTATCTGAGCTAAGAACTGAGTGTCATTCTCAGTTTTTCAGGACGACGACGTCAACTTAGGCGATATATAAGATAGTGGAAGAGTTCTGGCTGTTTAGGGAAGGAACAAGTTCATGATTCCAGGATGGAGAGAGAGTGGTCATTGGGTGCTTGGGCGATAACATTAAAGTCTTCATAAGAGAATGATGTCTTACATTTTTTACAGTGGTCTCTTATATTAGAAAATTCTTTAGTTTTTAATTGACATCCAGTTCGGTGACTAACTCAAGATGAGAATCAGCTCTGACTTTGAGCAATCTCTTAGTGGCTCCGATATATTTCCCAACTTTACATTGTGGGCAAGTGAAACAATAAACCACTAGAGACCGCATCAAGGCAGGAAGCCTATCCTTATGGTGAAATAATGACCCAATTGTCTTACGATTTTTAAAACATAATCTGATGTCTAGAGCTGGAAATGTACTGCGAATTGAGTCTTGCAGTGTTTGTTTGAATTTCTTCGAATGTATGCCTCCATTCCTTTTGTACATTCGAAGAAATTCAAACAAACACTGCGTGACTCAATTCGCAGTACATTTTCAGCTCTAGACATCAGATTATGTTAACAAAATCCTGAGAATGTCACTCAGTTCTTAGCTCAGATAGAGTAAGATACAATACATTTTAACACCATAATTTTTTATATATACAATTTTAAAAGTTTTTTCAATCTTAGGTTTTCAATGTTTTTTAATAATGTTTTAGCTTGTTTTTGTTTGTTTTAAATTCAAGTTTCTTGTTTTTAGACTTTTTGAGTTTTTTTAACTGAGTCTTTTTTTAATTTTTATTCTTTGTATTTTATAGCCCTGATGATGAGACATGTGGTCTCGAAAATTTGGCCAATAAATTTACAATGCTACGATGGCTGTTTGCTGTTTTATTCCTACTGAATCTGCGGCATTCTAGATGCCCCAATCTTCCAGTATATATATATATATATATATATATATATATATAGATATATATATATATATATATATATATATATATATTATATATATATATAAAAAATAGCACTTGTACATAAAATTCCTTTATTCAGTAATGACTACGAAAGGATGTTCTATCCTCAAGTACTGGTTTTAATCTTTCTATTAAGACGACTCTTTCCACAGGATAAATTTGTTGCATATATATATATATATATATATGGCACCTTTAACATCCATCTAAACTACATTTATAGTTCATTACCTCGTAAAATGCAAGAAAATCAACATAACAAAACTGAATAATTTGTGTTTAACAGAAAGGTAAAAAAAAAACCACTGCTGAACGTTTTCTAAATGCAAGGGTAAAGGTTTAAACTTTTCACATAATTAACAGAAGTTTTTATTTGTGCATAAATTTTGAAGTATTTACTGTGGATGATTCTTCAACAGTAAACATAGAAGACGAATCTCATGCTTTACCAACGTGACTCTTCATCTTATACTTCTGTGCATTCTACTCCACATTGTGATTTTAATCCAATTGTATAAAGTCCTATACATAAATGAACAAAATAATACAGTCACGTTTGTGAATTTTTGCATTTATTTAGTATACATATGACAGTTTTTTTTTATTTATTATTCATACGTGCATATAGATACATTTTCGCCGATTTCATTTGACCGATTCGGTATATTTAAATGGTTTTCATTTACTGTTACATACAGGGTTGCAGTGTTGATGAATGAAACGATTATATAAACACATACACTCCATGCATACACACACACACACACACACATATATATATATATATATATATATAGTATATATATATATATATGTGTGTGTGTGTGTGTGTGTGTGTGTGTGTGTATTTATTTATATCAGTACATTAAACATAAAATGTATGCATGTGTTTTATTTACGTTACGCTTCTTCTCCTTGTATAATGAGTGGGGCCTGGAAGGCAATAGTCAGGGAGCAAACCGCCGACCTAGCGACCCAGTGTGTATGTGTGTGTGTGTGTTTGTGTGTACACGTATTCATTCGCCAAGATAACGGGGTCATCGTTGGTTTACAGAATCAGAAAATCCCTAAAATGTTTTTACGTATTTTGTGTCATGGAAGCCTTCAGAGTGTATATGTTGAAATCAAGTAGTATTTGAGTTGTGAAAGACGAAGTTTTATTGAGGTTTTCAAATGTTAATTCGATC
>NC_061088.1:68109198-68141322 GCF_015104395.2 Macrobrachium nipponense
GACATTCCAATCTCTTCCCAGTCTTTTGCACGCACCCTGCCTACCTTCCTTACTTCGCAAATTCTCTGCCTCACTATTCATTCCATAATATTTAATCTCATTATCTATAAGGAACAACCTATTTCATAAACAGATTCTTCAAATTATTTTCTCTGTATCATGATATAGAAACTTTGATTGTTGTAATATTGTCACAAAGGTTCATATATATATATATAATATATATATATATATACATATATATATATTATATATATATATATACTATATATATATATATATATATAACACATACATACTATATATATATATATGTGTGTGTTTTCATTATTTATATACTGTATAGACATTATGTATATATATATATTATATATTATATATATATATATATATATATTATATAATATATATATATATATCATATATATATATATCTTGCACGATTTTCTAATGGTACCATGATACGGTAAAATAAACATACTTCAGTATAGAGAGAGATATAAATGTCCAATGCCTATACTACATATAAAAATAAGTATTATAAATAATATATCAAGTAACTAGATAAGTCTACATAAAAAATTAAAACCGTTTAAATTGAAGATGATACTAAAACCTAAAGTCTTTAAGTAGAAAACAAAAATATGCAGAACAAAATTTACAAACATGAACTTCTTTATAATCAGTGTTTTACGATTTTCTCTATTCCAAAACTCTTGATAATTCGAAAGACTAAAACTATGTACAAATATAAAAACAAATTCAAAAGGCGGAAATATCACCAATCCCCTAAGATCGGCCCTTAAACGGATCCTGACGAAATTTCATTATATTATTATCTGAAATTCTGCAATTCCTATTTACCTGTCCTGTTATCTATGTTGGCTGGGTCACCTCAAGGCTGGGTCACCTCAAGTGCCAAACGAACCTCGGCGGAAGGTCATTAAATGGGACTTATATCCTAAAAATCGGGCTTTATTTTTATCTATACTCTGTTTTTTTCCATCTGTCCAGCCGCCTGTGGTGTTTGAGTATGGTAACACTGCGTCCCGGGCTTTAGATAGTCACATTCAGCTTACATTCAACAACAATAATAATATCCTATTTCGAATATTAACGGTGTAATTCGCATACAGTAAATCATTAAAACGCTTTTCAGGTGCAAATGTATACCCAAATATCCTTTGATTTACCTAAAATTTACACATAGCGTAACTATTTAAAGCCTGGGAAGCAGTGTTACCATGTGAAAACACCACAGGCCGATGGACAGATGAAAAAAAACAGAGTATAGTTACTTGAGGGCACGCCAAGAGAGTTTCCTTTATCGACCTCATCTTTTAATTGTTTTTTCCTATTGAACTTGACTCTTGGTTCTTTCTTGTTTCTATTTCTGCTTCAATTGCAATAATTATGTACACCTCCGAAAAAATACAGCCCAACTCTGTGGGAGTAAATCCAGGCATTATTCATACCTGAACGCAAACGAAATCCTGTATACGAGTACAAGCAACTAATGAAATCAATTCAGTCACCCACTGAGTTATTTCTGCTTATGACGAACAAATAACTATGAAACAAAATGACAAGAAAACCACAAGACTACATCCAAGTCAAGCGCCAAAATTCCTACACCGAGCTGAAAACAATAGAAACATTCTCTCCTACTCACAGGACCAACACAAACCAAATTTGGGGGGAAAAAGGCGACAAGGTTGCCTTGGTGAAAAAAAAAAAAAAGGGGGGGGGGGGGGGGTTGGTGGGGGGGGGGGGGGGGGGGTTTGGCAAGGGAAGGGTTGTGTCTAGATGACCCTAGAACCTCCCTCCCCAAACCTACGACTTCCAACACCTCTCCAGTCATATACCCTGCGAAAACACATCTGAGCAATGAACGGACACGTGGCTCTCTCAGGGCGCATGCGCTAAACGCATCCAAGCAACGCCTCTTTTCAGAGAGCAAAAATAAAAAACAAAATAAAATCCTCGTTTTGAAAAAAATGTTAGCCAATCATCCATCCTTTGAAAGGACACCTCCCACAAAGCCCATGCAATAATAACCCCTGCCCCTTAACCCCCCGGTCTCTGCCTCTGCCCCACAGACCTCAACAATTATCCAGCACGAGTTTATCTTAGTCTTGATATATCGTTATATTACACATGATAACCGCAATAAGTCTACGGACGAACGACTGTAAATACGGGGCGTCCATTTGGGGAAGACAAAAGTGGCCATTAGGATGACGTTTAATGGGCAATGAAGCACATTGGAAGGAAAAATACCCAAGACACAAGGGAGTACCACGGGGAGGGGGCGGGGGGAGGGGGGGGGAGGGGGGGGGAGGGGGTGGGGAGGGGGAGGGGGCAAGGGAAGGAGAGAAAGGCGGGTAAGACACACGGTGGCATCCAGATTCGCCATTGCACATTGCAGCCAATGATGATTTACCTACCCCTCTCTCTCTCTCTCTCTCTCTCTCTCTCTCTCTCTCCCAACGTTCCATCTGGAATGTCTGTACTAACCGAACAGCTTAGTCACTACCGTACTTACATTGTCATTAAAATTAATTGTAATTTTAACTATATTCATCGATTTACAATTACAAGTAAACCAAAATATAGAGCAGCTCTGCACATGGAAATATAGAGTGTTTCAAAATTACATTCTACACTTTTGAGAGAGAGAGAGAGAGAGAGAGAGAGAGAGAGAGAGAGACGAGAGAGAGAGAGAGAGAGATACAGGCAAAGTCCCAACTGAAAAAATCATGGCCAAGAAAGCAAGGTGGGCAGCGAATTTTAGCTGTCATGATTTCTCATATCAGACATAACCTATGGAACATTTGCACGTAACAATACTGATAGTTATCTCCACCTACCACACACCGCTCTCTGAAACACTGATGAATAACAGTAAAAAAAAAAATTATCATAAGAAAGCGACAGAATGATGGAGATAAAAAAAAAAAAAAAAAAAAAAAAAAAAAAAAAAAAAATAACTGGCAAACAGTGAAGCAAGGCTTTAAGGACACGTACTATGTAGGCAATTTCAACATGAACAACATATAATGACATTCGATGGCGTTATGGAAAAGGTTTTCAGGCTAAGCACATTTACCAATATGACTGCCATCAGATAGCACTGGTGACCAATTTCATTTGAATTGCCAATAGTTTCAAGCGTACTGCTTTATATATATATATATATATATATATATATATATATATATATATATATATATATATATATATAAACTGCAGGGCTCCTGCAACCAGGTCACGGGATACATGCACGCGAGTGATTGTTCTGCATGATTCACTTTGACTCAGCCACGGTAGCCTGCATACCAAATTTGAGTGACATCCCAAATAGGCTCAGAGCCATAAATTTTTAAAAAATTTTAACTGTAGAACTGGCAGAAAATTAGTAACGTTTAATTACCAGCATAAGTAGTTTATTACATGCAAAATATGGAACGAATTTTCTGTAAGGTGTACTGAAGAAGAAAATATTTCAGGAACTTTCGAGGTCTCATGACAATGACGTCATTTCACATACTAGACAACGGAGTTATCTTGAGTATCACTGCAGAATACCACTGATCTGTTTTTTACACACACACACACACACACACATATATATATATATATATATACACATATGTGTGTGTATGTATATATTCCATTATGGGAAATTAAATATGTATTTGATTAGATTTTGCCCAACAAAATCGTCCTCCAGTGGACCTCTTCTTGGAGCGTTTATTAAGGAATAATTCCTATGTGGAATACAAACTAAACAGTGTACCATCATGTCCAAGAAGATTACAAGAATTATATATATATATATATATATATATATATATATATATATATATATATATATATATATATATATATATATAGTGTTACCATCGTGTCCAAGATGATTACTACCATATTATATATATAATATATATTTATATATTGATATATATATATATATATATATATATATATATGGCATGTGAACAACACAACGGAATGCAAGATCTTTTGCCTTTAAGTCCAGGTTTATAAAATACTGACCCCGTTCTCCACAAGATGTGCAAAGGAGACTAAAATGTTCTGGCCACCGTTATCTATCTCCTCTTCTGATGTTAATATAGACCCACACCTTCTTTTGACAAGTATTTTCCTTTCCACCAGTGTTTACTCAATTAATAATTCGGTGGGTACCGCATATACCAATGCCGCTCACCGCACTCGTGGATTTTTCCTCATCCGCTTTCTTTTTTCACTGCTATCTCTTCATGCGCTTCATTTACCTCGAGACTATCCAGAATTCAATGATAATATCAATAATCTGAATGCAAACTCAACTGCTCCATCAAGCCCAAAATAATAATAATAATAATAATAATAATAATAATAATAATCAAAAGCCACAGTGGTGTTAAAATATATTTTTGAGTAGGACTGAAGAGGGATACGGAGTTAGTATCCGAAAGTCTCTCCTTGTATTTTTACCATTGTATAATAATATACTTTAACACTACTGTGGCTTTTGATTGTCAATATAATAGCCTCGTTACGGAGGTTCCTTAGTTCAATAATAATAATAATAATAATAATAATAATAATAATAATAATAATAATAATAATAATAATAATAATAATAATAAAATAATAATAAATAACCTGGAGAAACAAATCCACAGTTATGTAAATGTACATATATTAAATTTAAAACTTTACGGATAGCTTTCGGGAATCTGTTCGGTTCCCCTTGTCAATCTGATTTGTTTCTCCATTTGAAGACTCGTGATACTATGAGGATTTTTTTAATAATAATAATAATAATATGGTAGCTGGGATAATATTCAACCGTAATAATTACCAGAAGGGTGTGAAAGAAGAGTTAAATTAGACACCTGGATTCTTCAAAGCCTATTTGTTTTTCATATATTGATAAAAAGTAAGACAATGTTGCTGTCGTTTCTATTGATAAGACTAAACAAATAAGAAAGAAAAACTTGAAAGAAAAACTTCATTGTGTAAAACAAAAATACACGTACGGAACAAAAGCATCTATCTACAACTACGTAAGGGAACTTATGCTTGAAAAATAAAGAAAAAAACTGAACATTTTCTGATTTTATAGTCTTACCATTCTCTCATACTCAAGAATTCATTGGCTGACATCCATCGCAAACTTTTTGAAACATCTCGTAGATGGACGCACAAACCAGCAAACAAATGAGACAACTTCGTTCGCGGTGTAATAACAGGAAAAAAAAATCCATCCGCCGCTCATCAACCTCGGCAATTTAGATTTCGGGAATATTATTGTTCCCATGTGTACGTTCCCGGGATTACTCTCTCATGCAATCGCTCGGGGCTTGAGTGCGCAAAGCCACCCGATAATGAATCCAAAACGCCAAAATGCTAAATGATGCTTTCGTGTTAATGGACCAACAGCTGTGAAATGGGTAGTACTACTCTCTGTTGATGATGCAAGGAGAGAGAGAGAGAGAGAGAGAGAGAGAGAGAGAGAGAGAGAGAGAGAGAGAGAGAGAGAGAGAGCCTTGGGGCGAAGGGAGTGCAAGTTAGTGGTTCGCCGCAGATAAATGAAAAAATATTTTTGCCAGAAATGAGGAGAGGTAAAAAGAGAACATCCATTTTTTCTAGCTTCCTCCTTTTGCCTTTTACATTCGTAATTAGGAGACTAAGATAGGAAAATAAAGTAGTAATGAATTCATGAGATCGATTAATTACAGACTCGCGAGTTATGGAAGAAAAAAAAAGGGGGGGGGGGGGAAGGAGGGGGAGGGAAAAAACAAGTAAAACTGTTCTTCTCAGCTCAGTGTTCCGTACAAAAATTAATCGTAGTAGTTAATGTGGTCGTATACTTGCAAACTTTTTAGATGCCACTGAATTCTAATATGATATTCATACAGCATGTACGGAGTAATTTATAACAACATTACGTAAAAACACATTCTTCACTATCTGACACAAACTTGAAAAATGTTACAATTTCATGCCACCGATTCCTTGTTTCTGGTAGTTAATAAGCTCAGGGTTAACTGAAGACAATTCTCTATTAACTTCTAAATATGGCCATCCATCATCAAATTTCAATTACCCAACCAATTAGATTTCCTAACTCCAGGCACCCGCATGATCAAGATTCTGCTGGCTCGGGGGTGATACAAATCATCAAATGTCCCAATTTTCAAATACCATTTATTATCATTCAACTCATGAGACGTATGTCATAAAAAATTTTTTTTTTATAAACTGACTAAATTCAACATAGATATCATTTGAACTTTACTATTTATAGTTGCAAGAATTAGTTTTTATTTTTTTAAATGTTTGCAACATGGTCCACGGAATTCATATAATCTCTCTCTCTCTCTATGTATATACTATATATATATATATATATATATATATATATATATATATATATATATATATATATATATATATATATATAGCTTGAAGATGATGAAAGGTTTTTACCGGGGGTGATAACAGCAAGACTCACAATTTCCCAAAAGTTCAGATAATCCATACATGTAAAATTTGTGTTTTAGGATACGTTAGAATTGTTTTCTTTGAGGTGCATCTGATACCTCATACAAAATTTGATAAGGTCCTCGTGCACTGTTTTTGCACTAGAAAGAGAATATAAGAATTCTCAGGTTATAAGGGACATTTGGATATTAAAGGACATTTGTAGCTTAATGCATGTATACGAATCACGGTGACGTGATAAAAATCCATAATATGGCTACGTGCGGCAGACGTACGACTTTGTTAACATGGCAGAGGTGGGTGGATATCGATTCTAATTACAAATACCTGAGTCGGAATCGGTATCAACTTATATCTCATTTGTTGGCCTGGTCGGTAATGTCACTGAAGTCCTGATTTCTCCTCTGTGCTCTGATTCGAATCCACTAGAGGACGAAATTATTATCAACTAGAAACTCCCCTTCGGTTAACATATATGAAAATATATTAATTCTGAGGTAGAGCGAATTGGATATTAAAGGACATTTTTAGCTTAATGCATTTATATCAATCACGGTGATGTAATAAAATGTTTATATATATTATATATATACATATTTTTATACATTATATATATACAAATATATATATATATATATATATATATATATATATATATATATACGTGTACATACATATATGTGTATATATAAATACATAAATACACTTATACATATGTATATATGTATATGTACATTACATATATACACCGGTAGTAGTATATAGATATAGACATATTCATATTTACATATGTACAGGTACATAAATGTACCTGTGTAGATTTGCATGTGTATATATTTATATGTACACATGTACCTATACATGTGTGCATATGTCTATACACATGTATGTGTGTGTGTGTATGAATGACACGCTCCTTTTTCTAAAAACTTCCTCGCCCCATCTCTTTTTCTTTCTTTCATCGCTTCACGAGTACATTAAAACTGCCAAGTAAAATCACAAAGACAACTGCACCCACCAACAGACATCCTGACGACAACTGAGGTTTGGACAAGAAACATTGTTTTCGAACAGTTTCCAAGCTTTTTGCAAACTGTCTACAAACAGTTTTCAAGTTGTTTGCAAACTTTCAACAAACAGTTTTCAAGATGTTTGCAAACTGTCTACAAACAGTTTTCAAGCTGTTTGCAAACTGATTACAAACAGTTTCCAAGAAACTGTTGGCAAACATTTTGCAAACTTTGTTTCCAGACAATGTGTCCTAGGGTGGACAGGCCAACTGAGAAGAGAATGATGGTATTTATCATTCAAATAAAAATCTATTTTCAGCTAGGCTTAGTTGAAAATACTCTTGTTTTCTGTTGTGCTTCCATTTCTCGAATTTTAAAGTATAAAGTAATTAGTTTTATTTCACCGAGATACAAGGAATAGTTAAAAGAACAAAAAAAAACATTAAAATAACTAGATTAATGTTTTAAAAACAACAGTAACTACACGCTGCATAACAACGACAAAAAAAAGAGTGAAGCACTAATGAAACGCCGAAACCGAGCATTTTCATCAACATCAAAAATGATACAAAAATTCTGAAGAGTCCCCTTCATTCCAAAAACAGAAGTGAGGCGATGTACTATTTGACTGCGATCAACATTCTCTTGTCGCAAATCGCAAACAAACAAACCCGTCTATTAATCCATTGCCCTGTTCTTTTTTTGGCGGCAAATACAATGTCTTTCTTTTAAACGAACCTATGAATCACATCGCCTAAAAATCGAGTATTCACGCGATTTTCAGAATATCATATAAATCTCCTTTACGGCCATAATAGCAGACTCGAGCTCTATATGTGCTGCTCCGCTAATTCCAGGTTTTAATTAAAATCTCCCGAGATTATGACCGAAGAATTTCTGCTCGAGTTAAAAGCCTTTTGTTTATTGGCCACAGACTTCCCAAGATTAGTTGTCCGCGTGGGGAAATACTCAAGCTAAAAATAAATGCTTACTCCAATCAGTGACTTTAAATATTAATAACAACAACAACAACAACAACAACAACAATAATAATAATAAAAATAATAATAATAATAATAATGAATGTGTAAAATAAAAGGTGGAGAGCAAATCAAAATCTATATAAAAGTATCTAACTTTTAAAATTATCTAACTACTCGTTCTGTTAAAAAAATATTACAGTTCAGAACCGTCAATATAATACAGGGTATGTAAAACTTTAATTCTCTTTCACTCTCCAAGCTCTGAAATTTAAACTATATAATGAACTAAAAATAATTACTGAAGACGTCACGTCAGATTATATATATATATATATATATATATATATATATATATATATATATATATATATATATATATATATATATATATACATATTAGGTGACATATGTATACATACATACATACACACATTATATATATATATATATATATATATATATATAATATATATATATATATATATATATATAATCTTATTAGAAACGTGAGTGAAAGTGATTTTTTGAAAACCGTGGAATAATGATCCTTGCAATATCATTAATGTAATTACGCAGTTCACGGTCATATACAAATGCAGATATAATGAAGAAGAAACAAAAGACATCGGGGAGTTGAAAGGAAATACCGACAGCTAGTCACTCTAATAAAAACAATAATTATTATACAAATAGCTATAGTACAGACATGGCTTTATAATCAATAGTGACGATGGCTTTAGATGACGTTAGTAAATGCTGTCACCAATACAAGATATGAAAGAAGCCATGACACTATTAATAACAGCCAGTGCAAGGCCCAACGCGATAATAATAATAATAATAATAATAATAATAATAATAATAATAATAATAATAATAATAAATAATAATATGTTGAATAAAACGGCAGAATTCAGCGAATTGGCCTTACGGAATGATACCTACACCGACGACGACCCCTGCTTGACCTGGACCAGAGGAACGCCTTCTCGTACACCAGTATACTGATAATACCAGTTTTTTTTTACTAATAAATCCTGTCCTAAATAAAATACCGCTTTCAGCATTATTCCCAATATGAATATTGGCCAATCATTAAGAAGTATCGCTGAGCCAGAAAAGTTAAAAATAAGAAAAATAGAAAAGATAATAAATAAGATTAATTCGCTGAATTCTGCCATTTAATTCTACGGAATTTGTTTAAAAGAGGGTCCTCTTCCAAAATAATAATAATAATAATAATAATAATAATAATAATAATAATAATAATAATAATAATAATAACAGAGCTGAGTCAGTAACAATACAAGAGGGGGCATGTAATGAAAAACGAAACACAAAATAAATAGTAAAACGTTCACAAACACAAGATAGAAGCACTGATAACAAAAGATAACATTTACTGAAAAAGATTAATAAGGCGTGCACTATAGCAATAGTGCAAGTCGTTTAGGGAGCAACAATGATGCACATCAAAAAAAATCTCAGAAGTCTTGACTGAGGGTTTGAGTAGATGTGATACGACTATCACTGATCCACCGCTAACCAAAACAATGTCATTGTTATTAACAGTAGGGCAGCTTAAAGGCGATAACTCGCGAAGCTTCAAGTTAAACCATTAAATGGTTAACTAAGTATCTCGGAAAAATCTACTACATAAACGTTATCGTTAATTGCATTTCAAACACTCTTCCAACATCAAACTGCTAATAATATGATAAACGATACAATGCGAAATTATTCTTGTTAGCGGAGGTGAAAAGGCATAATTTAACTAAGCCTAGTATTTGAGAAAATTATCGAATTTGGTGCCGAAATCGTCAATTTTGAGATACTTAGAATGCAATAATCATAACATCATTTAAATGTGAATTTATGATACTTTAAAAATAAATCTTATATGGGATGAAATTTAAACACGTAAGGTTTCATGTGCCGAAAGAATTTTTCTTTTGAGCCCGTTTCCAATTATGACTTCGCTTCGCTCGTTATGATAACCAATGTGATTAGTACAGTATCTCTCGAAAAGCCTTTCCTTTTACTTCTGTTCATTTCCATAACCGAGGCATAGGAATCAATTGTATCCCTATTTGATATTATCAATCTACAGTTGATATTTGCAATACTAATGTGTTTTTATATTATCTCCTGCTCAATTCTTCTCCATAGACATAGCTGGGAATTTGAGAATAACTTCCTTGCCAAGTATTTAGTGGCCTACTAACTAAGTCACTATTATTTTTTGGTTCATTTAGGACAGATTCTAAGATTGGAGCCGATTGGTTTTACATGTTAATACTCAAAGCAGAGCAGCACGGCACTAATTTTTTTTTTTTTTTGTTTTTTTTTTTTTTTTTTTTTTTTAATAAGGACACTGCTGAGGGATCCTTCAAGAGAATTAAAGAACATTACTAGGATACTCTTATACTGTTGAGCTCTGAAAAGCTGTAGTAGTCCGCCTAAACTGTCACTTCGCCCAGCCACCCCCCCACCCACTCTACTTTTTGTTTTCGGGGATGTTGCCTACTTTTCACTGTAATCAGTTGCTTTAATCACGTTACTTCATCCCTTCTTATTATGCAAGAGAAAAAAACAACTAAAGAGTAGGTCTTGTTTGTTTGTCTCTTATTTGTTTCCTTTACCTTTTGGGATGCAACCATATTCGTCATCCTGGATATTCTTCCTATTCAATACACCTGCTTTGAGTAAGATCATTAACATGACGTTCTCTTAGTTCACTGTGAGGCTTAACAATCGAGGTGTTGCTATCATTTCATTTATAAATATAAGTACTCATAATCAAGACTGACCAACGATACTGCATAAAGCACTCTAATGTTCATTACCAGAAATCTTTATTTTTTCCTTTTTCTTTCAAAACAGCAGCCATCCTTCATGTCAGGTTAAAATAACGGGGTCCAAAGGATCTGGGTCATCTTATGAGCAGAAAAATGACTGAAAATTTTAAAAATAAATGTTTCATATTTCACGAAGTTTATTCCTCCATTAGGGACATTAGTAAGGTCTGCCTCACACGTGTACACTTCCAAACTTTACTAAAGAGAACATGGCATCAATATGTTTATGGCGGATCAAAAACAGGCCAAACCCATCTGAAGTGACAGACTTTTCCACAAATGTAATCACCAGCACTTTTATCATCTTGGCAGGCAAACCTGACACGTAAGCCAACATAAGTGGTCATGATGATGACTCTCAGATCTCAACATTATCAGGTGGTAGATGATACCACCAAAGCTCACACTTTTATCTTTAAATAATACCCCAGTAGCAACTTCGATACTTTGTCCTACGTATCAGAGCAGTTAATCTGGATGAACAACAAAATACCAATTCTAAATACGCCACAAGAGTACTGAAGGACATTTACACTTGAACTTGGAAAAGGATATTCTTTCTCATCATATAACTTTAATAAAACATATTTTATGTTACAAGCAATGTGACTTCTACAAGACAGTTTTGGAAAAATAACTAAGGATCTTCAGCATAATTAAGAGATCTAGGAGGGAATTACATATATTAAACTACAAAGAAAGGTGAGCCAGCACGATAGTTTGTTTGTATGGTGTTTTTACGTTGCATGGAACCAGTAGTTATTCAGCAACGGGACCAACGGCTTTGCGTGACTTCCGAACCACGTCGAGAGTGAAATACACAACTCTCACCCCTCAGTGGAATGTCCGAGAATCGAACTCCCAGCCATCATGG
Source organism: Macrobrachium nipponense (assembly GCF_015104395.2). Taxonomy (NCBI): domain Eukaryota; kingdom Metazoa; phylum Arthropoda; class Malacostraca; order Decapoda; family Palaemonidae; genus Macrobrachium; species Macrobrachium nipponense. The sequence goes on from NC_061088.1 coordinate 68,121,440, forward strand.
TGGCAAGCCAACACCATACCGACCGCGCCACTAAGACGCTTACCGGCACGAAAGTCGCTCTTGGAATGACCAGTGCCATGAAACTCAAAAAGAGTGAGAAGGTCCGAAATCATAAGAAACCCGGATAAAAAGCAAAATTGACATCTTCATACACTTGGTAGATAAGTTCTGAAGCAAAATTGACAAGTAACAAGTCTTCTTCCGCCGATTTTAAAGCTGTTACTTGGATGCTTTTATTACAGTGAAGAATCAAATATTGACGTCATTCAAATCTTTGCACAGTATTAACTCACATCTAACGACACTGAGAAATATGTGGTCTTATAAGAAGTATCTTGAAAATATATTAAACAGTGTACACCAACAAATCATACAAAAATGCTGCTTCCTTCGCCTGTAACCACTGACACCTTCATAAGATATGTCATCACCCAAGTCACCTCACTGCATAGAAAATAATTTTGTTAGAGAACCAAATTTTTCCAAATTCCATGTCAACAGGAATAGATGTGTATTGTTTATGCATATAGACGTATGGCACAAAACGGGTTTCCGAAAATTTGACGGCAATGCTCAAATATCTAGAAATATTTTGTGCCTAGGAATACAAACTGGGAATTTAACAATGTTAATACCCTAAATTTCCTATTTTAACCTACAAACTGACTTGCATGCCCATCCTCTCTCTCTCCCTCTCTCTCTCTCTCTCTCTCTCTCTCTCTCTCATTTACTCTTAGTCTTAGTCTTCATATTCCACATCTTCATCTCAGGCTGTCACTGAATATTACTGCTGGCAGTGCATTAAAACCTTGACAGTTTTTGTCTTCCATATTTTTCCCCTCTTGGGGGAACTTTCCTTCCCCGGTGTGCCCATTCAAATTAAATATCCCGCACTATTATGCTTAAAGGATAAAAAAAAAAAGGTCGTTATCCCGCTTCTTTGTTTATCCAGAAGGCACGCGGGGGGCGGGGGCGGGGGTGGGTGGGTTGTGAATAGTGAATTACGAGCGCGAGCAATACTGGAAAACCGACAGCAATAGCTACGGCGAAAATGATAGTAATAATGACGATGATGTGGATGACGACGAAAATGCTGACAACGTAAAGGAGGGGGGAGAGGTTTGAAGAGAAAGAACAGAAGAGGTGGGATGGGGAGGGGGAGGGAGGGGGAGGAAGAGAGGTGATGGCAATGTGGATAGAAGGGCGCCTAAAGGAAACAGACAGGAAACTTCAGAGAACGGGTTTATGCAGCATCTGCATTCCTGCATCACACACACACACACACAGACACACACACACAGATACACAAAGACTGTTGCTGAAAGGCGCTGCAATACTGTTCCATAGCAAACCAAATGCTCATAACGACTGAACAACATATAAACCGCTCATGAATTCCCTGCGAGATTTGCGTTACGTTCATAATCCTGTTTTGTTTCATTACACTCCGGATTAATAAGTAAGAAATTATATTTCCACATAACTCCACACCTTCGTAACGAGAAACCCTCCATAAATTAGAGCGATAAATAAAATGTTTACAAATGTATATGGACTATTAAGCACACCTGACCAATATATATATATATATATATATATATATATATATATATATATATATATATATATATATATGTATGTATATATATATATATATATATATATATCTATATATATATATATGTGTGTGTGTGTGTGTGTGTGTGTGTGTGTATTCAACATATTGTAAAGCAGTGTTCTGATTATGCTTTTATATAACTAACATTTCTTTACCCTTTGAACGCTTTTATAGGAATCTGTCCTTATCCAGTACAAAATACAATACGATAAAAAAAATGTAACAATACTCGATTCGTGGAAGCTAACCCACTCGTATGGTTCTTCGTGTTAAAGAATTCTAAGTATCGCATGGTTATCAAGATCATAGTGTGTCGACACTTGACAGTCATTGATTCGATGAATTTGGTCATTTATTTGTTTTATGCTTGGGTTCCTTATATATATATAGTATATATATATATATATATATATATATATATATATATATATATATATATATATATATATATATATATATATTATATATATATATATATATATATATATATATATATATATATATATATATATATATATATATATATATATATATATATATATATATATATATATATATATATATATATATATATATATATATATATATATAATACGTTAATATGAGAGGGATTAAGATAGAGTAAACCACGTAAAGCTTGTGCATATCCCACCTAAGTAAATTTTGTGTAACATTTCTTAGGCTACGAAGTGGGATTAAACAAGAAAACAAAAGTGAATATGACAATAAGTACCTATGACAACAGACCTCTTATTCAAAAACAAAATTGACCGTACAATATTTTTACGAAAACGAGCCTCAAGTGAAATAACAAGACATTTTTAGACCGAGCCAACTTCTGTTCTGCGAACCCTAAGAACGTAATCCTTCATAAACTGAATTCAATATACTAGACTGAAAATACACAGCAACATATTAGTTTAATAATAATAAGGGTAAGAAGATAATGATGAATAACGATAGCAATAAGGCAAATTTAATATAATATAATGATAATAACGTCCAAGACTATAGTGCATTTGCCAACTACTAGGGATATAATGGAAGGTAGGGATACATAAAAAAACACGGCAGCATCAGCTCAGAATTCGTTCCCCCTGCAAAGCAAGGAAATGTGTAAAGCGAAGTACACAACCCTCAGAATGGGGTTCCCTCTTGTTAGGGCTTCAAATTAAGTTAATGAATGCTAAAGAAAAAGGCAGCTCTCATAACTAAGCAAATTAATAAATAGAACACAAATGTAGGTTCTACGTAATACTGCTCAGTCAAGTGGGAGTAATGCAGTTTTCTGTATGCACGGCGATGTACAAATATGTAAACACGGCTAATTAATCGTGTGTGTGTGTGTGTATGAGAGAGAGAGAGAGAAGAGAGATAGGAGAGAGGCCGACGAGAGAGAGAGAGAGAGAGAGAGAGAGAGAGAGAAATTTTTTTTTCAACGAATGAGTGTTCTTTTACTTCCTCCCCTACTCTCTCTCTCTCTCTCTCTCTCTCTCTCTCTCTCTCTCTCTCTCATACACAAACCAACACAAACTAAAGGTAGTTCCATCTCACATTTTAACAGCAAATACTATATGAATTTCTCATCACAGTTGAACGGGAGAAATAAATCATCCAAATCAACGCAAGAACAAAAACGTGGCCACTAAAAATCATCCGATTATGAAAAATCTCTTTACACACATTCCGTTATGTTATTCTATGGGCCTAAATAATGAATTGTGTAACTGACAGTCAGTCGACTGTGTGAGTAGCAGCCATGCCGAATGGCACAGGGCTTGCATAGCTTCAGATAACCAGTAATTCATTACACGACTGCCTCGAACGCCGTGAGACACAAGGGGCGCTGTGAATTTCATAACCTTAAAAACTACTGAGGCTAGAGGGCTTCAATTCTGTATGGTGGTCATCTACCCTCTAATCATCAACATACTAAATTGCAGCCCTCTAGGCTCGGTAGTTTTTATTTTATTTAAGGTTAAAGTTAGCATGGGCCGCGGCTGAGTGTCATGGGCCGTGGCTGAGAGTTTCATATAGCTCTACACGCAGTACAGAAAACTCGATGGCGCCGAAGTGCCGTATTTTTTACTTGTTCATTGTTCTCATCGAAGACCAAATACAACTTTTCAAATATTTAGAGATTTCTTAACCTTCAATTTCAGGCCATCACCACCAGACCATGAGAATTTAGAGGCAAAGTTAAAGAGGGTATTAATTCAATACGGCTATAGCTAGGATATCGTACAGCAGCTGTCTCAGACGTTGAAAATTCAAACCCTAGCTCATCAGTACATTTACTGGTGGCACTGATAAGACTTCTCAAAGTGTTTATGGGCACACACATCATAGCTAATGCAATAGATTCCCAAGTCAGCAACAAAGAGATTTCTCTTTACAGGAGTCGGAACTGCCTTGACAATGTTGTTGACGCTACCACAAAACATTAACTGTAATAACACTTTTCAGGGGAATTCCCTCCTCCCGAATAAAATGCCCAAACTGAGTTTCCCCTATTATTTCCATATAAAATGCCCAGGAGTTATTTCCCGTTTTATTTTTATATAAAATGCCCAAAGTGAGTTTCTCGCTTTTATTCACTGAATCTGATCATGTTTTTTGCATATTTTCACATTGTAACACTCGCCAGGTAGTATCATAGACCGCCTCCAGATCATAAAAAAAACCAGTGGTTTGATACTAATCAGAGAAACGCTAAATTTGCTCGGATAATATACGCAGATGATCTACAGTAGATCGAAAACCCACCTATGCTGGAGAAATTAAACTACAGATTCCTCAACCGAACTGGCCTAATGTTAATCATATTTCCATTAGCTTTCGGACACAACTGGTTAACGCAATTGGTGTGTATCTAGTAGATTCAAATGCATCCTTGCTGGATGAACATAAGTACATAACAGGCAGGTGACTCTCATTGCCATCATGAAAGATCACTGACCCTTTAAAAGTATACGGTTTCGATTATTTTCCCGTCTGAATCCAATGTCACCTACTCACAGAAGATTATGAGCAAAGAAATCACCATGTTGTACTCTGAATGATTAAATTCTGAATATCATTTTTACTGAAGCCAAACCCTGCAGGAAGGTACAGAGAGCCAAAGGTCAATTGCTTGTCCAAAACTAAATTAACAGCTACAGCTTGCAAAGAAATATTTGGATTGAATATTAAATGCTTCAAAGACTTATGCACAACAATTGACCAAGAGTAGGGGCCATTTCTAAATTTGCCTACCCATTAATGGAGGATACATGAGGTAAATACACTACAGGATAGCCGTTGCAACCAACACCATCCACCAAGCATCGAGTGCCAATAATTACTGGTGGCAATTCTGAGCAAGGCCACAATTTTCGATTGTGGCTCTTACCTTCATCTAAGAAGTGGTAATCTACGAAGCAGATGATGCCTACGGTTAGGTGGACCTTAATGCATAAAATACACTTCAACTCAGAGTAATTCATAACATTCTCATGTTACCCAAAAATGATATTTACCCTAGATCGAAGTTCGGTTTCTCAATCCAGAGTTGTTAGCCACTAAGCTACGGAGATGATCTTATTAATCACTAACTAATACTGCATACATTAAGCAAAAACTCTACTTATATATTTTGTCCCTTATACGTGGGTTATGATAAATTTCATTAACAAATTCTATTAGTTGTTTGCCCTAATCTGTGAATACACAACTTATTTCTCATCCCAAATTAAGAAAACCTTCAACAACTTCTACACTGAAAAATAACATTACTTATTTCGATCCTCTTTGCTCGCACAAGCAAATTTCCGTTGACACCAGTGTGTATAAGTCGGAGGACTTCGAAGACCAAGAAGAAGAAGAATAAGGAGAAGAAGAAGAAAAATACAGGTGGAATGAACGACATGAATGGAAAGAGAAAATGAACAGACAAAAAATCTCCTGATGACGCGTGCAGTTAACCTCCAAAACCTGTGTTTGTTAAGCGACAAAGAAATCACAAAAGACCTTTCTTGCTTTGCATCGCAGCCTCTACGAAGCCATTGATCCGCCAATAACCAACACTCGATCAGTGTCTTTTTATTCTTCTCGTCCATCACCTCTGATTTATCCTCCTCCTTCAGTAATCACCTGCATCATTATCATCATCATTAGTCGGACCTATTTTGGTACCTCACAGGTACCAAATCAAACCTCTGACGGGACCTTTTGGTCGTATACCAACAGAGGACCACCGTCACAATGCACACACACTCACTCACTCTCCCACTCCCTCTTGCACTCACACATACACACAAACACGGCCGCACGCACAAACGTTTTATTTCCCTTTACCGTTCCCTGGCGCGATGATCGGACTCTGATTCGAAGAGGAACAATGGTATTAGCCAAGACAATCCCCGAGGTTCAAAGGTCAGGGGTCATAAGTCACACAGCAAAAAGGAAGGAAATTTTCTGTAATGACTACTGCTGATGAGGTTTCGGTGTTTGGCGTCCGCTAGGAGTCAAAAGTATGGAGACAAATCATCAGTGTAATCTTTGGCAAATGAATAATTAAATGAGTTAATTGATGAAATATTTATGTCAATTAACCAACGTTTAACAGCCATCTTCCATGTGAATGAACAATTTAATTCCAAGTAATCATGCATGGCTGGCATTCGTACAATAGTTATCTTTCAAATGCATGATCAATTAGTGCGAAATTTTACGGATTACATAACTTCCTGATAAAAAAATGAATGCAATCGTAAACTTCAAAAAACCAATTCAAAATATCTATTACCAATGTTGTAAATAAGAAAAATAAACAAATATAAATAAATAAAAACAAATGCAAGTCTTATTATCAGAACGTAAAGCGACCTCAAGCAAGTAGATCCCAATAAGATTTTTTTCCCAGATAACAATAGCGTTTTACCGCTTTCATTCCATCCTCCTCCGTACATTCAATACCTTTTGTATCAAAATTAGCCTAACAATAATGGAAAAAGCAAATCCTTTCCCTCCAAAAGAAGTACTTCTAGCTCGTGTTATCATTGAGGCCTACACTAATTATTCACCTACTGGCTCACGCACTCGGCAAGCGAGCTGTTTAGTATACTACCTGCGTTATTCGCTTTTGTTTTCATCTCTTTTGTACAATTTTCTCTCTCTTTTGTCTGGAAGGGAGGGAGAAAGGAAGACTGGAAGCCAGTTGCAGTACCAAAAGGGAGAGAGGTAATCTGGGTAGATTTTTTTTTCTTTTAGAGCAAGAAAAGGGTTCATAGACATACAATGTTTAACATAATTTTCAAGAACAATGTTCAGTGTGCCCGATTGTTCCGTGCACCCCCCTTTGTAGACCGTTCCGAATTCAAAGGTATATTCAGCGCACATCATCAACACTAGGGGAGTCCTTAAAAGCTTAGAGTAAAGGACGCATAGGGGAAGGGATTGGAGAGGAGAAGAGGGTTTGTATTTCAAGCACTGGGGAGCCATTAATTGCACTTGTTTTCTTATCAAACCATCTACAAATATTCTATTCTCCTCAGTCTGTTTTCGGGGTTAATTACGAGGACGCCATCTTCCAAAATATCAAATAAAGTGATTCGTAGTAGAAAGCCATCGTGTACCATAAGCATCGAATGAGGATACGACAAACTAAGTAGTATTAGAGTACGTTTACATATGTACTTCACATCCAAGGTCACTTTACCTCAGTAAAGATATTCCCACTTGGTTACATTGTTTCTCTCAAGTTCATCCTTACCTTAGACCTTACAGACCTTACTGGATGGTCTGGGATGCAGTTTAGATATTTGTCGAGCTTATTCTTAAACACATCTACGCTCACTCCTGATATATTCCTCAGATGAGCTGGCAACGCATTGAATAGACGCTGCATTATCGATGCTGGTGCGTAGTGGATTAATGTCCTGTGTGCTTTCCTTATTTTTCCTGGTATAGTTTTGGGCACTATTAATCTACCTCTGCTTGCTCTTTCTGATATTTTTAGTTCCATGATATTTTCTGCTATTCCTTCTATCTGTTTCCATGCCTGAATTATCATGTACGTTCTCTTCTCCTTTCTAGACTATATAATTTTAAGAATTGTAGTCTTTCCCAGTAGTCTAGGTCCTTAACTTCTTCTATTCTAGCTGTAAAGGACCTTTGACACTCTCTATTGTGGCAATATCCTTTTGATAGTGGGTACCATATCATATTGCAATATTCAAGTGGACTACGAACATATGTTTTATAAAGCATATGAAAAGAAAATAGATATAATGAATATAAGTGAAACCTGGTATTCCCAAGAGACTGGGAATGATGATCAAATAAAAGGGTTCCAAACTTATAGATCAGATAGAAAAAATAGGAATCAAGGGAACCGCAATATATGGGAAAGACAAAAAACAAGGAAAAAATATATGAGAAATATAGTAACTCAGAATGTGAACAACTAATAGCGGTGTAGAATTTGAATCTGAAAAATTGTGATGAAACATAGTAATATATAGACCTCCTAATACTAAAGAGTTTGACTTAATAATTGAAAAATTGGATGATATATGTAGAAATCACAATGACTGGACTATTCTCCTATCTGGTGACTTCAACTTTCCTTTCGTAGAATGGAAAGAACGAATAGGAGATTGTGGTTGTACTTATACATATAAAAAAGAGAGTAATAGTAGTGCAGAAGATAAGAGGCAATTTGAAAAGCTATTAGATATGCTACTAGAATACAACATTCAACAAATAAATCACCTGCCAACAAGAAAGGAAATACTTTAGACCTAGTATTGTGAACGAGATGAATTATGTTAAAGAAATAATAGTTTATAATGCGAATATTTCAGACCATAATGTCATAGAATTAACAGTTCATTCCAAAAGCAAGTGAAAATAGAGATAAGCAAGAAATGAAAAAGTGGGAAGGATATGGAAAATACAACTTCTACAGTAAAAATATAAAATGGTCAGAAATTAATGAAGAATTAAACAAAGATTGGGATAACATTTTCGTAAGTGATGACATAACGGGTAAATACGGAGATATTATATAAAATATTGGAGAAAATAGTGGAAAAAATATATACCGAAGAAGAAAGTAAAAACATCATTCCTGCATACCAAGAGACAGAAGGATCTTGTTCCAGAAAATCAGAAAGTGGAAAAAAGGTCTTGCAAAAGAAAAAAAATGCATGGAAAGTTATAGAACTAAAAAGTAAGATAGAAAATGCAGAACAAAAGATTATACAATCAAAAGAAAATGAAAAACGGGACTTGGAAGAAAAAACCCTATTAAATATCAAGCAAAACCCCAAGCTATTATACTCATATGCGAAGAAGATGAATAAAAGAAGAATAGAAATAGGCCCTCTGAGAATTGAAGGGAGAAATATAACGAATGAAAAAAAAAGGAAATTTGCAACATACTGGCCAGAACGATATAAGAGAGAATTCACCCCTAGAATAGATAATGAAGATAATGATATAGAAGTAAGGGATGAAAATAGTGAATATTTAGCTGACATAGATATTAATGAAGCTGATATTGTGCAGGCTATTAATGAAATTAAAAATGGAGCTGCTGCAGGGCCTGATGGAATTCCTGCTATTTTGTTAAAGAAAGTAGTTCATTCTATCGCAAAGCCACTTGCAATATTATTAAGACAAAGTGTAGATACAGGCAAGATTTATGATGAGCACAAATTAGCTATATTACCCCTACTTTCAAAAGTGGATCAAGACTAGAGGCAAGTAATTATGGCCTGTGAGTCTAACATCACATATCATGAAAGTGTATGAAAGGGGGGGGGTAATGAAGAAAAATATTATGAAACATTTAATAAAAAATAATTTGTTTAATAAAGGACAACATGGTTTGGTTTCGTACCCGGAAAAAGTACACAAACCCAACTGTTAGTCCACCGTGAGAACATATTCAAAAATATGAAAAGCGGAAATGAAACAGATGTGGTTTATTTAGACTTTGCAAAAGCTTTTGATAAAGTAGACCATAATATATTAGCGAAGAAAATTAGAAAACACAATATCGTGGATAAAGTAGGAAGATGGTTAAAAGAATTTTTACACAACAGAAAACAGATAGTTATTGCAAACGACGAGAAATCGGATGAAGTCAAGGTAATATCCGGTGTGCCGCAAGGTACGGTGTTAGCTGCAATACTGTTTGTTATTATGACTGAAGACATAGACAATAATGTGAAGGATTCGGTAGTGAGTAGTTTCGCAGATGACACAAGAATAAGTAGAGAAATCACTTGTGATGAAGATAGGAACGCTCTACAAAGAGACCTTAACAAAGTATATGATTGGGCAGAGGTAAATAGGATGAGAGAGAGAGAGAGAGAGAGAGAGAGAGAGAGAGAGAGAGAGAGAGGAGGAGCGAGAGAGAGAGAGAGAGATAATTTTAAACTATTTACTGATAAAATTCTCAATATTACTTGTATTATGAAATATTACTGAAATTATAAAGGGTAACTAGTAAAATTCAAAGAAAATAAATTCTGTTAAAACACAGAAGCTGCTTCCGATAAAACACGAGTTAGTCAAAGGATTCGAAAATAAGAGGTAAATCATCGAAAAAAGAAAGTAAGTATGTATAAAAACTTCGCGATACCTTTCTTCCATTTCTGTCGATTGGTGCTGGTAATCAATTGCATTTCTTTTACACATCAAGTACTTCCTATTATACTAGCCCTTAAACGCCTATTGGACGTATTTTACGTCTACATTTTTTGTCTCTCGGGTGCCGACTGGACGTATTTTACGTCGACATAGAAAAGTTTTTTTAAAATTCGCGGAAAAATACTTATAGGCCTACCAGCCGAAAACTTTTGAATCACGCGCCTTGGGTGATGCTGGGAGTTTACGGATCAAGGTGTTGTTTTGTTTACAATCGTTACGCAGGCGCGCAAGCGCGAATTTCTTTCTTATCGCAGTAAAAAGTATCAGTGACACATCTCAGAAATTATTTCGTCACATTGACATAATTTTTGCACCATTTTAAATTAGCCGTTACATGGAGTATTATATATGAAAATGTGCGCAATTTCATGTAGAATACAACACAAAATACTCATGATTGTAGCTTTTCTCAGTTTTAAAATATTTTCATATAAATAACGACAAGTGCCAAAATTTCAACCTTCGGTCAACTTTGACTCTACCGAAATAGTCTAAAAACGCAATTGTAAGCTAAAACTCTTATATTTTGGTAATATTCAATCATTTACCTTCATTTTGCAACATATTGTAAGTCTCAAGCACAATATTTCGATTTATGGTGAATTTATGGAAAAAACTTTTTCCTTACGTCTGCGCGGTAACTCTTCCGAAAAAATCATACGTGCGATTGTCGTAATGTATGCACCATTTTAAATTAGCAGTTACATAAAGTTTTATATATGGAAATGTGCGCAATTTCATGCACAATACAACTAAAAACAACCCATGGTTGTAGCCTTTAACAGTTTTGAAATATTTTCATATAAATAACGATAACTGCAAAAATTTCAACCTTCGGTCAACTTTGACTCTACCAAAATGGTCGAAAAACGCAATTGTAAGCTAAAACTCTATATTCTAGTAATATTCAATCATTTACCTTCATTTTTACAAAGAATTGTAAGTCTCTAGCACAATATTTCGATTTATGGTGAATTTATGAAAAAAAAAAAAATTTCTTTACGTCCGCGTGGTAACTCTTCTGAAAAAATCATACATGCGATTGTCGTAATGTTTGCACCATTTTAGATTAGCCGTTACATACAGTTTTATATATGAAAATGTGCGCATTTCCATGTAGAATACAACAATAAATAATTGAACGTTGTAGCTTTTTCATTTTCGAAATATTTGCATATAAATCACGATAAATATAAAAAAAACCACGTTCGGTCAACTTTGACTCTACCGAAATGGTCGAAAAACGCTATTTTAAGCTAAAACTCTTACAGTCTAGTAATATTCAGTCATTTATCTTCATTTTGAAACAAATTCTAAGTCTCTAGCAAACTATTTAGATTTATGGTGAATTTAAAAAAAAAACTTTCCTTCCCTCCGCGCGCGGATTCTTCGCCGCAAATCTCCGAAATGCGTACGTCGCATTCTCGGAATATTTGCTCCGTTTCATATTAGGCGTTTCATAGAGTTTTAGATATGACAATGTGCGCAATTTCATGTAAAATACAAAAAAAAAATAATTGAAGGTTGTAGCTTTTCCTATTTTTGAAATATTTGCATATAAAAAAAATAAAAATAGAAATTCGACATTCGGTCAACTTTAACTCGTCCGAAATGGTCGAAAACTGCAATTGTAAGCCAAAACTCTTACAGTATAGTAATATTCAATCATTTATCTTTATTTTGAAACAAATAGGAAGTCTCTAGAACAATATTTAGATTTATGGTGAATTTTTGGACAAAATATTTTTTTACGTCTGCGCGTTACGAATTCATGCATCATTTTGTGATAATATTTTCTCTGTGTTGCTTTGATCTTTTTACAATGTGTTACATACCAAAATGATCGCAATTTAGTGTACAATACAGCGAAAAAAAATTAACTCGTTAGCTTTAACCGTTTTGCTCACAGCGCGATTTGAATACAATTATATATGAATTTTTTTCGCGCTATCATATATCGCATTATTTATATATGATAATGATATTTTTTTTCATTTCTGATGGTTGCATACTAAACTTCAGGCAATGACAAAAAAAGGAGCCAAAAATGAACTCTTAATCTTGAAATCTAAGCGCGCTGTGATTTAAAAAATATATATATTTTTTCAGCTTCGGGGCTCACTCCGAGACCCCCTCGGCATACGGGAGACGATTTTTATTATACCCCTTAGGCGTTTAAGGGCTAGATAGCTTTGAAGAGAGTTCCTTTGGTTATTCTGATTTTGAACAAAGGTATTCCGGTTAAAAATCTCTCAACAGAAGATAGGGAGAAGTCTGCAACTCGACACCACACACAGTTCGATGTGACATTCAAGTCCACCAAGATCGTTAACTTTCGTTTAAAAGCAAATACAATAAATTCTAATTACGTGTAAATTATGCTCTACTGTTATCTATAATTTATAAGACACAGCTCAAAAGTGTAAATATAACATCGGTTTCGATTTCATTCACTCTCATCGTAAGAAGTTTCATACCTTTTGTCGTTATTCTTGCTAAGAATTAATTAAAGCCTTTTAATACAACTCGCGCGTTACTCCAGACTCATTTAGAGGAAAAAACTACTCATACAGCTCCAGAAAGACGAAGCGATTTACGAAATTCTGGTGAATAATGAACAATTACGGGAACCATCGGTATTTTCAAAATTTTCGGAAAACATGACCTTATTTTTAGCATATACGAATAATTCATTCTTAATGATTGATAACTTGCATCCAAACACTGCATCTTTTTTTTTTTTAATATTGTCTTTCTTCTTAGATCACATGCGTATTTAACTGCACGTTTTAAAAGAAAAGGATTCTGACAATACAAATCACAGAATCTTTCTAAAGAATTTAATTAGAGATTTCAAGTATCATGTGATCTTGAATCTTGATACAATTTTGACACTTCAGCCCTCTCAATCGGACTTCTATAATGAGCGGAATCTATCTATACGAGAGGATCTGATCTTGTTTATCCTCCCCGGGGTGACAATAGGGGAAACATGACGCAGCAACCCCCCCTGCAAACCAGTTTGTCCGCCCCCAGTGGCACGGAGTAGGTAGGGGAACGGGAGGGAAGGGGAGACAGCATCCACTCCAACAAGCTCGTATTCTGTAATAATGGAAGACAAAGAGGCGTTTTCACCGACTTGTTTCACTAAATATATTGAGTCACACTTGAAAAACAGAATGTGACTACAAAGATCCAACATTGCATATGTTGATAAAATTGTTCATACGCTCCTCAACTAGCTATGAAACCTCTCAATTGGAGTTAAATCTTTGCTTGTGGATAATCGAAGGTACTGGCGCTTAAATATCAAGAAAACCATCAAAAGAAAATCATAGGTAATGGTGCTTAGATGTCAAGAAAACCACTGTAATAAAGCGTTGTTTTAGCGGTTTTTATAGGGGTTGTTAAAACAAGAAGTCATCCGACCTCCAGCTTACTTGGGACGCGTGCAAGATTTTCCTCTCACACATAAGTAGTAAACATTATAGGTATTCCTAACTTATAACGTAAACTAAAACGTGCTCAAATCTATGGTGAAATAGAACCCTGTTTCCCCAACAAAAATTAAAATAAATACACTATATTTTATTTGAAATCATTTTTCTGTACTGTTTAACAAGCACATTATTTATTTTTTACATTTTCATTCCAATAAAATCATAAATATCCTATTCTAAAATTCCCCAACAAGAACAAGAACAAAAAGAAGAACAACAACAACAACAAAGCAGTTGTTAGGCTTACTCCTAGAGTAAGCAAAAATTCAGTACTTCAGCTGTCAGCCCGTAGACAACATCCTCACAACCTCCGCCGAGGCTTTAGATCAGACATTAAGGAAATTTGATCCTCTTATTGTTAACAACAAACTATTTCTTTTTTTCAGATCAATACTTTCTTCAAAGCTTTGATTTGACAGCCTAAGTTCACAAATTAACGTTGGTTTAGCGTTGGGCATCATCTAAGCATAAGCGATTTCAGAATCGTCGTTTGTTTTTGTTTGTTTGTTTGAATGACGTTTTTACGTTGCATGGAACCAGTGGATATTCAGCAACGGGACCAACGGCTTTACGTGACTTCCGAACCATGTCGAGCGTGAACTTCTATCACCAGAAATACCTATCTCTAACCCCTCAATGGAATGCCCGAGAATCGAACTCACGGCCACCGAGGTGGGAGGTCAAATCCATACAGATCATGCCACTGAGGCGCTCAGAATCGTCGTATTGTGCGGAATTTTTTTTTTTTTTCAATTATTAGGTAATTCTGCCAGGATGCCTCAGGACCATCAGTATATACTGTGCTTTAAATTTGATATCTTAATTTTCTAAGATATAAAGTATTGTTCTATAAAGTATTATGTCTAATATTTTTGGATATACAAAAACGTTCAATAACGGTTATATACTGTACACGCTTAGGCACATATCTTGAATACAGAAAGTATATCGAAACTTTCTTAAGAGTGATAGATACAGAAAGTATATCGAAACTGAATTAGAGGGATGGACACAGAAAGTATATGGAAACTGAATTAGAGTGATGGATACAGAAAGTATATGGAAACTGAATTAGAGTGATGGATACAGAAAATATATCGAAACTGAATTAAGAGTGATGGAAAACAGCGATTAGATACCAAGTTGCCTAAAGGATGCAATTCTACTTATGCTCTGATGAGTTCCTCGTTGGACGAGTGGATTTCGCGCTCGGCTACCAATCCAGTGGTCCGAAGTTCGATTCTCGGCTCGGCCAACGTGGAACCAGAGGAATTCATTTCTGGTGATAGAAATTCCTTTCTCGATATAATGTGGTTCGGATCCCACAATAAGCTGTAGGTCCTGTTGCTAGGTAACCAACTGGTTCCTAGCTACGTAAAAATATCTAATCCTTTGGGCCAGCCCTAGGAGAGCTGTTAATCAGCTCAGTGGTCTGCTTAAACTAAGTTATACTTACACTCTGATAAGGAGACCCTTTCGACATCCGTCTTGGTAACAAGAGCACCTAATATTAGTTTAGGTCAAGGAACATTATAGGCAATGTCCATATAACCACTAAAAGTTTAAAATTTCCCATTACGGCAGTGCTATTTTCTTCAGATAATACTGATATTTAGTTTCGTAATTTTGCAAGATCTAAGAAGAGCAAAATGCCGCAGTCTGAAGTGTCTAGCTGAATTGACAATAAATTTAAACTCTGGATGTGGTGAAGTGTAGCTGCATTAACATTCCTACAATAAATTGAAACTCTGGATGTGTAATTAATTATGATTTGAGAAATTGACATCCCAACATGAATATTTTCATGTATGTCTCATGTACAAGCTTGAAAATAAGTCTTAAGTTATTTCGAGTGACTACAATAACGAACTGGCGTGCAGATAACTGGCTGGCAAGTCATTTCGAGTGACTACCCTAACAAACAGGCATGCAGATAACTGGCTGGCAAGTTATTTCGAGTGACTACCCTAACGAACTGGCGGGCAGATAACTGGCTGGCAAGTTATTTCGAGTGACTACCCTAACGAACTGGCGGGCAGATAACTGGCTGGCAAGTTATTTCGAGTGACTACCCTAACGAACTGGCGGGCAGATAACTGACTGGCAAGTTATTTCGAGTGACTACCCTAACACACTGGCAGGCAGATAACTGGCTGGCAAGTTATTTCGAGTGACTAACCTAACGCACTGGCAGGCAAGTTATTTTGAGTGACTACCCTAATGAACTGGCACGCAGATAACTGGATGGCAAGTTATTTTGAGTGACTACCTACCGCAATGGCGGGCAGATAACTAGCTGGCAAGTTATTCCGAGTGACTACCCTAACGCACTGGCGGGCAGATAACTGGCTGGCTAGTTATTTCGAGTGACTACCCTAACGCACTGGCGGCCAGATAACTGGCTGGCAAGTTATTTCGAGTGACTACCCTAACGCACTGGCGGGCAGATAACTGGCTGGCAAGTTATTTCGAGTGACTACCCTAATGAACTGGCGGGCAAATAACTGGCTGGCAAGTTATTTCGAGTGGCTACCCTAACGAACTGGCGGGCAGTTAACTGGCTGGAAAGTTATTTCAAGTGACTACCTTAAAGAACTGGCGGGCAGATAACTGGCTGGCAAGTTATTTCGAGTGACTACCCTAACGAACTGGCGGGCAGATAACTGGCTGGCAAGTTATTTCGAGTGACTACCTTAACGAACTGGCGGGCAGATAACTGGCTGGCAAGTTATTTCGAGTGACTACTCTAATGAACTGGCTGGCAATACCCTAACGAACTGGCGTGCAGATAACTGCCTAGTAAATATCAAATAGAATGAGAGTGAATAAAAAAATTTTCAAAAGAAATATTTTCCAAGAAGGTATAAAATTCATCTCGGGTGAATATAATATTCTTTGCATATGAATATGCAAGTGGTACTAAAGTATAAAATTCCTCTCAGGTGAATATAATATTCTTTGCAAATGAATATCCAAATGAAACTAAAGTATAAGTGAATTAAAATGCATTACAAATTAACTTTAGTGGTTACATACAGTATGGAAAAGTATATATATTCAAATAAAAAGACAATTTTCGACGCATTCCTCAAAAAGTGTTGGAAATTCTCGAAAATCCTCAAGTGCTAAATAAATAAGGATCGTATACCTTAAACATTATTTTCGGAAAATAACGCTTAAATAGTTTAAGACTCAATAGTCATGGTAGCATAAAATTAACGATTGGTGTCTACCATCGCCTGCTATTCAGGATATTTCACACTGAGTTTACACTTTCTTATTTTGTTGGAATGCTTGTTGTATGAAAGTTCATTAGTGCAAATAAAAAGCAAAGTTCATTGTCTTTCCTAATAAAATAATCATTAAAATTTTCAGTTGAATGTGTTGTCATTTGCAGTGTGTAAAGTCTTAATTCATGAATTAATAAAAGCTAAGGTTCAACGTATTATCACTTATAGGCAAAGGGTAAATTCTTCATTTAGTTTGCTTGCGAATCTTCATTTGAGAGCAGGTTCCAAATTCAATTTACTCTCGTTAAACTGCTTTTTTTATCGTCCTTTCTTTGATTGCAATTTCTCAGGTTACCATTTTTCAACATTCAGTTTCAAATTCCTCTATTTTGAAAGTTTAATCATATTTGATGTCTTTGCTTGTCAATTTCTTTACTGTTTATTTTTTTCATAAATGTCATCGTTGTGTTAATTTTACAGAATAAATGGGATTTCGTTGCGCAATCCTGCACATGTTCCTTGTAATATGTAATTTTTTAAGTGAAATTCTACTACGTAAATATTCATTCAAAGAACTTTATGAATTCAAAGTTACTGACGATACTAAAATAAAACTTTCTTCTTAGCTTAACCCTTAGTCGGGGTCACTATTTTTTAATGAGCCTACTCCAGCTGTTTCTATCTTGAACGACTCATTTCGTAATTGGTTTTGGCAGATGTTTCACGGACGGATGCCCTTCCTCTGTCCAACCCATCCTATTTATCCGTACTTGGGGCTCGGCACTGAGTTGGACTTAATTGGCCCCCACCCCCGTGGCTAGGCTAAGATTCTGAAATGAATTTTCTGAAATAATCTCGAGGATACTAATATTGGAACAATAAAATACAAAGTAAATGACCGATCTACAGGACACGAGAAAAAACATAAGAAGGTAACCAAGGTAACGACACTCTCCTGCGGGCAATGAATTAATACCGAATTCGTGTTTTGGGGTCAACTGAAAATTGTGGCACTGAAAGATATAATCATATTCAAAACAAAAACGATGTGAAAGCGAATGCATCTTAATGCCGCCACTAACATCTAGTTTTGCCTACAAAGTCGGACTGTGCAGGCATAACTGAACCCACTAACGTTCAGTTTTACCTGCACAGGCCGACTGTGCAGACATAACTGAACGTTGCTGGGTTCAGTTATGTCTGCACAGTCGGACGGTGCAAATATAACTGAACCGTTAGTGGGTACAGTTGTGCCGGCACAGCCCAACTATGCATGCATAACTACACAGTTGTAACTGAACGTTAGTGGCGGCCTTAATTCTTATTATTTCCAGAGATTACGAGTTTCATTATCATAATCTTCACTGTTGCCAGACTATTTTGTCAGCACAGTGCAGTTCGAACCTTTTACTGAAGATAATTATGTTATTAGGACAGAGTAAACCATCTTTCTACTCATAATTCACTTGGCTAAAGATACACAGTATACTTATGTAATTGTAACAGCCACAATGCCCTTATAACATTACAAATACATTTGTATCTGGTAAAAATGACCAGTAGATTCTACATATATGTATATATAGATATATATACATATAAACGTATATATATCTATATATACATATATATGTATATATATCTATATATACATATATATGTACATATATATGTAATATATCTATATATACATATATATATCTCTATATACATATATATGTATATATATCTATATATACATATATATGTATATCTATATATACACATATGTAGAATCTACTGGTCATTTTTACCAGATACATATGTAATTGTAATGTTAAGAGGGCATCGTGGCTGTTACAATTACATAAGTATACTGCCAAGTGAATTATGAGTAGAAAGATGGTTTGCTCTGTCCTAATAACATAATTATACTCAGTAAAAGGTTCGAACTGCACTGTGCTGACAAAAGTCTGGCAACAGTGAAGATTATGATGATGAAACTCGTAACCTCTGGAAATAATAAGAATTAAGGCCGCCACTAACGTTCAGTTACAACTGTGTAGTTATGCATGCAGAGTTGGGCTTCTGCCGGCACAACTGTACCCACTAACGTTCAGTTATATTTGCACCGTCCGACTGTGCAGACATAACTGAACCCACCAACGTTCAGTTATTTCTGCACAGTCGGCCTGTGCAGGTAAAACTGAACGTTAGTGGGTTCAGTTAAGCCTGCACAGTCCGACTTTGTAGGCAAAACTGGATGTTAGTGGCGGCATTAAGATGCATTCGCTTTCACATCGTTTTTGTTTTGAATATGATTATATCTTTCAGTGCCACAATTTTCAGTTGACCCCAAAACACGAATTCGGTATTAATTCATTGCCCGCAGGAGAGTGTCGTTACCTTCTTATACGTATATATTTATATAAATATATACGTATATATATAATATATATATATATATATAATATATATATATATATATATATATATATATATATTTAGAGAGAGAGAGAGAGAGAGAGAGAGAGAGAGAGAGAGAGAGCTTGCCGTTCCAGACTGTGAATGCCTGACAAGTTGTCTGCTGATGCATAAGTATAAAAAAAAAGGGGGGGGGGAGAAGGGGGGAGGTCTGGTAGTTTCGATGCCTTTTGTTCTGAGAGGCCGCAGAGCAACTCCTTTAAAAACGAGATTGCGTGGGAAATATGTTTGCGAGAAAGAGAACCCACCACAACCCCCCACCTCCCCCCCCGGGACCCCCCCATGGGAAGGAGGGCAACGGGATGTGGGTTTCCTATTCTCATGTCCCCTTGACCGATATCTAAATCCTTTCGTTGCTTGATCGAATTAACA
>NC_061088.1:68141822-68144322 GCF_015104395.2 Macrobrachium nipponense
TGTTAATTCGATCAAGCGGCGAAGGATTTAGATAATCGGTCAAGGGACATGAGAATAGGAAACCCACTCCCGTTGCCCTCCTTTCCATGGGGGGGGGGGGGGGGGGGGTGGTTGTGTGGTTCTCTTTCTCGCAAACATATTTCCCACGCAATCTCGTTTTTAAAAGGAGTTGCTCTGCGGCCTCTCAGAACAAAAGGCATCGAAACTACCAGACCTCCCCCCTTTCTCCCCTCCCCCCCCTTTTTTTTTTTATATATGCATCAGCAGACAACTGTCAGGCATTCAAAGTCTGGAACGGCAAGCTCTCTCTCTCTCTCTCTCTCTCTCTCTCTCTCTCTCTCTCTCTCTCCTCTCTCTCTCTCCTCTCTCTCTCTGGTATTCCCAAGAGGATGGAATGATGATCAAATAAAAGGGTTCCAAACCTATAGATCAGATAGAAAAAATAGGAATCAAGGGGGAACCGCAATATATGGGAAAGACAAAAAACAAGGAAAAATATATGAGAAATATAGTAACAAAGAATGTGAACTAATAGCGGTAGAATTTGAATCTTGAAAAATTAATGAACATAGTAATATATAGACCTCCTAATACTAAAGGGTTTGACTTAATAATAGAAAAATTGGATGATATATGTAGAAATCACAAGGACTGGACTAATCTCCTATCTGGAGACTTCAACTTTCCTTTTGTAGACTGGAAAAAACGAATAGGAGATTGTGGTTGTACTTATACATATAAAAAAGAGAGTAATAGCAGTGCAGAAGATAAGAGGCAATTCGAAAAGCTATTAGATATGCTACTAGAATACAACATTCAACAAATAAATCACCTGCCAACAAGAAAGGAAAATACTTTAGACCTAGTATTGGTGAACGAGATGAATTATGTTAAAGAAATAATAGTTTATAATGCGAGTATTTAAGACCATAATGTCATAGAATTAACAGTCCATTCCAAAGCAAGTGAAAACAGAGATAAGCAAGAAATGAAAAAGTGGGAAGGATATGGAAAATACAACTTCTACAGTAAAAATATAAAATGGTCAGAAATAAATGAAGAATTAAACAAAGATTGAGATAACATTTTCGTAAGTGATGACATAAGGGTAAATACGGAGATATTATATAAAATTAGACTAGAGAAAATAGTGGATACATATATACCGAAGAAGAAAAGTAAACATCAGTCATGCATACTAAGAGACAGAAGGATCTTGTTCCAGAAAATCAAAGTGGAAAAAAGGTCTTGCAAAAGAAAAAAATGCATGGAAAGTTATAGAACTAAAAAGTAAGATAGAAAATACAGAAAAAAAGATTATACAATCAAAAGAAAATGAAAAACGGGACTTGGAAGAAAAACCCTAATAAATATCAAGCAAAACCCAAACTATTATACTCATATGCGAAAAAGATGAATAAAAGAAGAATAGAAATGGAGGCCCTCTAAGAATTGAAGGGAGATTAACGAATGAATAAAAGGAAATTTGCAACATATTGGCAGAACGATATAAGAGAGAATTCACCCCTAGAATAGATAATGAAGATAATGATATAGAAGTAAGGGATGAAAATAGTGAATATTTAGCTGACATAGATATTAATGAAGCTGATATTGTGCAGGCTATTAATGAAATTAAAAATGGAGCTGCAGCAGGGCCTGATGGAGTTCCTGCTATTTTGAAAAAATTTAAAAAAGTAGTTCATTCTATCGCAAAGCCACTTGCAATATTATTAAGACAAAGTGTAGATACAGGCACGATTTATGATGAGCACAAATTAGCATATATTACCCATACATTCAAAAGTGGATCAAGACTAGAGGCAAGTAATTATAGGCCTGTGAGTCTAGCATCACATATTATGAAAGTGTATGAAAGGGTAATGAAGAAAAATATTATGAAACATAATAAAAATAATCTGTTTAATATAGGACAACATGGTTTCGTACCCGGAAAAAGTACACAAACCCAACTGTTAGTCCACCGTGAAAACATATACAAAAATATGAAAAGCGGAAATGAAACAGATGTGGTTTATCTAGACTTTGCAAAAGGTTTTTACAAGGTAGACCATAATATATTAGCGAAGAAAATTAGAAAACATAATATAGTGGATAAAGTAGGAAGATGGTTAAAAGAATTTTTACACAACAGAAAACAGATAGTTATTGCAAACGATGAGAAATCGGATGAAGCTAAGGTAATATCCGGCGTGTCACAAGGTACGGTGTTTGCTGCATTACTGTTTGTTATTATGATTGCAGACATAGACAGTAATGTTAAGGACTCGTTAGTGAGTAGTTTCGCCGATGACACAAGAATAAGTAGAGAAATTACTTGTGATGAAGATATGAACGTGCTACAAAGAGACCTTAACAAAGTATATGATTGGGCAGAGGTAAATAGGATGGTATTTAACTCTGATAAATTTGAATCAATAAACTATGGAGACAGAGAAGGAAAGCTATATGCATATAGGGGACCTAATAATGAGACAAT
>NC_061088.1:68146822-68159322 GCF_015104395.2 Macrobrachium nipponense
ACAAAGGGCTTCTGATGTAGAAGGGGTAAAAATAAGAATTGAAAATGAATTTAGCAAGAGTCGTATGGTTAGTAAAAGGTGCTGGGTTTGAAGTTTACACTTTCAGACGTACCTTTATGCAATATTCTGTGTATCCTTGTAGAAGAATGCGGTCCGACCTCTGTTCAGGTCTGGAGTTCGTGTCCACCAGTGCGTCGTGGGTAGGCCTAATTTTGGGAGGCTGGCAATTTGACCTCTGTCCGAGATCACGTCTCGCAGCCGACTGAGATCGATACTGCTTGTTTTCGAATCACGGGGGCTTCCAAAAACCGCCTCGAGCATTGCCTGAAAGGTGGTAAACACAACGCCAGCAAATTGGGAAGGAAAATAGGTCTTATTGTAGAAGTCCCCTAAAATCCATCTCGAAGCCTAGCTACTCTTGTGACCTGCCTCTCTTACCCTAACAGCTTCCGTCAGACTGGAAATATCATTCCTACGACATACCCACTCTCCCAACAACAGTCGCTTCAGAAGGCATGGCTGCTACTTTTATAATTAAATATAACTAAACTCTGCTGGGAAGGCGAGGCGTTCTATAGACGTAGCAGCTCCCCCTGTTAAGAAGGCATTCACTCCCTTTCGGGCGTGAAGGTCTTGGCTTAAATAAGTTGATCGCCTCGACAACCCAGTTCTCCTACTCTAACTTGAAGTTTTTTGAGCAGCGATACGGCTGACTACAATGGCCTACCTAACTTATAGGCAAAGATGCTAAGTGTACTAACTTAATATAGTGATGTAGTCCTTAATCCCTCAATAAATAACTACAGGTTGGTCTTTGTGAACGACCAGTCTACTCTTACCCCTAAGATAGGGTTACTTGAAATTCTACTTGCTAATCTAAACCTAATGCTCTGGTACTAAATCATTAGCCTAACCTACTCAATACAGTTAAATGAAGACGCAATCATTCCAGAGTGTGGTACGCACAGCAGTAGTTCAGCGACGGAACTGTTAAAATACATAATGAGAGGTAATGATGCGTGGGGATGTATGAGTGGGTAATTTACCAGGAGGGAAATGCAATGAGGTAATTATATTTAAGTGAGGGTTAGTATTACAATGGCTAGGGGTTAGAGGGTTAGTGCTACTGGCAGAGATCAGGCTGGCTACCTTCTCTGGGTAGGTGCCAGGATCATTTCTGCAAATGAATGCGACACTGTACCTCGGGCACAGGTGTCAAGGAGAGCATGTGGCTCTTTTGTGTTAGTTTGTTAATGATTGGTTACGTCCCTTCTTCTTCTTCTTCTTATTCCTCCAGGACCTGGCTATACCAGTCCTAGGAGTAGACGGAGGCACCGACTGGGGTTGGGGAAAGGCCAGAAACGCCGGCCGGCAGGAGCAGAGGCAGTGGTAGCCTGAGGGATTTCAGGAGAACACCCTACTTCGGTATCTGCAGCAACCGTCGTAGAGGTGGAACTACTGCAGGGGAGGCCCTCACTTCGGCTGCTGCGACAGCCGTCGTAAGGGGAAAACTCCAGGCTGACTCCTGGTTGGGCGTTTCCTGTGTTTTTCCAGAGGAGGTATGAAGGTTAGGTCTGCCGGAGGTTCATCCTCGGGCGACAGTGGTGAGGGTGAAGAAGACGGAACTAGTGATTGGCCATGGGCTGTTGGTAAGCTCCATGCCTGTTGGAGGATCTCCTGTAGGAGGATCCTTGATAAGGTTAGGCGCCGGCGCTAGCTCGGGGCCAGGCGCAGAGGTCAAGTTCGGTGGTGGCTCTACGTCCAGGCCTCGGACGGAGCTTGGCACTGCTCAGTGCTGCCAAGTGGTACTGGCAGAGAGTTGAGGTCGACTGGACCTGTGGCGGGTACCGGAGGTGCAATACCTCTCAGCGTGCCTTGGTTATGGGAGACAGAGGGTCCTGTCTCTTTTGGAAGGCTAAGCCTTGTGGAACTTGGACAGTGTCCGCTGCACATAACTTGCTAGGGCACCTAGGCCAATTTGTGGAGTGCCCTATTACGTTACAGGTCTTGCAACGGAACTGTGAATGGTCAATCCTCCCTCCTTGTAACGGGGGGAGACTGTTGGTGGATGTACTTCCTAGAGGAAGTAGAATTTCGGTGACTCCTTGCTTTGGAGGGAATTGACCTGGGGTTAGGACCCCTAGGCTTTTTGCATTGTGAGGGAGACTTCATGTCTTGCCCTAGGAGGAGGTCGTAACCTCCTGGGATGTAGCTTGCAACTGCAAGAGTACATTCTTTGGAGAAGTGAGGTCTGGTGACCCTCAATTGGACGGTGGCGGAAGGATCAGTTTAATGTGATTGATACCTTCAATGGTGGATCAATCGACGTCTATCAACGTTAGCCCCTCGGGAATTCTGTCTTCCCGTATCAGGGAGACTTGAGCGCCAGAGTCGTCGTAGGCTCTGACGTGGCTTTGGCTGATAATGACTTGGAGGGGTGCGACGGTTATAGGGCCCTTAGCTGGGGGGTCCTAGAGAAGAAGGATTAGTAATGGCTATTGCGACGGCAGGAATATTGTGGTTCTTCCGTGCACCCGCCCTCCATAGTTGGCAGACATGTGACCCTTGCGGCCACAGTCTCGGCAGAACTTGTTCCAGAACCTCTTCCGTGGCACTGGATGATAAGGCCGAGATGGCCCCACAGGTTGCGAATCTGCGGAGTCACCAAGGCTGGCAGTGTGCTCTGGCACAGGTGAAGAGTCCTCTCTGGCAGTGATGTGACGTGGGGAGGTTAAGGGAACCTCCGTTGAATCACCCTCGGAAGCAATTTCGGGGTTAACTGGTGGGCTTACCTCTTCCAAAAGGGAGGAGGTAGGCGGTAAAAAGGTAAAAGGCTGGCAGGATGCGGCAGGAATTTCTATCTCCGGCACTGGATCAGGACCAGGCTCGCAAATCGAAAGGATGTCAGGCTGACCAGAGACGGCGGGACTAAGAGAGACAGTGGGTGCAGGGCTGGAAGCTGGCAGAGTGGCTTGAGCTAGGATACTCTCCTTACGGGCCTTCTCCCGCTTGATGTCGAGTTCCTTCTCCTTGAGAGCGAGCTCATGCTTTCGCTCCTCTTCCCTTGCCTTCCTTTCTGCTTCTCTTTTTTTTTCTTTTCTCTCTGCTTCTCCGGCTTTTCTCTGTTTTCTCTTCTTCTTTTCCTTGCAGGCGCGCGGCAGCCTGCTGCGTCTTTATCCACTGGTCAAGTGCTGGTCCAGTGTAACCGGCCTCTTTGCCCAGAGTTATGAGGACTCGGAGCTTCTCTAGCTCTCTGGCAAAGAAGTCGCGGGAAGCAGGGGAAGACATTTCCCTTAGGCTGCAGGAGAGGCTCGGATGAAAATGATAATAATGACCAGGAAGGGTAAATGGATGGAATGGGAGTGCTACTGTGGAAAGTAGCACTCACTTGGAAATGTGTTCTGCGACGTGGTAATGAAAAGTGGAAAGGACTGGGTGCTCGGTGGCACTTTGTGACTGGCACCTTCTGATGAGGTGAAAAAATCAAATGAAGTGTGCGGCGCACGTCACACTTACGGGCGTTCCCAACTTGGGAGACGTTGGAATGGGCTACCTGTAGGACCAATACAGGTGCACGGCACTTATGAGGAGGCGTTCCTTGGTTCAGTGATCCAAAATGGTGGATACTCTAATGAATGAGCGTTCCGTAGGACGGACACGCAGGTTTGTCAGCACTTAGGGCTGGTATTGCGGCACTTCTGGGAGGCGTTCCCTTGTTGAGTGTTCCGAAGGATCACTGACCCTTGTACACGGACACACTAATTATTTGGGCGTTCCGTAAGGACGGACACGCAGGTTTAATGGGCTACCTGTACTGGCCTGTACCAGGTGCAATGGCACTTATGAGGAGGCGTTCCCTTGGAGTCACTGGTATCGTGCTGGTGTGTCCCGGACACTACACGCAGTATACTCAAGTATACCGAAGTGAAATGGCACTCTGTTCGGGGCAGAGTGTAATGGTGGAGGAGAGAAAGTAAAAGGTGGGAGTACTTCAGCGGCCAGTCGGTGAACAGTGTCAAGAATTAGTGGCACTGTAAAATGATAAGACCTGACGTGCACCGGTTGGGTGGGGCCAGTCCTAAACTGGTAACGACTTCCCTGTCTGGAAGTAATGAATTGGCGTGGCACACTGTGCGAATTGTGCTTGCGGTATACGCAAGTCTTTCGTGATAAAGAAAATGAAAAGACCACTCGGGCAACGACAGGTAATGGAAATTTTAGAAATGCTCAGTCACTCGCTGAAGTACTCGATAAATGAAACAAATAAATGTTTGCAAACTGCACTGGACACATGCACGTACGTATCACGCTGTGTAAATGAAAGACACAGTTAGACTAAATAAGGTTAATTCGGCATGCTATAATTAATGGTAAGATGTAGTACTCTTGGCTTCGTGAATACTGGGTTTCTGGTTCTCTCTCTCTCTCTCTCTCGGTCGGAGAGGGTGAAAAATGATATGTGAATGAACTCCCTTATATTGAATTGAACTACTAACGTTAGTTTAATATGACGCAACTTGCGTTAAATGATTTACTTACGTTAACGTGAAATGAAAGAATTGCTTTGGATAACGTTTTATGAAAAATGATAACGCGCTCGTGGTGAACGATTTTTACGTTACTATTAGCGGCTCGCGCTTATGAAATGATTTGCGTTTCAATATGAATTTTACAAAGACGCGTTTTACGTTAACAATTCTTGCAAGTGACTCTACTTTTAAGATTACGTTAACTTTACGTAAGGACAAGTGAAAAATTACGGTAAGGATTTGAAAACGATGTTAGCAAACAATTGTAAATGAGGTTACGTTAAGTGAAATGAAATTTTCGCTCAGCGCGCGAGTGAGCGATGCGAGGTGGAACACGTGAGGCGAGAAGAGCGGGTTAGCACCACGGTGTGCTAGCATTGATGGCGAATCAGCTGATTCTCTGTAAATGCGAGGCGATTTACAACACGAACGTGTACTTTATATCTTAGAAAATTAAGACATCTAATTTAAAGCACAGTATATACTGATGGTCCTGAGGCATCCTAGCAGAATTACCTAATAATTGCAAAAAAAAAAAAAAAAAAAAAAAAAAATCTGCACAATACGACGATTCTGAGTGCCTCAGTGGCATGATCTGTATGGATTTGACCTGCCACCTCGGTGGCCGCGAGTTCGATTCTCGGGCATTCCATTGAGGGGTTAGAGATGGGTATTTATGGTGATAGAAGTTCACACTCGTCGTGGTTCGGAAGTCGTCGTAAAGCCGTTGGTCCCGTTGCTGAATATCCACTGGTTCCATGCAACGTAAAAACGTCATACAAACAAACAAACAAAAACAAACGACGACTCTGAAATCGCTTATGCTTAGATGATGCCCAACACTAAACAAACGTTAATTTGTGAACTTAGGCTGTCAAATCAAAGCTTTGAAGAAAGTACTGATCGGAAAAAAAGAAATAGTTGGTTGTTAACTATAAGAGAATCAAACTTCCTTAATGTCTGATCTAAAGCCTCGGCGGAGGTAGTGAGGATGTTGTCTACGGGCTGACAGCTGAAGTACTGAATTTTCGCTTACCCTGGGAGTAAGCCTGCTTTGTTGTTGTTCTTCTTTTTGTTCTTGTTCTTGTTGGGGAATTTTAGAATAGGATATTTATGATTTTATTGGAATGAAAATGTAAAAAAATAAATAATGTGCTTGTTAAACCGTACAGAAAAATTATTTCAAATAAAATAGTGTATTTATTTTAGTTTGTGTTGGGGAAACAGGGTTCTATTTCACCATAGATTTTAGCACGTTTTAGTTTACGTTATAAGTTAGGAATACCTATAATGTTTACTACTTATGTGTGAGAGGAAAATCTTGCACACGTCCCGAGTAAGCTGGAGGTCGGATGACTTCTTGTTTTAACAACCCCAATAAAAACCGCTAAAACCGCTTTATTACAGTGGTTTTCTTGACATCTAAGCACCATTACCTATGATTTTCTTTTCATGGTTTTCTTGATATTTAAGCGCCTGTACCTTCGATTTTCCACTAGCAAAGATTTAACTCCAATTGAGAGGTTTCATAGCTAGTTGAGGAGCGTATGAACAATTTTATCAACATATACAATGTTGGATCTATGTAGTCACATTCTGTTTTTTAAGTGTGACTCAATATATTTAGTGAAACAAGTCGGTGAAAACGCCTCTTTGTCTTCCATTATTACAGAATACGAGCTTGTTGGAGTGGATGCTGTCTCCCCTTCCCTCCTGTTCCCCTACCTACTCCGTGCCACTGGGGGCGGACAAACTGGTTTGCAGGTGGGTTGCTGTGTCATGTTTCCCCTATAGTCACCCTGGGGAGGATAAACAAGATCAGATCCTCTCGTATAGATAAATTCCGCTCATTATAGAAGTCCGATTGAGAAGGCTGAAGTGTCAAAATTGTATCAAGATTCAAGATCACATGATACTTGAAATCTCTAATTAAATTCTTTAGAAAGATTCTGTGATTTGTATTGTCAGAATCCTTTTCTTTTATAACAAGAGCAGTTAAATACGCATGTGATCTAAGAAGAAAGACAATATTAAAAAAAAACAGATGCAGTGTTTGGATGCACGTTATCAATCATTAAGAATGACTTATTCGTATATGCTAAAAATAAGGTCATGTTTTCCGAAAATTTTGAAAATACCGATGGTTCCCGTAATTTTTCATTATTCACCAGAATTTCGTAAATCGCTTTGTCTTTCTGGAGCTGTATGAGTAGTTTTTTCCTCTAAATGAGTCTACAGTAACGCGCGAGTTGTATTAAAAGGCTCTAATTAATGCTTAGCAAGAATAACGACAAAAGGTACAAAAACTTCTTACGATGAGAGTGAATGAAATCGAAACCGATATTATATTTACATTTTTGAGCTGTGTCTTATAAATTATTGATAATAGTAGAGCATAATTTACACGTAATTAGAATTTATTGTATTTGCTTTTAAACGAAAGTTAACGATCTTGGTGGACTTGAATGTTACATCGAACTGTGTGTGGTGTCGAGTTGCAGACTTCTCCCTATCTTCTGTTGAGAAATTTTTAACCGGAATACCTTTGTTCAAAATCAGAATAACCAAAGGAACTCTCTTCAAAGCTATCTAGTATGCTCCCGCCTCCAACCCCCGATATAGTAGGAAGTACTTGATGCGGAAAAGAAATGCAATTGATTACCACCCCCAATCGACAGAAACGGAAGAAAGGTATCGCGAAGTTTCTTACATGCTAACTTTTTCTTTTTTTCGATGATTAACCTCTTATTTTCGAATCCTTCGACTAACTCGTGTTTTATCGGAAGCAGCTTCTGTGTTTTAACAGAATTTATTTTCTTTGAATTATACTAGTTACCATTTATAATTTCAGTAATATTTCATAATACAAGTAATATTGAGAATTTTATCAATAAATAGTTTAAAATTCTCTCTCTCTCTCTCTCTCTCTCTCTCTCTCTCTCTCTCTCTCTCTCTCTCTGAGAAGGATGAACTTGAGAGAAACAATGTAACCAAGTGGAATATCTTTACTGAGGTAAAGTGACCTTGGATGTGAAGTGTATATGTAAACGTACTCTAATACTACTTAGTTTGTCGTATCCTCATTCGATGCTTTCAACTACGAATCACTTTATTTGGTATTTTGGAAGATGGCGTCCTCGTAATTAACCCCGAAAACAGACTGAGGAGAATAGAATATTTGTAGATGGTTTGATAAGAAAACAAGTGCAATTAATGGCTCCCCAGTGCTTGAAATACAAACCCTCTCCTCTCCAATCCCTTCCCCTATGCGTCCTTTACTGTAAGCTTTTAAGGACTCCCCTAGTGTTGATGATGTGCGCTGAATATACCTTTGAATTCGGAACGGTCTACAAAGGGGGGTGCACGGAACAATCGGGCACACTGAACATTGTTCTTGAAAATTATGTTAAACATTGTATGTCTATGAACCCTTTTCTTGCTCTAAAAGAAAAAAAATCTACCCAGATTACCTCTCTCCCTTTTAGTACTGCAACTGGCTTCCAGTCTTCCTTTCTCCCTCTCTTCCAGACAAAAGAAAGAGAAAATTGTACAAAAGAGATGAAAACAAAAGCGAATAACGCAGGTAGTATACTAAACAGCTCGCTTGCCGAGTGCGTGAGCCAGTAGGTGAATAATTAGTGTAGGCCTCAATGATAACACGAGCTAGAAGTACTTCTTTTGGAGGGAAAGGATTTGCTTTTTCCATTATTGTTAGGCTAATGTTGATACAAAAGGTATTGAATGTACGGAGGAGGATGGAATGAAAGCGGTAAAACGCTATTGTTATCTCGGAAAAAAAAATCTTATTGGAATCTACTTGCTTGAGGTCGCTTTATGCTCTGATAATAAGACTTGCATTTGTTTTTATTTATTTATTTGTTTATATTTCTTATTTACAACATTGGTAATAGATATTTTGAATTGGTTTTTAGAAGTTTACGATGTAATCCGTAAAATTTGGCACTAATTGATCATGCATTTGAAAGATAACTATTGTAGGAATGCCAGCCATGCATGATTACTTGGAATTAAATTGTTCATCCACATGGAAGATGGCTGTTAAACGTTGATTAATTGACATAAATATTTCATCAATTAACTCATTTAATTATTCATTATCCAAAGATTACACTGATGATTTGTCTCCATACTTTTGACTCCTCGCGGACGCCAAACACAGAAACCTCATCAGCAGTAGTCATTACAGAAAATTTCCTTCCTTTTTGCTGTGTGACTTATGACCCCTGACCTTTGAACCTCGGGGATTGTCTTGGCTAATACCATTGTTCCTCTTCGAATCAGAGTCCGATCATCGCGCCAGGGAACGGTAAAGGGAAAAATAAAACGTTTGTGCGTGCGGCCGTGTTTGTGTGTATGTGTGAGTCGGCAAGACAGGGCAGTGGGCGAGATGTGAAGTGAGTGTGTGGATGCATTGTGACGGTGGTCCTCTGTTGGTATACGACCAAAGGTCCTCCCGTCAGAGGTTTGATTTGGGTACCTGTGAGGTACCAAAATAGGTCCGACTAATGATGATGATAATGATGCAGGTGATTACTGAAGGAGGAGGATAAATCAGAGGTGATGGACGAGAAGAATAAAAAGACACTGATCGAGTGTTGGTTATTGGCGGATCAATGGCTTCGTAGAGGCTGCGATGCAAAGCAAGAAAGGTCTTTTGTGTTATTTTCTTTGTCGCTTAACAAACACAGGTTTTGGGGTTAACTGCACGCGTCATCAGAGATTTTTTTGCCTGTTCATTTCTCTTTCCATTCATGTCGTTCATTCCACCTGCATTTTTCTTCTTCTTCTTCTTCTTCTTCTTCTTGGTCTTCGAAGTCCTCCGACTTATACACAATGGTGTCAAACGGAAATTTGCTTGTGCGAGCAGAGAGGATCAAAATAAGTAATGTTATGTTTCAGTGTAGAAGTTGTTGTTTGTTTTCTTAATTTGGGAAGAGAAATAAGGCGTATATTCACTGATTAGGGGAAACAAGTAATACATTTTCCTTATGAAATTTATCATAATAACCCACGTATTAGGGACAAAATATGTAAGTAGATTTTTTGCTAAATATAAGCAGTATTAGTGATTAATAAGATCATCTCCGTAGCTTAGTGGCTAACAACAACTCAGGATTGAGAAACCCAACTTCGATCTAGGGCAGTGGTTCCCAAACTATCTTACCTGACGCCCCTTTTTTGCTTCCAGTAGACCCGCACGCCCCCACTCCCTCTTTTGTTCTTGTGAAATGATTCTTGCATTTATTTCTTAGCATTGTTCAGGAAAACAGATTTCTGTTTGTATTAAATTTTAATAACGAAAGCCACTCAAACAAATAATAGTACATTGCAGAGACATTTTTCTAAGTAACTAAAAACGAAACATAATGGCAGATATTTGTTTTTTGTATGATTTTATTATTCTAATTAAACTTATTTTTGAGCAGATGACTTCACGCCCCCCTTGTATCCTCCTCACGCTCCCCTAGCGGGGTGAGCCCCCTAGTTTGGGAATCACGGATCTAGGGTAAATATAGTTTTTGGGTAACATGGGAATGTTATGAATTACTGAATTACTTGGAGGTAAAGTGCATTTGATGCATTAAGGTCCACCTAACCATGGGTATCTTCTGCTTCGCAGATTACCACTTCTTAGATGAAGGTAAGAGCCACAATCGAAAATTGTGGCCTTGCTCAGGATGGCCACCAGAAGTTATTGGCAGCAGGATGGTTACGGTGCAAGTTCTGTACCCTACTTCAACTCGATGCTTGGCGGATGGTGTTGGTTGCAAAACAGTAGGCAATAACAGGCGTCAATGACTATTCTGTAGTGTATTTTCCTCATGGTTCCTCCATTAATGAGTAGGAAAATTTAGAAATGGCCCCCTATTCTTGGGCAATTATTGTGCATAAGTCTTTGAAGCATTTAATATTCAACCCAAATACTTCTTTGCAAGCTGTGGCTGTTAATTTAGTTTTAGACATACAATTGACCTTTTGGCTCTCTGTACCTTCCTGCAGTGTTTGGCTTTAATAAAAATGATATTCAGAATTTAATCATTCAGAGTACAACATGGTGATTTCTTTGCTCATAATCTTTTGAGTTGGTGACATTGGATTCAGGCGGGAAAATAATCGAAACCTTATACTTTTGGTTCAGTGATCTTTCATGATGGCAATGGGATTCACCTGTTAGTTATGAACTGATGTTCATCCAGTAAGGATGCATTTGAATGTACTAGATAAACACCAATTGCACTAACCAGTTGTGTCCGAAAGCTAATGGAAATATGATTAACATTAGGCTAGTTCGGTTGAGGAATCTGTAGTTTAATTTCTCCAGCATAGGTGGGTTTTCGATCTACTGTAGATCATCTGCGTAGCTTATCCGAGCAAATTTAGCGTTTCTCTGATTAGCATCAAACCACTGGGTTTTTTTTATGATCTTGAGACGGCCTATAATACTACCTGGCGAGTGTTACAATGTGAAAATTTGCAAAAAACATGATCAGATTCAAGATGCTATTTCATCAGACAGGTTCACAAGAATAAAAGCGGGAAACTCACTTTGGGCATTTTATATAAAGATAAAACGGTAAATAAATCCTGGGCATTTTATATGGAAATAATTGGGGAAACTCAGTTTGGGCATTTTATTCGGGAGGAGGGAATTCCCCTGAAAAGTGTTATTAGAGTTAATGTTTTGTGGTAGCGTCAACAACATTGTCAAGGCAGTTCCCACTCCTGTAAAGAGAAATCTCTTTGTTGCTGACTTGGGAATCTATTGCATTAGCTATGAAGTGTGTGCCCATAAACACTTTGAGAAGTCTTATCAATGCCACCAGTAAATGTGCTGATGAGGTTGTGTTTGAATTTTCAACGTCTGAGACAGCTGCTGTACGATATCCTAGCTTTAGACGTATTGAATTAGTACCCTCTTTAACTTTGCCTCTAAATTCTCATGGTCTTGTATTGATGGCCTGAAATTGAAGGTTGAGAAATCTCCTAATATTTTAAAAGTTGTATTTGGTCTCCAATGAGAAAAATGAATAAGTAAAAAATACGACACTTCGGCGCCATCGAGTTTTCTGTACTGCGTGTAGTGCTATATGAAATTCTCAGCCACGGCCCATGAAACTCAGCCGCGGCCCATGATCAGGCAAACTTTAACCTTGAATAGAATAAAAACTACTGAGCCTAGAGGGTTGCAATTTAGTATGTTGATGATTGCAGGGTAGATGACCACCATACTGAATTGAAGCCCTCTAGCCTCAGTAGTTTTTAAGGTTATGAAATTCACAGCGACCCTTGTGTCTCACGGCGTTCGAGGCAGTCATGTAATGAATTACGGGTTATTTGAAGTTATGCAAGCGCGGTGCCATTCGCCATGGCTGCTACTCACACAGTCGACTGACTGTCAGGTACACAATTCATTATTTAGGCTCTTAGAATAACATAACGGAATGTGTGTAAAGAGATTTTTCATAATCGGATGATTTTTAGCGGACAAGTTTTCGTTCTTGCGTTGACTTGGATGATTTATTTCTCCCGTTTAACTGTGATGAGAATTTTATATAGTATTTGCTGTTAAAATGTAAGATGGAACTACCTTTAGTTTGTGTTGGTTTGTGTATGAGAGAGAGAGAGAGAGAGAGAGAGAGAGAGAGAGAGAGAGAGAGAGAGAGTAGGGGAGGAAGTAAAAGAAAAACTCATTCCTTAAACTCATTCCTTGAAAAAAAAATATTTTCTCTCTCTCTCTCTCTCTCTCTCTCTCTCTCTCTCTCTCTCTCTCTCATACACACACACACACACACACACACACACACGATTAATTAGCCGTGTTTACATATTTGTACATCGCCGTGCATACAGAAAACTGCATTACTCCCACTTGACTGAGCAGTATTACGTAGAACCTACATTTGTGTTCTATTTATTAATTTGCTTAGTTATGAGAGCTGCTTTTTTCTC
>NC_061088.1:68161822-68182499 GCF_015104395.2 Macrobrachium nipponense
GCGACTATCGTGCCGGTAAGCGTCTTAGTGGCGTGGTCGGTATGGTGTTGGCGTGCCACCATGGTGGCTGCGAGTTCGATTCTCGGATATTCCACTGAGGGGTGAGAGTTGTGTATTTCACTCTCGACGTGGTTCGGAAGTCACGGAAAGCCGTTGGCCCCGTTGCTGAATAACTACTGGTTCCATGCAACGTAAAAACACCATACAAACAAACTATCGTGCCGGCTCACCTTTCTTTGTAGTTTAATATATGTAATTCCCTCCTAGATCTCTTAAGTATGCTGAAGATCCTTAGTTATTTTTTCAAAACAAGGACTGTCTTGTAGAAGTCACATTGTTTGTAACATGAAATATGTTTTATTAAAGTTATATGATGAGAAAGAATATCCTTTTCCAAGTTCAAGTGTAAATGTCCTTCAGTACTCTTGTGGCATATTTAGAATTGGTATTTTGTTTTTCATCCAGATTAAATGGTGACAAAGTATCGAAATTTGTACTGGGGTATTATTTAAAGATAATAGTGTGAGCTTTGGTGGTATCATTTACCACCTGATAATGTTGAGATCTGAGAGTCGTCATCATGACCACTTATGTTGGGTTACGTGTCAGGTTTGCCTGCCAAGATGATAAAAGTGCTGGTGATTACATTTGTGGAAAAGTCTCTGTCACTTCAGATGGGTTTGGCCTGTTTTTGATCCGCCATAAACATATTGATGCCATGTTCTCTTTGGTGAAATTTGGAAGTGTAACACATGTGAGTCAGACCTTACTAATGTCCCTAATGGAGGAATAAACTTCGTGAAATATGAAACATTTATTTTCAAAATTTTCAGTCATTTTTCTGCTCATAAGATGACCCAGATCCTTTGGACCCCGTTATTTTAACCTGACATGAAGGATGGCTGCTGTTTAAAAAAAAAAATAAAAATAAAGAGTTCTGGTAATGAACATTAGAGTGCTTTATGCAGTATCGTTGGTCAGTCTTGGTTATGAGTACTTATATTTATAAATGAAATGATAGCAACACCTCGACTGTTAAGCCTCACAGTGAACTAAGAGAACGTCATGTTAATGATCTTACTCAAAGCAGGTGTATTAAATATGAAGAATATTCAGGATGACGAGTATGGTAGCATCCCAAAAGGTAAAGGAAACAAATAAGAGAGAAGCAAACAAGACCTACTCTTTAGTTTTTTTTTCTCTCTCTTTTGCATAATAAGAAGGGATGAGGTAACGTGATAAAAGCAACTGATTACAGTGAAAAGTAGGCAACATCCCCGAAAACATGAAAAAAATATGTAACCGCTTTTCAACAACAACAGAAAGTGGGGTGCGGGGGGGAGTGACAGTGAAGGCGGACTACTACAGCTTTTCAGAGCTCAACAGTATACGAGTATCCTAGTAATGTTCTTTAATATCTTGAAGGATCCCTCAGCAGTGTCCTTATTAAAAAAAAAAAAAAAAAAAAAAAAAAAAAAAAAACCCTCAGTGCCGGTGCTGCACCAATCGGCTCCAATCTTAGAATCTGTCCTAAATGAATCAAAGAATAATAGTGACTTTGTTAGTAGGTCACACTAAATACTTGGCAAGGAAGTTATTCTCAATTTCCCAGCTATGTCTATGGAGAAGAATTGAGCAGGAGATAATATAAAAACACATTAGTATTGCAAATATCAACTGTAGATTGATAACATCAATTGATTCTTATGCCTCGGTTATGGAAATGAACAGAAGTAAAAGGAAAGGCTTTTCGAGAGATACTGTACTAATCACATTGGTTAACATAACGAGCGAAGCGAAGTCATCACTGGAAACGGGCTCAAAAGGAAAATTCTTTCGGCACATAAAACCTTACGTGTTTAAAAATAAATCTTATATGGGATGAAATTTAAAGTATCATAAATTCATATTTAAATGATGTTATGATTATTGCATTATAAGTTTCTCAAATTTGACGATTTCTGCACCAAATTCGGTCATTTTCTCGAATACTAGGCTTAGTTAAATTATGCCTTTTCACCTCCGCTAACAAGAATCATTTCGCATTGTATCGTTTATCATATTATTAGCAGTTTGATGTTGGAAGAGTGTTTGAAATGCAGTTAACGATAACGTTTATGTAGTAGATTTTTCCGAGACACTTAGTTAACCATTTAATGGTTTAACTTGAAGCTTCGCGAGTTATCGCCTTTAAGCTGCCCTACTGTTAATAACAATGACATTGTTTTGGTTAGCGGTGGATCTGTGACAGTCGTATCACATCTACTCAAACCCTCAGTCAAGACTTCTGAGATTGTTTTTGATGTGCATCATTGTTGCTCCCAAAACGACTTGCACTATTGCTATAGTGCACGCCTTATTAATCTTTTTCAGTAAATGTTATCTTTTGTTAGCAGTACTTCTATCTTGTGTTTGTGAACGTTTTACTATTTATTTTTGTTTCGTTTTTTTTACAGTGTTTCCTCCTGTATTGTTACCGACTCAGCACTATTATTATTATTATTATTATTATTATTATTATATTATTATTATTTATTTATTATTATTCTATTATTATTATTATTATTATTGATTATTATTATTATTATAGTATTATTATTATTATTATTATTATTATTATTCCCTTGGAAGGAAAACCCTCTTTTAAACAAATTCTGTTGAATAAAATGGCAGAATTCAGCGAATTAATCTTATATATTATATCTTCTATTTTTCTTATTACTCGCTTTTCTGGCTCAGCGATACTTCTTAATAATTGGCCAATATTCATATTGGGAATAATGCTTAAAGTGGTATTTTATTTAGGACAGGATTTATTAGTAAAAAAAAAAAAAAACTGGTATTATCAGTATAATGGTGTATGGAAAGGCGTTCCAAAGGTCCAGGTCAAGCAGGGGTCATCGTCGGTGTTGGTATCATTCCATAGGATTAATTCACTGAATTCTGCCATTTTATTCAACATATTATTATTATTATTATTATTATTATTATTATTATTTTATTATTTTTTTTTTTTTTTTTGCTCTATCACAGTCCTCCAATTCGACTGGGTGGTATTTATAGTGTGGGGTTCCGGGTTGCATCCTGCCTCCTTAGGAGTCCATCACTCTTCTTACTATGTGTGCCGTTTCTAGGATCACGACACTCTTCTGCATGAGTCCTGGAGCTACTTCAGCCTCTAGTTTTTCTAGATTCCTTTTCAGGGATTTTGGGATCGTGCCTAGTGCTCCTATGATTATGGGTACGATTTCCACTGGCATATCCCATATCCTTCTTATTTCTATTTTCAGATCTTGATACTATCAAATTTTTTCCCTCTCTTTCTCTCAACTCTGGTGTCCCATGGTATTGCGACATCAATGAGTGATACTTTCTTCTTGACCTTGTCAATCAACGTCACGTCTGGTCTGTTTATGCACGTAATCCACCCTATCCGTTCTGATACCATAGTCCCAGAGGATCTTTGCCTGATCGTTTTCTATCACTCCTTCAGGTTGGTGCTCGTACCACTTATTACTGCAAGGTAGCTGATGTTTCTTGCACAGGCTCCAGTGGAGGGCTTTTGCTACTGAATCATGCCTCTTTTTGTACTGGTTCTGTGCAAGTGCCGGGCATTCACTTGCTATGTGGTTTATGGTTTCACTTTTCGTATTGCACTTCCTACATATGGGAGAGATGTTATTTCCGTCTATCGTACTTTGAACATATCTGGTTCTTAGGGCCTGATCTTGTGCCGCTGTTATCATTCCTTCAGTTTCATTCTTTAGCTCTCCCCTCTGTAGCCATTGCCAATTGTCATCGCTGGCTAGTTCTTTAGTCTGTCTCATGTATTGTCCATGCATTGGTTTGTTGTGCCAGTCCTCTGTTCTTTCTGTCTTTCTCCTGTCTCTGTATATTTCTGGGTCTTCGTCTGCTTTTATTAGTCCTCTTCCCATGCACTCTTTAGCCACTCGTCTTCACTGGTTTTCAGATATTGCCCCAGTGCTCTGTTTTCGATGTTGACGCAGTTCTCTATACTTAGTAGTCCTCTCCCTCCTTCCTTTCGTGTTACGTATAGTCTGTCCGTATTTGCTCTTGGGTGTAGTGCTTTGTGTATTGTCATATGTTTCCTGGTTTTCTGATCTATGCTGCGGAGTTCTGCCTTCGTCCATTCCACTATTCCTGCGCTGTATCTGATTACTGGCACTGCCCATGTGTTTATGGCTTTTATCATATTTCCGGCGTTGAGTTTTGACTTGAGTATCGCCTTGAGTCTCTGCATATATTCTTTCCTGATCGTGTCCTTCATCTCTTGGTGTTTTATATCTCCTCCTTCCATTATTCCCAGGTATTTGTATCCTGTCTCATCTATGTGTTTGATGTTGTTCCCATCTGGTAGCTTTATCCCTTCAGTTCTCGTTACTTTGCCTTTTTGTATGTTGACTAAGGCGCATTTTTTCTATTCCAAACTCCATCCTGATGTCCTCAGATACAATCCTTACAGTCTGGATTAGGGTATCTATTTCCTTGATGCTCTTACCATACAGCTTGATGTCGTCCATGAACATCAGATGGTTGATTCTGTTGCCTACTTTCTTGAGTTGGTACCCGACATCCATCTTCTGTAGTACTTTTGTCATGGGAATCATGGCTACTACGAAGAGTAGTGGGGACAGTGAGTCGCCCTGGAAGATCCCTCTCCTGATATTAACCTCTGCTAGTCTTATTCCAGAGCTTGTAAGGATTGTATTCCAGTTGCGCATTGTATTTTTGAGGAAGCTGATGGTATTTTCCTCTGCCCCATATATTTTCAGGCATTCTATTAGCCATGTGTGTGGTATCATGTCGAAGGCTTTCTTATAGTCTATTCATGCCATGCTTAGGTTGGTTTTCCTTCTCCTACTGTTCTTCATTGCCATTATTATTATTATATTATTATTATTATTATTATTATTATTATTATTATTATTATTATTATTATTAATAATAATAATAATAATAATAATATTATTATTATCATCATCTTCATCATCGCCTTGGGCCCTTGCATTGGCTGATATTAATAGTGTCATGGCTTCTTTCATATCTTGTATTAGTGACAGCATTTACTAACGTCATCTAAAGCCATCGTCACTGTTGATTATAAAGCCATGTCTGTACTATAGCTATTTGTATAATAATTATTGTTTTTATTAGAGTGACTAGCTGTCG
Organism: Macrobrachium nipponense; assembly: GCF_015104395.2. Lineage (NCBI taxonomy): Eukaryota > Metazoa > Arthropoda > Malacostraca > Decapoda > Palaemonidae > Macrobrachium > Macrobrachium nipponense. The sequence continues at coordinate 68,167,013 of NC_061088.1, forward strand.
GTATTTCCTTTCAACTCCCCGATGTCTTTTGTTTCTTCTTCGTTATATCTGCATTTGTATATGACCGTTGAACTGCAGTAATTACATTAATGATATTGCAAGGATCATTATTCCACGGTTTCAAAATCACTTTCACTCACGTTTCTAATAAGATTATATATATATATACTATATATATAATGTATGTGTGTATGTATACATATATACACACACTTTCATACATGCATACATACATACATATATCACCTAAGTGTATATATATATATCTATATATACTATATATATAATTCTATATATATGTATGTATATATATAGATATATATATATATATATATATATATATATATAATCTGACGTGACGTCTTCAGTAATTATTTTTAGTTCATTATATAGTTAAATTTCAGAGCTTGGAGAGTGAAAGAGAATTAAAGTTTTACATACCCTGAATTATATTGATGGTTCTGAACTGTAATATTCTTTTAACAGAACGAGTAGTTAGATAATTTTAAAAGTTAGATACTTTTATATAGATTTTGATTTCCTCTCCACCTTTTATTTTACACATTCATTATTATTATTATTATTATTTTTATTATTATTATTGTTGTTGTTGTTGTTGTTGTTGTTGTTATTAAATATTTGAAAGTCACTGATTGGAGTAAGCATTTATTTTTAGCTTGAGTATTTCCCCACGCGGACAACTAATCTTGGGAAGTCTGTGGCCAATAAACAAAAGGCTTTTAACTCGAGCAGAAATTCTTCGGTCATAATCTCGGGAGATTTTAATTAAAACCTGGAATTAGCGGAGCAGCACATATAGAGCTCGAGTCTGCTATTATGGCCGTAAAGGAGATTTATATGATATTCTGAAAATCGCGTGAATACTCGATTTTTAGGCGATGTGATTCATAGGTTCGTTTAAAAGAAAGACATTGTATTTGCCGCCAAAAAAAGAACAGGGCAATGGATTAATAGACGGGTTTGTTTGTTTGCGATTTGCGACAAGAGAATGTTGATCGTAGTTAAATATTACATCGCCTCACTTTTGTTTTTGGAATGAAGGGACTCTTCAGAAATTTTGTATCATTTTTGATGTTGATGAAAATGCTCGGTTTCGGCGTTTCATTTGTGCTTCACTATTTTTTTCTGTCGTTTTTATGCAGTGTGTAGTTACTGTTGTTTTAAAAAATCAATCTAGTTATTTTAATTTTTGTTTGTTCTTTTAACTATTCCTTGTATTTCGGTGAAATAAAACTAATTACTTTATACTTTAAAATTCGAGAAATGGAAACACAACAGAAAACAAGAGTATTTTCAACTAAGCCTAGCTGAAAATAGATTTTTATTTGAATGATAAATACCATCATTCTCTTCCCAGTTGGCCTGTCCACCCTAGGACACATTGTCTGGAAAATAAGTTTGCAAAATGTTTGCCAACAGTTTCTTGGAAACTGTTTGTAATCAGTTTGCAAACAGCTTGAAAACTGTTTGTAGACAGTTTGCAAAAAGCTTGAAAACTGTTTGTAGACAGTTTGCAAACAGCTTGAAAACTGTTTGTTGAAAGTTTGCAAACAACTTGAAAACTGTTTGTTGAAAGTTTGCAAACAACTTGAAAACTGTTTGTAGACAGTTTGCAAAAAGCTTGGAAACTGTTTGAAAACAATGTTTCTTGTCCAGACCTCAGTTGTCAGGATGTCTGTTGGTGGGTGCAGTTGCCTTTGTGATTTAACTTGGCAGTTTTAATGTACTCGTGAAGCGATGAAAGAAAGAAAAAGATATGAGCGAGGAAGTTTTTAGAAAAAGGAGCGTGTCATTCATACACACACACACACACACACATACATGCATGTGTATAGACATATGCACACATGTATAGGTACATGTGTACATATAAATATATACACATGCAAATCTACACAATCTATATACTACTACCGGTGTATATATGTAATGTACATATACATATATACATATGTGTAAGTGTATATATGTATTTATATATACACACATGTATGTACACGTATACATTATATATATATATATACATATATACATATATATTGTATATATATAATGTATAAAAATATGTATATATATTATATATATAAACATTTTATTACATCACCGTGATTCATATAAATGCATTAAGCTAAAAATGTCCATTAATATCCAATTCGCTCTACCTCAGAATTAATATATTTTCATATATGTTAACCGAAGGGGAGTTTCTAGTTGATAATAATTTCGTCCTCTAGTGGATTCGAACCAGCGCACAGAGGAGAAATCAGGACTTCAGTGACATTACCGACCAGGCCAACAAGTGAGATATAAGTTGATACCGATTCCGACCTTAGCAATCATTGTCGAACTCAGGTATTTTTAATTAGAATCGATATCCACCCACCTCTGCCATGTTAACAAAGTCGTACGTTTGCCGCACGTAGCCATATTATGGATTTTTATCACGTCACCATGATTCGTATACATGCATTAAGCTACAAATGTCCTTTAATATCCAAACCCAAATGTCCCTTATTAACCTGAGAATTCTTATATTCTCTTTCTAGTGCAAAAACAGTGCACGAGGACATATAAAAATTTTGTATGAGGTATCAGATGCGCCTCAAAGAAAACAACTTTAAATATCCTAAATACAAATTAATTTTACATCTATGGATTATCTGAGCTTTTGGGAAATAGTGAATCTTGCTGTTATCACACCCAGTAAAACCTTTCATCATCTCTAAGCTATATATATATATATATATATATATATATATATATATATATATATATATATAATATATATATATATATATATATATAAGTATATATATATATATATATATATATATATATATATATATATACACACACACATAGAGAGAGAGAGAGAGATTATATGAAATTCCGTGGACCAATGTTGCAAACCTTTAAAGAAATAAAAACGAATTCTTGCAACTATAAATAGTAAAGTTCAAATGATATCTATGTTGAATTTAGTCAGTTTATAAAAAATACAAAAATTTATGACATACGTCTCATGAGTTGAATGATAATAAATGATATTTGAAAATTGGGACATTTGATGATTTGTATCACCCCCGAGCCAGCAGAATCTTGATCATGCGGGTGCCTGGAGTTAGGAAATCTAATTGGTTGGGTAATTGAAATCTGATGATGGATGGCCATATTTAGAAGTTAATAGAGAATTGTCTTCAGTTAACCCTGAGCTTATTAACTACAAGAAACAAGGAATCGGTGGCGTGAAATTGTAACATTTTTCAAGTTTGTGTCTGATAGTGAAGAATGTGTTTTTACGTAATGTTGTTATAAATTACTCCGTACATGCTGTATGAATATCATATTAGAATTCAGTGGCATCTAAAAAGTTTGCAAGTATACGACCACATTAACTACTTCGATTAATTTTGTACAGAACACTGAGCTGAGAAGAACAAGTTTACTTGTTTCCCTCCCCCTCCCCCCATTTTTTTTTCTTCCATAACTCGCGAGTCGGTAATTAATCGATCTCATGAATTCATTACTACTTTAATTTTCCTATCTTAGTCTCCTAATTAAGAATGTAAAAGGCAAAAGGAGGAACCTAGAAAAAATGGATGTTCTCTTTTTACCTCTCCTCATTTCTGGCAAAAATATTTTTTCATTTATCTGCGGCGAACCACTAACTTGCGCTCCCTTCGCCCCCAGGCGCTCTCTCTCTCTCTCTCTCTCTCTCTCTCTCTCTCTCTCTCTCTCTCTCTCTCTCTCTACATCATCAACAGAGAGTAGTACTACCCATTTCACAGCTGTTGGTCCATTAACACGAAAGCATCATTTAGCATTTTGGCGTTTTGGATTCATTATCGGGTGGCTTTGCGCACTCAAGCCCCGAGCGATTGCATGAGAGAGTAATCCCGGGAACGTACACCTGGGAACAATAATATTCCCGAAATCTAAATTGCCGAGGTTGATGAGCGGCGGTTGGATTTTTTTTTTCCTGTTATTACACCGCGAACGAAGTTGTCTTATTTGTTTGCTGGTTTGTGCGTCCATCTACGAGATGTTTCAAAAAGTTTGCGATGGATTTCAGCCAATGAATTCTTTAGTATGAGAGAATGGGAAGACTATTAAATCTGAAAATGTTCAGTTTTTTCTTTATTTTTCAAGCGCAAGTTCCCTTACGTAGTTGTAGATGCTTTTGTTCCGTACGTATATTTTTGTTTTACACAATGAAGTTTTTCTTTCAAGTTTTTCTTTTTTATTTGTTCAGTCTTATTAATAGAAACGACAGCAACATTCTCTTACTTTTTTTTATAAATATATGAAAAACAAATAGGCTTTGAAGAATCCAGGTGTCTAATTTGACTCTTCTTTCACACCCCTCTGGTAATTATTACGATTTAATATTATCCCAGATACCATATTATTATTATTATTATTATTAGAAAAATCATCATAGTATCACGAGTCTTCAAATGGAGAAACAAATCAGCTTGACAAGGGGAACCGAACAGATTCCCGAAAGCTATCCGTAAAGTTTTAAATTTAAATATATGTACATTTACATAACTGTGGATTATTGATATTATCATTGAATTCTGGATAGTCTCGAGTTAAATGAAGCGCATGAAGAGATAGCAGTGAAAAAGAAGCGGATGAGGAAAAATCATGAGTGCGGTGAGCGGCATTGGTATATGCGGTGCCCACAAAATTAATAATTGAGTAAACACTGGTGGAAAGGAAAATACTTGTCAAAAGAAGGTGTGGGTCTATATTAACATCAGAAGAGGAGATAGATAACGTTGGCCAGAACATTTTAGTCTCTGCACATCTTGTGGAGAACGGGGTCAGTATTTTATAAACCTGGACTTAAAGGCTAAAAATCTTGCATTCCGTTGTTTCACATGCCATATATATATATATATATATATATATATATATATATATATATATATATATATATATATATATATATATATATAATGGTAGTAATCATCTTGGACACGATGGTACACTATATTATATATATATATAATTCTGGTAATCTTCTTGGACACGATGGTACACTGTTTAGTTGTATTCCACATAGGAATTATTCCTTAATAAACGCTCCAAGAAGAGGTCCACTGGAGGACGATTTTTGTCGGGCAAAACCTAATCAAATTCATAATTAATTTCCCATAGTGGATTATATACATGCACACACACACACACACACACACACACACACACACACACATATATATATATATATTATATATATATATATAATATATATATATAATATATATATATATATATATAAACAGATCAGTGGTATTCTGCAGTGATACTCACGATAGCTCCGTTGTCTAGCATGTGAAATGACGTCATTGTCATGAGACTCGGAGTCTTAAAAACATTTTCTTCTTCAGTACACCTTATAGAAAAATTCTCCATGTATGTAATAACTACTTATGCTGGTAATTAAAAGTTTACTAATTTTTCTGCCAGTTTTACAGTTAAAATTTTTTTTAAAATTTATGGCTCTGAGCTTATTTGGGATGTCACTCAAATTTGGTATGCAGGCTACCGTGGCTGAGTCAAGTGAATCATGCAGAACAATCAACTCGCGTGCATGTATCCCGTGACCTGGTTGCAGGAGCCTTGCAGTTTATATATATATATATATATATATATATATATATATATATATATATATATATATATATATATATATAGCCAGTACGCTGAAACTATTGGTAATTCAAATGAAATTGGTTACCAGTGCTATCTGATGGCAGTCATATTGGTAAATGTGCTTAGCCTGAAAACCTTTTCCATAACGCCATCGAATGTCCTTATATGTTGTTCATGTCCCACGCTTACATATGCGCAAATACCAGGTGTTAATTTCATATCAACCCTTGTTAAAATTATTGATTTGGAGGCCATGTTGAAACTGCCTACATAGTACGTGTCTTTAAAGCCTTGCTTCACTGGTTTGCCAGTTTTATTTATTTATTTATTTTTTTTTGTTATCTCCATCATTCTGTCGCTTTCTTATGATTTTTTTTTAACTGTTATACATCAGTGTTTCAGAGAACGGTGTGTGGTAGGTGGAGATAACTATCAGTATTGTTACGTGCAAATGTTCCATAGGTTATGTCTGATATGAGAAATCATGACAGCTAAAATTCGCTGCCCACCTTGCTTTCTTGGCCATGATTTACTCAGTTGGGACTTTGCCTGCTCTCTCTCTCTCTCTCTCTCTCTCTCTCTCTCTCTCTCTCTCTCTCTCTCTCTCTCTCTCTCTCTCTCTCTCTCTCTCTCTCTCTCAAGTGTAGAATGTAATTTTGAAAACTCTATATTACCATGTGCCGAGCTCCTCTATATTTTGGTTTACCTGTAATTGTAAAATCGATGAATATAGTTAAATTACAATTAATTTTAATGACAATGTAAGTACGGTAGTGACTAAGTTGTTCGGTAGTACAGACAATCCAGATGGAACGTTGAGAGAGAGAGAGGAGAGAGAGAGAGAGAGAGAGAGAGAGAGAGGTAAATCATCATTGGCTGCAATGTGCAATGGCGAATCTGGAGCCACCGGGTGTCTTACCCGCTTCCTCTCCTTCCCTTGCCCCCTCCCCCTCCCCCCTGCCCTTGGTACTCCTTGTGTCTTGGGGTATTTTCCTTCCAATGTGCTTCATGCCATTAACGTCATCCTAATGGCCACTTTGTCTTCCCCAAATGGACGCCCCGTATTTACAGTCGTCGTCCGTAGACTTATTGCGGTTTATCATGTGTAATATAACGATATATCAGGAGTAAGATAAACTCGTGCTGGATAATTGTTGAGGTCTGTGGGGCAGAGGCAGAGACCGGGGGGTTAAGGGGCAGGGGTATTATTGCATGGGCTTTGTGGGAGGTGTCCTTTCAAAGGATGGATGATTGGCTAACATTTTTCAAAACGAGGATTTTATTTTGTTTTTTATTTTTGCTCTCTGAAAAGAGGCGTTGCTTGGATGCGTTTAGCGCATGCGCCCTGACGAGAGGCCACGTGTCCGTTTCATTGTGCTCAGATGTGTTTTCGCAGGGTATGTGACTGGCAGAGGTGTTGGAAGTCGTAGGTTTGGGGAGGGAGGTGCTATGGGTCATCTAGACACAATCCCTCTCCCCCTACCCCTCCCTCCTTTCACCGGGCAACCTTGTCGTCTTTTTCCGCTCAAATTTGTGTTGGTCTGTGAGTAGGAGAGAATGTTTCTTTTGTTTTCAGCTCGGTTTAGGAATTCTGGCGCTTGACTTGGATGTAGTCTTGTGGTTTCTTGTCATTTTGTTTCATAGTTCTTTGTTCGTCATAGGCAGAAATAACTCAGTGGGTGACTGAATTGATTTCATTAGTTGCTTGCACTCGTATACGGGACCCCTCGAGTAGGTTCCTTCACGTGGTGAGGGGGTAAGGGATCCTGCCTTCACTCGTGTGAAGGCCGGATCCTGACGGAACGCCTACAAACTTTTGGCAATAAATGGTGTGGACATTTCCACTTTCGTCTAATTTAACTACTAAGGTGAGTCTGAGAAGGGATCGTTGGTTAGGAAGGGTTTGCATTTGAAGCTAATAGTGGGAGTTGTGGTGGTTGAGTCACCACCTGATATGGTTTGGACCTGAGAGTAAGTAATGGGATTTTCCCATTGCTATCTTGAGGCGGAACCATCTCCAGGGACTGGCCCATCGGAACCAGGGGGGAGCTGGTTTTCTGGGGGTGGGGACTCCTGGCTTTTGTCCTCGGAAGCCCACCAATAACGTTTGTGGTGGGGGAGTTGATTCCAATTAGTGGAATCAGAGCTCCCAGCAGGCGGATTAGCTTATACCTGGGCCACCACAAACGTATGGTGCTCCTCCTGTATTGGGTGGGTATGGGGTGGACCATTGGGAGTCAACTCTCACTAGTGCCATTGGTGGAGAATGTGAATACCTGAGTGACTCACGATACTTTCTTGATATAACCAAGTAGTAAGAGTTTTATTTTTTTTTTTAGTAAACCAAATATGGATCCGGACTATGAACCCACATCCCCTGGGAAAATGGACTCACTGGCACCGTTGACGACTTCTGGCTCAAACAAAGACCATTCTTTGAACCCCCAGATGCCAATAATAGTAGAGTGACGCATTTGAAAGTATACATATGAAAAATATTCCAATTTCAGTGTAACTATGAGGATATCTCGACATCTTTGAACATGTTTGGCAATATAGCAGAGATTCGTATGAACTTTCTTGACACAGAAGGAAAATGGGAAGAACTTGGGTAACATTGATAACATGAAGATGCTTTTAAAGCAACCTGTAGTATTGATACCTTGAATGTGTATGTAACTCATTAGTTAAAGGAGCCTTGACGGATAAAGCCCCAAGAAACTTAGACATTTATAAACCTGCAGAATGGAATCCAATCGACTCCAATAGTAGCAACTTGACGAAATAAGAGTTCCCCAACCTCCTAATGGCTGGTAGTAAAAGCCAAGGAGGGAAAACTTCAACTATTACAAGTTTAGTAGGTACCTTCAGCAAAAAATAGGTGGCATAATGAGTGGTGACATTTGAGTAGATTTTGGTAAGAGCTCTGTACTTATTCATGCAAAATCTAAAACTCAGTCACAGATGCTAACAATGATGAAAGTTGATAACAACGATATAATAGAGAAAATTAGTCCTCACTTAAATTTTAGCTATGGACAGAGGTATTGTTTTCGATAGAGACTTGTACGAGTTTACTGAAGCAGAAAATTTTAGATATGTGCCCATCAACTGTATGGAAAGTGAAAAAGGTCCCAAATGGCAACATGATGATTTTTACTTTTGAAGACAGTAATGTACCATCTCATTATAGTAATAGAAAATGAAAGAGTGCGAGTAGACCTTTTCAACCAAAAGCATTACATGTTTTTAATTGTTTTAAATTTGGTCATCCATCTAAAGTTTGTAGAAATAATAAGATGTGTAATAATTGCTCTGCCCTAGAAACATGGCCCATTGCTCAGATATACCTAAATGCATTAATTGTCAGCTAGAGCACAAATCAGTTGATAAAATATGTGAAGAATTTAAAGTTGAAACAGCAGCAGTTAATAAAGCATATACAGAGCACATCAGTATTGGACATGCAAGAAGACTCTTGGGAAGAGCCAAGAGTTATTCTAAAGCCCTTACTACCAAACAAGGGCTCCACTTCAATCCATTACTCCTTCCTCATCCTCAATGAAGGATGCCTCAGCCCCTGTGGTTCAACACTCCACCACTAGGGCTCAACTCCAATCTGTTGATCCTTCCTCATCCTCAACAAAGGATGCTTCTACTCCTGTGGCCCGACATACTGGGCCAAGTGCTCAGCCTAGTAAGGTTAGAGCACAATCGGCAAAGACGGATAAAATAAACATTCCATATAAACAAACTGGATATCTCCCTCAAACCTCCCTCTACTCCTCCTTTTGCATTATCTCAGGCAGAATCTCTGCCTGATTTAATGGAATTAGAGGGAAAAAAAAAAACAAATGAAGAGGGTAAGAACACCCTCATCCTCTCCTCCATTAACTCCAACAAAAGACAAAACCAAAATCAATGAGCAAACTGGCGAAGAACCTGATTTAATGGAATTAGAGGGAAAAAAACAAATGAAGAGGGTAAGAACACCCTCATCCTCTCCTCCATTAACTCCAACAAAAGACAAAACCAAAAATCAATGCTCTCCCCATTAACTCAACAAAAGGACAAAAAAAAACCAAAATCAATGAGCAAACTGGCGAAGAAAAAACAATCAATCAAAAACTTACAAGCAAAGCTTCCCATCCACTAAACATTCAAAAATGACCTTGAATAGAGGGACTACCCTCCAAAACCTAGACACCTTCTCTTCAATTTTACAGTGGAATTGTCAGGAGACTTCGTGCAAAATATGAGGAACTTAAAGTGTTACTCTATAAATACTCCCCTATTGCTGTATGTTTACAAGAAACAATGCTTGATGTCCACACATCTTGCCCTAGAGAGTATATATCATATAGAACACAATATAATTTGGAAGTGGGAAGACATGGAGGTTGCCTTATTTATGTTCGCAGGGACCTTCCTCATTTTCCAATCCCACTAAATACACCTTTACAGGCTGTTGCGGTTCAAATTCACCTAAGACGAAAATACACACTCTGTTCCTTTATCTTCCACCAAACAATCCCACATCACTCGAGAAGAACTAATTGATTAACTTCATCAGCTTCCACGACCATTTCTTCATGGGAGACTTAAATGGCAGACATCCTTATGGGGGAGATGTGACATCAAATCAAAAAAGGGAATATTATAGCTTCCATAATAGAAAATGAAGATTTAGGACTTTTAAATACTGGAGAACCCACTCATTATCATATCCAGACAGGTACAGTCTCATGCTTAGACCTTACAATATCTAGTTCCAATTGCACGATGGATTTTCAGATGGAAGACGAATGATGACTGGCAAAGCAGTGACCATGACCTCCCAATCCAATAATAAAATTCCCAATGATGACCCACCAGTTCAAAGATCTCCACGGTGGAATGTTGAAAAAGCAGATTGGAACAAATTTCAAGAGCTAAGCGAAATAGAAAGTGATGCAAATGACTTCCCAACGGCAGATGATGCAATCGATTTATTAAATGGGACATTCCATAAGACAGGTTATTACATTCTATTACCCAAAAACTACAAGGTCTTTTTAGACGACGCCCAGTCCCCCGTGGTGTGTGAAGAGCTCAGACTGTTACACCGAGTCACAAGAACATCACTTACACGTTATCGTAGGACACCGAACTATAGCAAACATGATAATATACAAGCAGAATAGAGCACGTTTTCGAAAGGCAATGAAAACTGCTAGAAGGCAGTCATGGGCGTCATTTGTATCGTCCCATTAACCACCGAACACCTATCTGCAGTATATGGAAGAAAATAAAAAGATCGCTGGGAAAATTTACTCCCAGTCCTCCCCCAGTACTTAAAGTTAATGACAACCTCATCGCCAACGCAAAAGATGTCAGTGATAAACTCGCCGATCATTTGCACAAGTTTCAAAAAAATCTGACAGTTCCCCTGGATTATCAATATAGAAGAAGAGAAGAACAACTGCGATTAGACTTTTCCACAGATAAGATAGAGCCATATAATTTACCCTTTACAGAAAGGGAATTTGATGCTGCCCTGGCCAGCAGCAATAACACTGCCCCTGGTCCGGATGAAATTCCCTATCAAATGTTTAGGCATGTTTCAAAAAAATACAAAACTATTTATAATAAGTATAATTAACCGATTATGGCATGAAAGTAGCTACCCAGTCATATTGGAATTGGCTTTTGTATTACCTTTTGTTAAACCAGGTAAAGACCCTTTTTCAGTGGGCTAGTTATCGACCAATAGCACTAACTTGCTGTTTATGCAAGTTAATGGAAAAATGGTGAATACAAGATTTGTCTGGTATTTAGAGTGTAATGGTATTTTCTCACCCTCACTATGGATTTAGAAAAATGCACTCGGCAGTAGATGTCCTACTGCAGCTGGAAACCTCCATATGTGAAGCATTTGCTCCAAGCAGCACCAATAAATAACTTATTTTTTTTTTATATTGAGAAAGCTTATGACACTGCTTGGAGACATGGCATTCTTAAGACAATTCATACCTGTGGCTCTACGAGGGAAAATTACCCCTATTCATTAAAGCATTCTTGAAATGTAGATATTTTCAAGTTAAAGTGGGCAACACATTATCAGATAGAGATGCCAAGAAGAGGGTGTCCCACAAGGAAGTGTGCTTAGTGTCACACTTTTTGCGTTAGCAATAAATGGTGTCGCGTCTGTTGATACCCAAGGATGTATTGAGTACCCTATTCGTAGACGATCTTTCAATTATCTGTTGCTGCATCACGAATGTCAGTTGCAGAAAGGAAATTACAATTGACAATAAAATAAGATAGTAAACTGGGCTGAACAACAGGGATTTAAAATATCAGCCAGTAAGACTACTGTTATGCATTTTTGCCACCTTCGGGGAGTACACCCGACCCAGACCTTTATCTGTACAACCTATAGAATACCCTGTGTTGAAGAGGTACGGCTTCTTAGGCCTCATATTCGACAAAAAACTCAATTGGCTTCCCCATCTGAAAAACATATTAAAACCAAGTGCCTTGAAGTTTAAGTATTTTGAAAGTATTATCTAATACCAACTGGGGTGCAGACAGGCAGACAGTTATAAAACTACACAAATCACTTATTATTTCAAAGTTACTTTATGGATGTGAAATATATTCTTCTGCTTCATCCAATCGTCTTGCTATCTTTTAGATTCAGTACATCATACCGGTATACGCTTGGCAACAGGTGCCTTTCGATCTTCTCCCATCTTAAGTTTATAATTGATGCGGGAGAAATCCCACTAGAGTTATATCGCCAATCATCAATTATCAGATACTGGTTTAGGGTTCAGAGAATCCCAAACTCTAAAGCCTTTGAAGCAGTAAATAGAAATTGTTTCAACAACTTTTATGAAAATCATCCAAGATTTCCTAAGCCTTTTAGTTTTAGAGTGAAAAAGATCTTGGAAAAAATGAATATGTCAAGAAATCCTGTATGTCCAGTTAATTTAACCAATTACCCCAGCAATGGAAAATTACCTGTAATTAAATTTTGTAAATATTTTTAAAGGTATTAAAAGAGAAAATCAGATACAGAAATCAGAGTATTATTTTTAGAACATGCTGCAGAGCACTCAGGCTCTACATTTGTTTTACTGATGGCTCCAAAACTGATGATGGAGTCGGATATGGAGTTTTTAGTGATGGATTTTAGCGCAGAGGAGCCCACTACCCATCATAGCATCGAACTTCACAGCGGAACTGTATGGAATTTTAACAGCATTGGAACATATTGCAACCCTCCAGAATTCCACTAACATCACCATCTTTTGTGATTCCAAAAGTGCATTACAAGCACTTGAAATTTTTAATACTGATCATCCAATTACATTGAATATCTCACAGTGGTATTTCTACATCAGCGTAGAGGGATTACTATATCTTTTTGCTGGGTCCCAGCGCACGTAAATATATATGGAAATGAAAAAGCAGACCAACTAGCTAAATCAGCAGCAACCAATATGATACCAAGACCAATTGCTGTACCATATAGAGACTTTTTTCCTAGTATATCAAAGTTCATTGCAAGATTATGGGAACAGCAATGGAACGAAGCAGGACCAAATAAAATGAAAGAGTTTGCCACACGTACACACCCTTGGAAATATGAATCTATGCCTAGGAAATGGGAAGTAACGATATGCCGCCTCCGTATAGGACATACAAGATTGACACATGGGTATCTCATGAGAGGTGAATACTAACCTTACTGTGATGACTGTCTCCTCCCGATGACTATTAAGCATTTGCTAGTTGAATGTCCTAGTCATCGGGAACTGAGAGAGCAGCACTTTAAAGACAAAAGAGATAGAGAAGGTAATTACAGTTTGACAAAGATTTTGGGTGAAGAAGCGCAGTATGATTATGAGTGTGTGGTTGAATTTTTAAAAGAAGTTGGAGTTTTTAACGAAATTTAGGTATTTCGCTTTTATGTATGTGTGTAGTTTTTAGCTTTGGTTTTTTAGAATGAATGTATGGAAACGTGAATAAATGTATTTATTGCCTGTTTGTGTTCTAGTATGAAAGCCTTTGCCTCTGTGCAATTTTTTATTTAATCTTAATTCATTATTTATTATCCTATCAGACCTGTTTGGTCCAAGCTCGTGGCTTTTGGCCTTGACCTTGCATTTTATCTAATCCTTTGGGCCAGCCCCATGGGAGCTGAAGGTCAGCTCCGTGGCCTGGTTAAACTATTTTATAATAATAATAATAATTAAGCTTTGGTGGTGTTTAATGCGTAAGTAGCATCTTTGCGCTAGCTATAGTACAATAACTGATGCGGAACTTTAAGAGCTTTTATGATGTTTGTGTGGATTTTTCCCAAATTGGTTGTCCAAATGGCTTCATTCGGCGTCAATGATCCTGGTAGTCACGACGCCAGATAATTATTAATTATTCATTCATTCATTCGTATACGGGATTTCGTTTGCGTTCAGGTATGAATAATGCCTGGATTTACCCACACAAAGTTGGGCTGTATTTTTTCGGAGGTGTACATAATTATTGCAATTGAAGCAGAAATAGAAACAAGAGAGAACCAAGAGTCAAATTCAATAGGAAAAAACAATTAAAAGATGGGGTCGATAAAGGAAACTCTCTTGGCGTGCCCTCAAGTAACTATACTCTGTTTTTTTTTTTTCATCTGTCCATCGGCCTGTGGTGTTTTCACATGGTAACACTGCTTCCTGGGCTTTAAATAGTAACGCTATGTGTAAATTTTAGGTAAATAAAAGGATATTTGGATGTACATTTGCAACTGAAAAGCGTTTTAATAATTTACTGTATGCGAATTACACCGTTAATATTCGAAATGGGATATTATTATTATTGTTGAATGTAAGCTGAATGTGACCATCTAAAGCCCCGGACGCAGTGTTACCATACTCAAACACCACAGGCGGCTGGACAGATGGAAAAAACCGAGTATAGATAAAAATAAAGCCCGATTTTTAGGATATAAGTCCCATTTAATGACTTTCGCCGAGGTTCGTTTGGCACTGAAGGTTACCCAGCCAACATAAATAACAGTACAGGTAAATAGGAATTGCAGAATTTTAGATAATAATATATTGAAATTTCGTCAGGATCCGTTTAAGGGCCGATCTTAGGGGATTGGTGATATTTCCGCCTTTTGAAATTGTTTTTATATTTGTACATAATTTTAGTCTTCCGGAAATATCAAAATGGTTTTGGAATAGAAGAAATCGTAAAACACTGATTATAAAGAAGTTCATGTCTGTAAATTTTTGTTTTTTACTGAAAGACGTTAGGTGTTAGTATCGTTTAAAAGTTAAACTTTTCATTTTTTTATGAAAATTTATCTAGTTACTTGATATATGTAGATATAATACTTATTTCTGTGTAGTATTGCATTGACATTCATGTGTCTCTCTTTATAAAAGTGTTTATTTTACCCATATCATGATACTATGAGAAAAATCGTGCTCTATATATTATATATACATATAATTGTATATACAGTCTTATAATTCAATAACGTACTATACCATATATATATATACGTATATATATATATATATATATATATATATATATATATATATATATATATATATATAGGAACCTTTGTGGCAATATTACAATAATGCAAAGTTCTAAATCATGATACAGATAAAATAATTAGAAGACTCTGTTTATGAAATTGGTTGTTCCTTATACATTAATGTGATTAAATATTATGGAATGAAAGTGAGGCAGAGAATTAAAGAGGTAAGGAAGGTAGCAGGCTGCGTGCAAAAGACTGGGAGATTGGAATGTC
>NC_061088.1:68182999-68270499 GCF_015104395.2 Macrobrachium nipponense
AGATTGGAATGTCTGTGAACGCCAAGGTAGGCGTCCCTGGAAGATGGGATTGTTGAACCAACTCTCCTTTATGGCAGGGAAGTGTGGATGTTGAATACGAATGAAAGAAAGAGGGTTAGGACATTTAAAACGAACTAGTAAGTAGGTGGGTAGAAAAATTAAAATGGGAAGAAATAATACATGGAAAAAGTGATAAAAACTTTAGCATAGGTGAAAAGAAGGATGAGTATGTTTTGAGATAGTTTATCTATATGGAAAGAATGGAGGACGATAGTTCAGCAAAGAAGAAAGTATAATTCAGAATTTATTATGAAGGAGAAGAGGAAGAGCCAAGAAGGGTTAGATAAAAAGAGGTAAAATAAAGTTTTTAGAGAGGAAGGCATCTAATATCCAGGAATTGTAAGAGAGAGGTGACTGCACTGTGTTTGTAAGGATGTTGAGTGCGCTGCTGATCTACCTTCTTTGTAGAAGTATGAAGTGACTAGTGACATTAAAAGTATTACTGTTCTAGTGACGGTTCTGTTGGGTTTGTGTTTGGAGTCACCCCTGCCAGAGAAGCAACTGGGTGTAGTAGAAAGTACAGGAAATCATTATAGTCGTGTATGTATGAATTCAGTCAAACGGGACATGAGTAGAGTTGAAAATTATGACCGCTTTCGCTTTTGTCAAGCCAAATAGCTTTGTATGAAATGCTACAATTATGAAAATTTTGAATCTGAGCATGTTCTTCACCCTTCTCCGCATAAGGTTACTAGGACTACATAATTTTGTAGGGGGCAATTCATCCTGTAAAAAAGAACAAGTAGTTATGACAGCCGTATTACTGGCGAGAGGGTCTGAATTTATACTAAACAAAAATTTAAGTATGTAAGGTACTACTTTGTGATTAAGGAAATTGAGCGAAATTTCACTCCCCAGTTGTACCTGTTGTGCTGCTGTTTCTAGATAGAGATAGTGCAAGCAAGAAGGTAGTTGACTAGAGGATCGTTTGACTTTTAACGGCCGTATCCCGAAATAAATACTGTTAATCGGAATAATAGCGCCCTATGAGGCCGTCCTCTTTAAATTGAAAACAACTATGTTAATAATTTTATGTATGTTCATAAATGTGTACGTTTTTATGCTTTTTTAGTCTAGAAAGAGGTGCATATATATAGAAAATGAAAGGTAAAGCACTTCCCATAACAAATAGAGAATCGGATTTAAGATTTCATAGTTCTAAAAAAGCTAAAATAAAACTGCAACCAGTAAATTGTAAGGGAAAGGGCAAAAATACATATAAACATGCCGTAAAGAATGCTCTAACGACTGCAGAAGTATTTGTAACAGAACCTTTAGTGTTATGTTTGGTAGTTAGAATCGGGAAACCGGGCAAGATATCTTACAAAGTTTTTTTTTTTATCTTATCTATCTAAGTGTCTGTGATGCTACATTCTCTTTATTTTAAATTATTCCGTGTAAAATAAAATTTTTAGTTAGAAGGAAAGATATTTTATTTACTGGGTATTGTGGTTTACTTACTCCGTGTAAACGTAAATTTTTAGTTGAAAGGAAAGGTATTTTGTTTGTAGGGCATTGTGTTTTTCCTATTCCATGTAAAATTAACTTTTTATCTAAAAGGAAAGGTATTTTATTTGCGGAGTATTGTGGTTTACTTATTCCATGTAAAAAAATTTTTTTTGTTAAAATGATAGATATTTTATTTGTGGGGTTATTGTGGTTTACCTATTCCTTGTAAAATTTGGTTACATAGAAGGAAAGATATCTTATTTGTGGGGGTATTGTGGTTTACTTATTCCATGTAAAAATAAATTTTTAGTTAAAAAGGATAGGTATTTTGTTTGTAGGGCATTGTGTTTTTCCTATTCCATGTAAAATTAAATTTTTAGCTAAAAGGAAAGGTATTTTCATTTGCGGAGTATTGTGGTTTACTTATTCCATGTAAAATTAGATTATATAGTTAGAAGGAAAAATATCTCATTTGTGGGGTGTATTGTGGTTGACTTATTCCATGTAAAATTAATTTTTTTTAAAGGAAAGGTATTTTATTTGTGGGGTATTGTGGTTTACTTATTCTATGTAAAAGTAAGTTTTTAATTGAAAGGAATGGTATTTTATTTCTGGGGTATTGTGGTTTACTTATTTGATGTAAAATTAAATTTTTAATTTAAAGGAAAGGTATATTATTTGTGAGGTTATTGTGGTTTACATATTCCATGTAAATTATTTTTTTATAGAAGGAAAGGTATTTTATTTCTGGGGTATTGTGGTTTACTTATTTCATGTAAAATTAAATTTTTTAATTTAAGGAAAGGTATTTTATTTGTGGGGTTATTGTGGTTTACTTATTCCATGTAAAATTACATTTTAAATGAAAAGGAAAAGTATCTTATTTGTGGGGTATTGTAGTTTACTTATTCCTTGTAAAATTAAATTTTTTGTTAGAAGGAAGGATATTTTATTTGTGGGGTACTGTGATTTATGATTGATATGTGGTTATCATTATTCGAGACCTAGAGATATTTCGCATGTGAAAGATTTTTTTTTTTTTCACAAATAAACTCTGTCTAGCATAGCATCATCGCTCGTATAGATTTAGTTATTGGACGTTATATGAAAACAGAATAAAACCTTCGAAAGCGCAACCGACATGATGAAGCTTTGCAATTTAGCATTTGGAAATGCATTGAAAGCGTATTGATGGAATGCATTTATCTTGTCAACAACCCCTCTCTCTCTCTCTCTCTCTCTCTCTCTCTCTCTCTCTCTCTCTCTCTCTCTCTCTCTCTCTCTCTCTCTCATTCACGTCATTCAGTTGGGAATCATCATCATCATTCATAATCGGATAGGATTTATGAGCATCCGCGGATATCTTGCCGGGCCATTGAGGGATTAATGCATCGGTTTCTATCTTGAATAGATTACTGATGGGACCTAATGGTAATTAGGGTATTAATGACCGGTGAGGTTAAAACGGTAATGGTGGAGCATTTAAAGTTTTATTGAATTTGATGTGATTAGATTTCTATTTAGGTATTAATTGGGTTGAAAATGATCTCTTCATTAGTAACTGATGGCACTTTAGCTCGAAGTCAGATTATATGCTATATTGCAGAGGAATGGCGTTTCTGCTATGCCCCAAGTTAAGCCGCAGTGTGGTTGAGCAAGTACTCGTGCCCACCCCAAGCCTAGGTAAAAGATAGTTTAGCATAGGGGTAATGCCCTTAGATTGAATAGGAAAATTCTGAATCGTTCAGCAGGACTTATACTGATGGGTCGTATGTTGTCGACGGGGGGGGGGGAAAAGCAGTTTTGGAAAGTCATAACCCTCTGAAATATGCTACAGTGAGTTTTTTTTTTTTTTTTTTTTTTTTTTTTTTGGGGGGGGGGGGGCGTTCAAAACAGTTTGCAGAAAACGTTAGTGAAAAAGTAGATCAGTATTAAAGAAACGGTAGGGAAATAATTATAAATGAAATAAACAGACATACAGAAAATGTACCCGCCTGGCACAGTTTGCAGATGTTGTAACTCGTGCTGTAGTTATTTACCATCTATTAATGTAGATAGAAGGAGCTGCCGGATTTAAGAAATATACCTTTGACTAGTACGTTGTATTTTTAGGTGGTACGAGACATGACATCTGTACAATTGAGCTTTAACTCTAATAGCAATTATTTCGCATTTGATGCATCATCCAAAAATTATGACTTAATATGTAATTTTAACCTGTTTTTTTTTCGTAACATAAATTATATATATTCTGCTTGCAATAACATTAATGTTACAAACAGTGAACAAAGTAAAATATTGATTTTCAGAGCCCAATCTCTGGGACAGATAGAAAGTTAATTTGCCGATATTGTACCATGTTCTAGTTCCATGATTCGCTATGCATTGATAACATGTACTCAATGATTTTGGTTGGTTGTTAGTATTTGGTGTATTCTTTAACTCCAGCGTTATTTTATTGTAGTGTCTTTAAACTTTTTATGGTAGAATGATGATTCTAATTCATAAACAGTCTGGTTGATATCCAGAGCCAACTGGGATCGCATTATTGAAGCTTGTCAGACACTATACTCTGTTTTTTTTTCATCTGTCCATCCGCCTGTGGTGTTTTTGTATGGGAACACTGCGTCCCGGGCTTAAGATAGTGACATTCAGCTTACATTCAACGATTATATAATATCCTATTTCGAATATTAACGGTGTAATTCGCATACAGTAAATTATTAAAACACTTTTCAGTTGCAAATGTACACCCAGATATCCTTTTATTTACCTAAAACTTACACATAGCGTAACTATCTACAGCCCGGGACGCAGTGTTACCATACAAAAACACCACAAGCACTTTGGTAACTTTTTCATAAGTTGTATTTCAACAGAGATCTTTCACATTCACAGTTGATCCCTTATCTCCTTTATCTGCCGAGAGAAAGTAGATTCTCTGAACAGCAGCACCAATATGCGGTGAATGTACCTCGCTGTCGAACTCCTCAGTTCCAGAGGTCCTTTAGTCCTCACACCGTTGGACTGAGGAACAGCCTCTCAAAGGAAGTCCTGTACAATACTTTACTACCCTAATACTATTTATTCTCCCTGCATTTTAATTCACATTTATATATTTGTTAGTTTATTAATTTTTTTTTCTCTTTTAATAAGTAGGGTCTCTTCTTTCATTATTTCCCGTTACCTCGTCTTACTTCTTCCTAATGAACATCATATTCTTTGGAAGCTGTGGGCTTGTTCCATACGAATAGGCTTCATCTCCTGAATAATAATAATAATAATAATAATAATAATAATAATAATAATAATAATAATAATCTGTTAGATATTATTATATTACGAACTCCTCTTCTCAGTGCTTGCTTTCAGATTGTTAGAATATTTTCTTGTTAGGATGTCGGCAACATCTATGGATTCCTAACGCGAGGTGAAGGTGCGCGTAAATTATATTCTCTTTAGTAGTACTTATACCTACCATAATTTATGTTGACCATTTTTGATTAACAGTGTTAATAATGTCACTTATGGCATGGTCGTTATTAATTTGCTTGTTTACTTGTTTCACAGAGCCTTAGCCTTCTCATTCTCTACAGTAAAACCGCGAAGTAGTCTTCCAGTCGGTGCTGTTTAGAGGTCAATACGAGTTTTGAAGACTGATACTGTGTTCCGTTTCTTAAATTTCTATCCTGTGGTTTTTCGTTACGGACGTGATATTATTTGAATATGCCACTTTCTGCTTCAGTTATTGCCAAACTGCTGCATAGACACTGACTTGTGCAGTTAGCGCCCTTCTTGGTTTATTCGATATCAGTATTTAATGTTATAAATAATGAAGATGATAATAACACTAATTTTGCGTTAGGCTTTGAAACCGTTCTAGATGCATCGGCTTGATTAACTTTAGTATGACTGCGGTCTTGCTTTCGAAGTCTTTAGAGAAAGCAAAGTTTTGATGCAATAATAGTACTACTATAAATAGGTATTGCCATTTTAATTCCATTTTAACTTTAGTTTTTAGCTTCGATGAAAACAGTTTGATAATTGCCCCTCCGAGATAAGCACTTTGGGGGTTGGGGGGCTTGGGGGGAGGACACAAAGCATCATTAATCCTAGATGCAGATTCACAGCCAAAAATACACCCGCCAAATGCAGACCCGTTTACTCACAGCAGGTATTTTGAAACTGCAATTTGAAAGGACATTTGGCATATATATATGAGTGAGTCCCTTGAAATCAGTTTTAAAAGGTCAGGTGAAATAGAGAAGTAGGGCATCTTGAAATGTAAATTTTAAATGAAAATTTGAAATTTGTATCAAAGTACTTAATGATGTATACAAACTACCTATTTGTTTCGTCAGTGGCTTTTTTTTTTACTACATTTTAGCGGAATTAGTGTTTAACCATATGTGGTTTTAGATGCAATTTAATTTGTACTGTCATAATCAGTATGTTATGGAAACGTCCTGCCCGACTTCGTAATCAAACCTACATTATTGTCGTAAAGAATACTGATAAATCTTTGAGACATTTCCATTTGAAGACGATAAACCAGCTATTGTTTTTTTTATCATACAAAGTATTATGTCATAGACTGAGTTCTTCCTTTCATATTAGTATTTCTGTAATTGGTAAAAGTAGTAATAACATCATCGTTTTTTATTCTGAGTTGATATTGCAAATTTAAAATTTGAAACACGAAACATTGGATGTTATTTAGACTAAAGATTCACGGCCATGATTTATACAGACTTGGCAGATCCTGCCAGACCCTGACCTTTTTTTTTCTCTCTCTTTCCCTTTTTTTCCTTTGACGGTAGAGGGATCGAACACCTGTGTATTTGGATGAGAGACCCGCATTTTGTCATGGTCTTGTAAACAGGGCGTGTGTACCGTACGTGAGATTTTGCGTAGGACACCGAAGAACAGTAAACTTTCTCTCTCTCTCTCTCTCTCGCTCTCTCTCTCTCTCTCTTCATTAATGCTTTTCTCTTTATTAATTCTAGTTATCTTAAAAGTTACTCTCTCCTCTCTCTCTCTCTCTCTCTCTCTCTCTCTCTCTCTCTCCACTAATTCTTTTCTTTTTCTCTTCATTAATTCTAGTTATCTTAAAAGTTAGTCCCCCCTAGATGCTGACCCCTTGGCGTGGGTAGGGGGCTTAGGGATCAGCAGCTGTGCCGTGATGCCTGGTGGGTTCCTTTTTTCACTTGTCCTTGGGGCTCAGCTGCTGATCCAACTAAATTAGTCAGAACTTTTCCTTCTTTCTGCAATATTTTCATTCTTACTACATCCTTCTCCTTCATGTAATTTTTTTTTTTCTCCTTTTTTTCCCCTTTGGATTAATTGTGGAAATTTCCACCTTTGATAAAATTTACTGGACCTGGTAAACAGAAAAGATATCATAGCTGGGACTGGGTTTTATATCTGAAGCTAAATAGTGGGAACTGTGGCAGGACCATCAACTGCTCGATAATGTTCGGACCTGAGTGATATCAGGCGGAACTATTTTGCAGGGCTGGACCACGGATTCCATGGGGGGTCTAGTTTTGCGGATAGGACTCTCGGCATTCTGTCCGGTTTGCCCATAATGTGATTAGGGTGGGGATGATTGTATTCTGGTAATACTCTCGGTCCATATCAAGCGGGTTTGGCTTACACTTGGGCCACTCTAATCATGTTGTGCCATCCCCTGTGGGGTAGGGTAGGGACGCGGACATTTGGGAGTCAGTTCTCACTTGTGCCATTAGTGGAAGAATAAACTTCATGAAAGGCTGATGATGTCTTTTTAAGGTTTTCAGGTTTATTTATATTTTTTTTTTTTTTTTTTACCAATACTTTGATCTTTATGAATAATACAAATAAAGAATCAAGTACCTGGACCCTTTGATGGTAATGAATCGGCACAGTTGATGACTGCAGGAACCTCCACTGGCAACCATCCTCTGGAAAACTCTTCACCTTCCAGTGTAATCACACTGAAACCCTATGATCCAGTACGGAGTAAGGGGAAATTTAGTAAAAATATAGTTACAGAAATAGGACCCGGAATGTTTGAAAACTATGATGATAAATTTGTTGACTTTAATTTGAAGACTCTGATTGTGACATTTTTAATGTTATATAAAGATATTGTCAGGTGCTCGTGGCCGAGAGCCTAAGATTTCTTCTGAGGGGCGAGGAAAGCTGACAGTGGAATCTGCCTCGGCAAAAAGAGAGTGAACAGCTAAAAACATTATCTCACCTTGGAGGAGTTAAAGTAGAGTGTGCAGTACATGCTTTTTGGAATTACTCCAAGGGCATGATATATGCACCCCAGCTTGTGACTTACTCTGAGGAAAGGCTCGTAGAGGAATAAGGGATCAAGGGGTAATAAGAATTGAAAGAATGAAGAAGAAGATAAATGGAGTCCTAGTCCACTTCCCAATTTAATTGTTACTTTCAATTCCACCCGATTGCCTAGTATAGTGAAAGCAGCCTGGTTACGTTTTTAAGGTTAAACAGTATATCCCAAGACCGAGGAGATGTTTTTATTGTCAAGAATTTGGACACATGTTGGGGTCATGCAGACAGAAATTACAAGGCAAGCCTGCTACTTGTGTTAAATGCAGTGAGCCAGAGCATGGCATATGTAATAAGGAGGCCAGATGTGTGCATTGTGGAGAAAATCATCCATCATCTTCACTTAATTGCGATGTATACATCATGGAAAAAGAAATTCAGACATTAAGGGTGACCGAACGTATCACCCATTTGGAGAGGCAAAAGAGAGAGTGTTGAGTCAGTACATTAGACCAGGAATATCTTTTTCCAGTGTTGCTGCCAACCGAAGAAGAAATATCAATGTCACCAAAAACTATGTTAATAAAACACCAGGTTTACGACCTGTACTCGTGCTCTTTGGAGGCAGCGCCAGTGATTGCTGGCGCTCATGCCTCTTCGGAGGCTGCGCCAGTGACTCCTGGCGCTCCTGCCTCTTTGAGGCCGCGCCAGTAATTCCTGGCGCCCCTGCCTCTTCTGAGGCAGTGCCAGTAATTCCTGGCGCCCCCTGCCTCTTCGGAGGCAGTGCCAGTTGATTCTGGCACTCCCGCCTCTTTGGAGGCAGTGCCAGTGGTTTCTGGCACTTCTGCTTCTATGGAAGCAGAACCAATGATTTCTGGGACTCCTGCCTCTCTGGAGGCTGTGCCAGGTGTACCTGGCACGTCCACCTCACTGGAGGCTGTACCAGCTTTAAATGGTTGCTTCTGATCCTTTGGAGAATGCACCAATGTCCAACCTTCACACCCCTCCTCAGGCAGCATCAGCTTTGTCTGTGTTCCTGAGACCGATAACCCTCTGAAAAGGAAGGCAGCCATAAAAATAATCGGTCTCCCTTCCAGAAATAAGGAGCAAGTCAGTAGCTGAAAGCTCTTAAAAGAGCTCTAATTTAACAGCCTCTAAAGGGAAGTAAATTCATTCATTTTCTACAGTGGAACTGTCAGGGATTAAGAGCTAAATGGGAAGAATTAAGGCTGCTCATATCAGAAGTGTCTCCTGTTTGTATAGCTCTGCAGGAGACAATGATTGGTAATAATATGTGCCCCAGCCACGAGAGTATACATCCTATCACTCCACTTATAATTTGAATATTGGAAGCCATGGTGGTGTCGCTTTGTATGTTCGAAATGACACCCACAAAATCCTATCAGTATCCAATCAGCATTGCAAGTGATAGGTGTGCAGATCCACTTGCAAAGAAAATATACAATATGCTCTCTTTATCTACCACCTAATGAAGCCTTCCCCATCAATGAATTTAAATCTCTTATTCAACAGTTACCACGCCCTTTTGTTATTTTGGGAGATATGAATAGCAGAATCCTCTTTGGGGTGACATCATCACCAATCAAAGAGGAAGGTGTTTAGGTTCCATCATAGAAGATGAAAATGTTGGGATCCTCAACTCTGGGAGTCTACGCATTTTTCATGTTCAAACAGGCACGTTATCAGCAATTGATTTATCTATATGTAGTGATGACTGTATTATTGACTTTAATTGGAGAACTATAAATGATAGATTTACCAGTGACCATTTCCGATAGTGTGAGTGTAGCATCAAGTCCTCCATCTTCAAGGCTACCCAAATGGAACATTGGTAAAGCTGATTGGTCAACATTCCAGGAGCACAGCTCAATAGATGACTCTGCTGATGACTTTTCCCTGTGTAGATGACGCTCTTGACTTTTTTGAATACAATGATGTTCTCAGCTGGTCTTCAATCTATTACCTAGGACTTCGGGCAAATTTGTCCGCCGACCAGTTCCCTGGTGGACACGTAAATGCCAGGAAACTCATAGAAATATGAGATCTGCCTTCACCAGATACCGCAGACGAATGTGAGTATTATCGTGTAGAATTTCGAAAAGCGAGAGCTTCATTTTCGCATGGAAATCAAAAAAAGCACGAAAAAGAATCTTGGACGATATTCATATCTTCACTAAATTCGAAAACTCCTCTGACTCTAGTTTGGAAGAGAGTTAGAAAAATAGCAGGCAAGTTTACTCCTTGTCAGCCTCCCGTTATCAAGGTGAATGGTTGTGAGGTAGCAGACCCCCAGTTAGTGGCAAATGAGTTTGCTAATCATTTTGCTAATGTTGCAAAGAAAAATGATGATAGACCCTATTCAGCTCAAAGACGGATAATAGAACAGGTCGAAATTGATTTTAATACCTTAAGACATGAGCAATACAATGCTCCTTTTACTATTAGAGAATTTGAATCAGCCTTGAATAAATGTAATGAATCAGCTCCTGGACTGGACGATATAACATATTCAATGATTAAGCATACCCCTGAAATACCAGACTTTTCATATTAAGCCTAATTAACAGAATTTACAGAGAACATATCTTCCCCAAGCTTTGGGAGAAGTTGAAATTACTGCCATTTTGTGAAACCTGAAAAGAATCCATTCAAGACAGAAAATTATCGTCCTATCGCATTAACTTCTTGTTTGTGTAAGATCATGGAAAAATGGTGAACACACGATTGATGTGGTACTTGGAAAGAGGTAAATATCTGTCGCCTGCTCAGTGTGGTTTTCGGAGTATGCAACTCCACAACTGATGTATTGGTACGAATGGAATCTTCAATATGTGAAGCTTTTGCCAACAAGCAACATCACATCACTGTTTTCTTTGACCTAGAGAAGGCTTATGATACAACATGGAGATATGGCATTTTGAGGGTCCTTTATGAATGTAACCTGAGAGGCAATTTGCCCATGTTTATTAAGGCTTTTTTAAAAATAGGATATTTCAGGTTCAGGTTGAGCAATAATGTCAGATGTATTCAATCAGGAAGAAGGAGTACCACAAGGAAGTGTTTTAAGTGTAACCTTGTTGCCTTGGTAATCAATGGGGTTTCTAAAAATAATTCCCACAGATATAACATATACCCTTTTTGTTGATGACCTATCGATTTCCTTTGCAGCATCAAGGATGGCAGTGGCTGAACGCCGCCTTCAGCTCTGCATTGATAATATAATAAAGTGGGCTGAGGTATGGTTTTAGATTTTCCGCCAGTAAAACTGTAACTATGCACTTTTGTCGTATAAGGGGAATCCACCCTGATCCAGATCTATTCATTCATAGGCAGAGAATTCCATGTGTTTGGTGAAACAAGGTTTCTTGGCTTGATTTTTGATAGCAAGCTGACCTGGATTCCACATCTGAAATATATTAAGGCAAAATGCTTAAAAGCAATGAATTTGCTGAAAGTCGTGTCTCACACTTCGTGGGGTGCAGACCGAACTCAGATGTTGAGATTATATAAAGCCTTGGTCTTTTCAAAATTAAGTTATGGATGTGAGGTGTACACTTCTGCAAAGCCAAATAGCCTTAAAATGCTCAACTCAATTCATCATGGAGGAATACGGTTGTGTACTGGAGCATTTAAATCATCTCCCACCGAGAGCATGCTTGTTGATGCTGATGAGGTGCCACTGGATCTTCATTACAAGCGTCTGCTGGTTCGGAGCTGGTATAGATTCCAGAGGCTACCTAAGTCTTTAACCAGCATTTGTATGAGAAATGAAAGGCATTGGCAGTTTTATGAAAATCACCCCAAGCAACCTCATCCATTCGCTTTTAGAGTCAATACCATTGTTCGTGAATTAAACATGCCAAGGGTCGAGATTTTACCAGCAAAAATATTCAGTTAGTCCCCCCTGGAACTTCCCAGAGGTAAAAATTCTGCAGATATTTCAATTTTACCAAACAGAATTGTCCAGTGAGGCCACGCGGTCAATATTTTTAGAACATTCCTTGCAACATGACGACTCCACTGCAGTTTTCACGGATGGCTCAAAGTCAGATGCTGGCGTCGGCTTTGGTGTAGTCTTCCCTGATGTAGAGAGGAGTGGCAGGTTTATCATCTGTTGCATCAATTTTTACAGCAGAGTTATATGGAATTTTAAAGGCTTTAAAGGAAGTTTTAATTCGGAATGAAAGTAATTTTATTATATATTGTGACTCAAGAAGTGTTCTTCAGTCACTGGAATCTTTTAACCCTTTGTTTAAACCCTCTGATTTTAGATATATTGGAATGGCTGCTTTTACTAAAAGAAGAGGAAAGAAATAAAGTTCTGTTGGGTGCCTTCTCATGTTGGGGTGGCTGGGAATGAGAAAGCTGACCAACTTGCAAAGTCTGCGGTCACTCCCCAGAACCCACAAGATGCCTACTACCATATCGGGATTTGTATCCTCTCAGTAGGTCAGAGAATTAAAAAATGTTGGCAGTCCCAGTGGGAGGATATTTAAAACAATCAAAAATGCGTAGTATCACGTCTTCAGTGTCTTCCTTGGTCTATATCCATATATGCCAAGGAGACAAGAAACGATGTTGTGCAGATTGAGGATTGGACATACAAGACTCACCCATGGGTTCTTGATGTCTCGTGAAAATCCTCCGTTTTGCGAGAACTGTACTGTGCCCTTGACTGTGAGACATTTGCTGGTTGAATGTCCCAGACTTGGGAATTTGAGACATAGTTTTCATGTCTTGGGTCTGACAGAGTAGGTAATTTTATCCTAGCTACAATTCTTGAAAAGTATTGTAATTATAGAGAAGTTATATTTTTTTATTGAGGTAGGCTTGGCCTCCTTACCAAATTTACAATTTATACATAATTGTCTATGTAAGAAACTTTTTATATATGAACAAAATTTTATATATAATTTATAGATTTATATGAAATTTTATCAAAAATTAGTTTTTTTTATATTAATTATTTCGGTGTCAATTACCCAGATGTTGTGACGCCAGATATAATACACAATCAATCAATCAATAAAAGTTAGTCTCTCTCTCTCTCTCTCTCTCGTGTCTCTCACTATTTCTTTTCTCTTTCTCTTCATTAATTCTAGTTACGTATCTTAAAAGTTAGTCTCTCTCTCTCTCTCTCTCTCTCTCTCTGTTTTGAATTTGAACCGTAGGCAATTCGAAGACCCGCTCGTAAAACGATCACACAGAGAGATATAGAAGAAAAACACCCTCAAAATACATGCAGGTATCTTCCCTCCCCCGTCATTCCCTCCCTCACCCCTCTCGCCTGGCTCCACCTTCTTCGCTCTCTCCCTGTAGTTGTTTTGTTTTTGACCCTGGATAGATTGATTGGATCTGGAATAGAGTAATTGGCGAGAGGTGATGGAGGTTATTACGGAGACGGTGGCTTTTTATTGTTTTACGGGAGAGCCCAGACGAGATGAAAGGGTGAGACACCAACATGACTGCAGGTTCATTTCTATTGATTAATGTATTTTCTCTGTGGTTTATCAGTGTTTATAAGTAATAATAGAAAGTGCTATAAGGTGCTATATGGCATAAACTCATGCTCGAAGAGTATGGAGAGTATATGGTTTACAAATAAACAATGCATTCATACTTTTTCACGCAGTTTCTTTTTTTTACTTCAAGGTGGTAAGACTTTTTGGTTTTCATGTGCTACTGTCTTTTCAAGTAATTTTGAAATGAAAAAGCTGATGCGCAAAAGTACACCATTGTAATGCATTTGCGTAGTCTCACGATTAACTGGCAGCTAATTGAGACTTTGGATCATACAAGTTTTCAGATGTACCTCAGACAGAGGACCATTTAGCTAATATATGAGGAAATTTCGTCACTTCATGAGGAAATGTTGTTCGTTTCATGGGGTAGAGTTTACTTTTGTTTTCCTGAGCCTCATCTTCTCTATAGCTCTATTAGTCTCTCATTTAATCACAGTCCTGGTTAATATCCATCATTACATATTGAAAGTGGTTTTTCTCACGTGCAGTGATTTATGAACACTAACGTTGTTTGTGCCTTGGCTTATTATTGTTGTCAATCTCCAAACCTAATCCTATTTCCAGATTTAATGAGTAATGACAGGAAAGTCATAAAGCCAAGTAGTTCAGATAATTTTTCAAGGCATTCAACTGTTATGGTATTTACCTTAGGACTTCCTCATTCTGAGTAATGTAGGGAAGAACATTAAAGGGGTATGCAGGTGGCAACTGAGCGTTATAACTTATTTGTGTATTCTGATTAATTTTTAGGAGAGAAAGTTGGGAGTTGTGTGTGTGTGTATGTGTATGTTACATATGATAATGGAATATAACTGTGTATGCCATGCCCTAGGCAGATCGCCTGGAGGTTGCCATTCCAGACAGTCTTATTAGCGATATATAATTTCATGGACGTCGTTGAACAGCCATTCCACGTTTTTGTCATCTTAATTTTTATTTTCTTGTCATTCACAGGTTTCATTGTTAGTGTGAGCGCGCATTCTGTATTGGTTGGTGCCTTCGTTATTTTTGATTGGCAGTATTTTTGCATTTACTCTCCACGTAATGTTCGAGTTCACTTATACCCCATTACTATTAATAAAAGTTAGGCATACTTTGGGTTAATAAGTCGTTTACCTATCGTTTCTGTATACGAAGACAACTGGCATACTACTGATGTCTCAAGATCTTTTGCCTATCATATCTGACCATCGCGATTTTGAGCAAAATGAAACCCTTCTCTTGGGTCCCTTGGCGTGCCCCATACTTCATAACTTTATTAAAATGTCCGCACTTCTTTTATTCTTGGACCTCTCAACTTCGTCTTCGTTAACGTTAAAAGCAATAAAATGCTATGGGGAGAGACGACGGGAATGTTGTTGGAAAATAGGTTGTAAACGCAAGGTGGATCGGTTGATGTAGCATCATCACTCATTCCATCGTGTTGATTGGTGGTGGGGATGTTACTTCCAGAATAATGAAACAAGATATAAATACATAAGTTAAACGAAAGATTGGAGAAAAGATCATCAAGAGTTAGAAGATGAGGTACGTAGACCAACAATCAAGTGTTAAGTGATGGAAGACTGGATATAGTAAATGATTTCATTAATGACAAAGAGATGGAAGGCAGCAAGTGGTTGCTGTAGTTGGTTTATGAGGATAAAGATTGAGTAAATGATTGGATTGTTGAGATAATACTTCTTATAAATGCTGGAATTGTAAATGTTGTATTTACAAATATTTATGGAAAATATGTGAGCTTTTCAGATTTATTTACCAGTCATGGTTGCAAAGGTGTGAAATGCAGAGAATAAGAGTATATGGAAGAGGCCGAGAAACTGTTTTAGCTTTCTGTGAAAAAAGCTATTCAGATGGTTATTTGTCTGTCCGTCCGCATTTTTTTTTTTTTTTTTTTTTTTTTTTTTTTTTTTTTTTGTCCGCCCTCTGATCTTGAAAACTGAGGCTAGAGGGCTGCAAATTGGTGGGTTGATCATCCACCCTCCAATCATCAAACATGCCAATTTGCAGCCCTCGAGCCATAGTAATTTTTGTTATATATATTTCATTTAAGGTTAAAGTAAGTCGTGATCGTGCGTCTTGCACAGATATAGTTGAAGCTGCAGAAGTATAATGAAGAGAATGTTATGTATTCACGGAGGTAAATTGTGTGGAAGATATGGGCGAAAAAATGGAGAATATAAAGTTGACTCGCTACTGACTGATGTCACTCATTATGGTGCATGAAGTAGTTAAGAGGTGATAGCTGTTTATACTAACTCTTCCTTAACTCAACAGTCTCAAGTTTGAACATTGCTATCCATTCTTTTAGTACCTCTTATTTTACTGGAATTACCTCTTGCTCAAGGGAATTATTTCGCATTTATGTATTAAAAATATACATATCTATTGACGGAAAGTGCGGTGAGGTATAATTCAGCTGTTTTTTTGCAAGTATTTCATGTGATGAGGTTACTAGCTTCATACCCTGCCCCCAGGATGTTTAGTGAATTGATGTGCCGAAAGTGTCTTTGTTTTACATGAATAACCAGCAGTAGGATATATATATAATATATATATATATATATATATATATATATATATATATATATATTAGACTTATATGTTTAGTAGGTGGAAAGTTGTAATTGTAAGTGTGTGTGGCCCAGAAGCGAAGAAAAGCGAGTCAAAAAGAATGTGCTTAGAGAGACATAGTCTTTAATTGTTGGGAATTAGATAAATGTCAATGGTTGGTTGTACTAGGTGGATTAATGCATAGATGCTGTTCTAGGCAAGTATGGGTTTCCTGGGTTCAAATAGCTATGTAAAGACTTGTGAAAATATGGTTGGGAATGGTCTGGATGGTTGGATACTCATGGTTTTTGAAAGGGATACTTATCATTTGACTTGGGAGAGATAAAAAAAAAATTTGTTGGGTTATGGTTTAGTGTAAAGCAGAAAGGGAGAATAAATTTACAGATGTAATGGTGACAAGAGTAAAATGGTTTGAGATATATCTAATCATTATTTGGTTGAAGCAAAATAAAGATAGGAGGCGAAGTAGGAGAGGGAGGGCTGAAAATGGGATTGTAAATATAACCAAGGCAAATGCCTTTGATGAGAAGGCTGTAAGAAGAGCGTAGAAGAAAATGGATCGAAAAATATGCTAGCGTTAAAGGTATAGAAGTTGATGTTTTTAATTAATTAAACACAACAGCAAAATCTTCCTGGTGAGTCTTAATATGGGGATAACTCATCTGTTGCCAGATGAGGAGTATGTAAAATTCCATGAAGTCATCACAGGGTCAGCAAGGAGTGCATGTAAGTATATGAAAGACGACTATGTACAGGCACGTAGGAGATAAATAAGCCAGTTAAAGCGAAAAAGAATGAAGGTAATAAAAATAGAGGCGAAAGGTGAGCAAGAACTTTACGAGAATGAGAAGTTTTTGTACAGCAAAGTAAATAGGAAAGAATGATTAATGAGCCAATGGATCTAACAAATACAGGATGCTAATACAAGTGATGTCTGAAGTTTTTTTTTGTTGTTCGGTCTGTGGCGTAACTATTTTGAAGCTTTGTTGAATGTGAAGGTAGAAGGTTGACACAGCTGAACCATACAAAAGTCGAAACGGTTAATACAAGTTTAAGAATGTTTATGGAAGTCACTTTTGAGGATGTAAAGAGAGATATTTGGTGTTAAATAATGGAGAGACACTAAATATTTATTGGATTACATGTGAGATGCTGCAGCACAGGGTGATAATGTGATCTAGCGCCTAAAAGGTTTTCAATTTTTGTCTTGATGAGGCAAAGGTATCGGAGAAATAGGAGAGAGGAATGATTGCTCTTTTATATAAAGGCAAATGTGATATAATATCAGAGGCAAAACGTAACTTGGCATACCAGGGAAAACGACCCCTAGTAAGATTTGTTTTATTAGTAAGACAAATCACAGAAAGATTGATGGGGTTAGAACAGCATGGGTTTGTGGATCAGGTTTCCATAAAACAGTTAAATGAAAAGTTTAAAAGTAAAGAGAAACATTTGTAGGTGACATACATTTATCGATAAAAAGTTTATTACAGAACTGAAAGGCAGTGTTGAGGGGATATGGCATTGATTATAGGTTACTGAGAGCAATTATAAATATCATTGATAAAAGTGAAGTACATGATAGAATGCAGACAGTAGACTGACTGGCTTCGTGTAAAACTGGGTCAGAGTCAAGTGTCTTGTCTTCAGTGCTGCTTGTTGTATTTGTGGGTGAAGTTAGGTGAGAAATAAGTAAAATGAGATGAAACCTTTGAGATGAGAAAAAGGGTTTTGAATGGAGTGTTCAGTTAAGATAGTACTGAATGAGAATAGTGATTCCCAACTGTAGAAGTTCGGAAGCTCTTGCAAGAGGAGAAAAGTGGAGGTAAAGTAATGAAAGTAATTGGAAATTAAGAAGGTGGTGTAGTGAATGTTAGTAGGTATGGAGAGAGAGAGAGGTAGTACTTGAATCTTACAGGTATTAAGGAGTAAAGAGGTATACTGGATGATAGTAGAATGATGCAGAAGGTTAGTCACAGGATAGGTGAAACAATGAAGATATTGCGGTGTTTGCGATAGACTGGAATGAGACTTGTAGTATTTATGTGGGCACATTCTCATTGAGTCACAATGTGGATGTATGAAGAAATTGTCGAACCAACTCTCCTTTATAGAAGTGAAATGTGTCTGTTAAAGATGAGGGAGAGAAGAACAGTGGACTCTGTTTTGATGAAATGTTTGTGTAGTATGTGTGGTATAAGAAATATTATGATGAATATGGTAGATACATAAAATAAATTGTTAAAAGAGTTCACGAAGGTAAAAGGGTGGATCAGTGTTTCGAGATGGTTTAGTCATGATAAGAAAATGTTCATGAGAAGAAAAGGTAAGCCCAGTTAGTGTTTGATACATAGTTTGAAGGAGGCTTTGGGAAAGAGCAACATTATCCAGGATGCACGAATGCACTATGTACAAGATAGAAGTGAAAGGGTCAGCATGTGTCACGATGTTTCCGATGCTCCTGATGAGCTTTCTATGTAGGTGTATGAACAATTAAGGTCGTGGAGGTTTTCTGTCTCATCCACGACACAGCAAATGAATTTAGTACACATGAACATCCACACACACCCACACATATATATACATACATACATACATGTGCATATACATATACATATACGTACATGTATGCTTAACACAAGAGCACAACTGGATATTTGTAGACAGCCCTGTAGCAGGAATATTGGGAAAAATCTTTAGAATCATTTTTCATTTCTCCTGGTGTTCCTAGCTTTGTTGTAGTGTGTTGGATTGTTTTGAAATGCCAATATTCTGCCCTCTGTGCCATATTTTTGTGCATTTTTAGAAAGGTTTCAAGGCGTTATTGCTCTAGGTAGACAATCCACTTTCTAGGAATTGCGAATTATCTGTCATAGTCATTCATGTGTGTTCCTACCTTCCTAAAGGAATATCCATGGTATTAATTCCCAGTAGGAAACTGTTTTATAAAAATGATTAGAAATGCCTCATATTTTCTATACGTTTGTTAAATTTCAAATGCCCTCTCATCTTTCACACTCGTGGTCAATTTTGAGGTGCTTTCCCATCCTTTACAGTGACTTAGTCCAACATAAGATTCTTTCTCATTTTTTCTCAGATTATTACGTGGAAATAACCAAGAGGAATAATTTGGTCCAGCCAACTTTAAGCCTCTTTTTCATTTTTTGTCTTACTCTGCCAAATTGTAGATCTTTCCCTATTCCGACTTTCTTTAACTTTGACAGTCTGTCGGTAGCCATATCATTACTTATGAAGCATTGATAAAATTAAAACTTTTATGTGAAGTCTTATTTGTTAATGATACTCGTTTTCTATTGATTCCTTGAGGCAGGTAAACGAGCCTTCATAATTATTTCATTATTCTTTCTTGTTAGTGTAAGTCACTGAATCTCTGTGTTCGGTTGTATCGTCAATCGTATATAGTTCAAAGGTACAACTGTTCCATTTCGTGTCGATGTCGAGGTTGCAAAGAAGTAAAACTGGAAAATGGTTTTGGGGACAGATATCCGTGAATATTTTACTTTCAAGGCAGAGAAGAGTCGACGGAATCCTCATCGAAATTTTTCTCTTTTGTTGACGTTCATTTTTTCCGCCTTCACTTTTCCTATATTTTGTTAGAGGATTTTATTACTTTCAGCCCTTTGTATAAAAATTTAGTTAATATCATCATCGGCAGACGGTGGGTTCCTCTCATTCAAAAAACATATTTTTTGGGGCTTGTACCAGTGTCTATATTTTTTTTTTTGTACATTATATATATATGCGCTTGCTTGCGTGTGTGTGTGTATGCTCATTTTATCATCACCATATATATGTCTTTTTAAAGCCACAGTGACCTCTTAACTGCTCGACTTTTCTCACTATTTGAAGCCTAGTTGTGAGTAAATGAAGCTGCTTCACCTTCAGTAGTAGCAGGATTTTAACCAAGTCTGCAGCCTCGCGTCCATTGGTTCGAATCCGGAGCAAGCGCCTCAGTGGCGTGGTCGGTATGGTGTTGGCGTGCCACCTCGGTGGCAGCGAGTTCGATTCTCGGGAATTCCATTGAGGAGTGAGAAATGTGTATTTCTAGTGATATTAGTTCAATCTCGACGTGGTTCGGAAGTCACGTAAAGCCATTGGTCCCGTTGCTGAATAACCAGTGGTTCCATGCAACGTAAAAACACCATACAAACAAAACAAACAAACATAAGAGGCATCATAAAGTATGGTCTTCACCCAAAGTCTTTTGCCCAGATTTTGAATGGGGAAGTTTTGCTCGAGTCCCTTTTTAAATGAAATTGTTTATTTTTAACAGTTATTTAATTTCTCCCAATTGATTTACAATTTTCATGTATGAATGTTTGTAAATGCTGTTTCTGGTTATGCATTCATTTCCTTTTGGCCATGATGGCGCTTCGCCAGCTACCTTCTCGGACCTTGTGTCCCAAATTTCATATATTCTTTCATTCCTTGTGTGAGCGCACTGGTCTTCCCCTTCTAGTCTTTCGTCATCAGTCGTCCTTCCTTAATCAGAACCCTTTAATTCACTCTTACCAATATGCAAAGAAATAATTGTTCTTCTCAGCTATTCCTTTCATTCTTTAAAAATATTCTTTACTACCTGTTCCCTACCCTCCTTCACCCTCAAACCCCCAACAATTTGCATACTCCTCTTGATTGCATTTAAGCCGCTTTAATTTAGTTTCGTATGAATGTTATTTTTACTTTCTTCGTCATAAAATCTCTGATCTCAATTTCATTCTTATTTGATTTTAAGCCTTCAATCTGCAAGTTAAACAAATTTGGGGTTATTACATCTACAACAATGTCATTCCATCTATTTTTTTACAGGTAGTTCTTGTTCTCATAATTATGCTTTTCCAGGTTTAGTTGTGAATAATCCATGAGAATCATATATGTTTCTAATTATCAAATCACTTTCTGAACATATTTCCGGAAGCCTTTCCCTAATCTCCTTTACCTGGGGAATGAAATTTCCAGCCTCCTTTTCTTGCCAACTAACTTTGTATTCAATATTCTAGTCACATAGCATCACTTTCCTAAAACACTATCTTTCACGTTTATTCTTTTCCTTTCCTAGACCATGATTATGCATTTATTCTGTTGCCATTTTCTCGTGCCACACTTAGCTGCCTACATCCAATCAACCGTTCTTTGTCATCCATGGCCCTGCATATCCTTCACTTATGTCTTAACAAGCTCCATTATAAAGGTTCTTAGTTTTCTTTAAAAGAAAACTATTGAGTTGGCTTTGTCTGTTCGTCCGACCAAAAATCTTAAAAATTGCTGAGGTTAGAGGGCTTCAAATTGGTATGTTGATCATCCACCTTCAATCATCAAACATACCAAATTACACCCCTCTAACCTCAGCAGTTTTTTATTTTAAGGTTAAGGTTAGCCATGGATAGTGCGTCTGGCACCGCTAGTGGTACCAGCCGCAGACACATCTTCAATTGACCATATTTGGGGTGCAACTGAGTGCTGACCGGTCGTGGCTGAGAGGTTCATATTGCAGCACATCGAGAGTTTCAGGCAGCATTATACGCTGTACAGAAAACTCGATTGCGCCTAAGAAACTTCGACGTATTTTTTACTTTTTCTTCTTTTTATAGCACATTCACAACTCCAGGGCACAATAAGTTTGTGTTCTCTGATTTATTGCAATAGTGCATATTATGGGATTGCAACGCCTCTGCTCCAACTATTTTGTCATTGTCACACCTTGGAGAGTGACAGGAATGATTTTTCTATCCTTCAGCCTCCCGCAACAGGGAATAGCTGCAGTTATCTGTGACCTCTGGAGAAGAGACTCTTCTGCCATTTATGGAGGATATCCTCGCACCGTCGGTTTTTCTGCATTGATTCAAACTACTTTTTATTCCGAACCATTTGCACTTCCTAGTTCCCCGTAGCCCCTGAGCTTTAAATGTGTTTTTGCAGTGTGTGTGTGTGTGTGTGTGTTTTGATTTTTGTTTTTTAACAGTAAGCTAGGGAGAAAAACTACTCAAAAAATCATTGTCACATTGATACTTTATTTTCTGACAAACTTTGCATTACCAAAGTCACCGACTTATACTCAATCTGTACTTGTCAGATAGTTACTCCTTGGGTAACATTCTATCTTGATAACGTTAACAGTTTTTTATTATTATATTATAATTATAAAACACTCAAGTGAAAATCTGGCATATAATGCACTGAAATCTCTTTTGGAATGAAGACTGAGCTAGTTTATTTTAGCAAAATTTTTCCTTTGCCAGCCCTGACACCCTTCCTGCTTTCTCTTAATTACGGGGGACGAAAAATGAATCATTGAATTAATTTGCTGAAGGCAACGAAAAGACCAAAAGAACTTTTTTGCCGACTTTTGAGGAGAGAGAAAAAAAATAGTCCTCCCCCACATATTTTGCTTTTCTTCATGGTGTTACTTTTGTTCTTCAAATAGAACCGATCCCTTGATGAGCCGAGCTCATCTCTCTCTCTCTCTCTCTCTCTCTCTCTCTCTCTCTCTCTCTCTCTCTCTCTCTCTTTTTCGTTCCCGCTCGCGCCTCACCTTTTCATCTGGGTTTGTTTATTTTACGAATAACCCATTTGCTACTAGGTTATTATATGTATGTACAAAGTTAGAAGGCGCAATTTATGTTTAATACTTCTTTTCCAAGAGGGGTAGAATATTAATGAGGTTTCTAGGAACTGAGGAGGCTCTGGGGATCAGAGAGAGAGAGAGAGAGAGAGAGAGAGAGAGAGAGAGAGAGAGAGAACTGGAGAAGGGAGAGAGATTGAGGATAGAGAGAGAGAGAGAGAGAGAGAGTTGTACGCTTATATGCTGTTCCTTGGTCGTGATACCTTGATCTCGATGTACTACATCTCTGTTGTACCTTATCATTCAGGATAAAAATATTCATAAAGTTTGACATATTGGGCTATTTAATGAATTTGGTTGTTGGTATCCGGATGTAAACAGTTCACCAAGAAGTGGTGAGGTCATTCTGTTATCAATTAAAGCCTGAAGTGGTTTGATGGTTAAATTGGAAATTGAAGTGGACAGGTGATTCTGTTATTAATCTCGTAATGTTCATTTTTGTGTTCCTGCTGCGAAAGTGGGTATGAAATGAATAAAGAGAGCCGTTTCCATAGACGTTAAGCCATTTTTCCAATGTTTTCCTCGGCTACCTCCGCACTCTGCGGTATTTAAACGATGTGAGGACGCCAGTATGTAGATATTATTTATGTTCTTTTAGTTATTTATTATTATTATTATTATTTTATTATTATTATTAGTAGTAGTAGTAGTAGTAGTAGTAGTAGTAGATGAAATCCATTCACATAGAGTAAGCACACAGGGGCCGTTGTCTTGAAATTCAAGCTTCCAAAGAATGTTGGTTTCAGCCTTCCACCGTAGACCCTACAATGGAGCAATAACTGATCATGATACAGAGCCAGTGATTTTTTGTCGCCCTGGAGGAGACGTCAATTCGCAACATCTGAGCGACATACCTCGACACTAACCACTATACCAGCTGACCGGGCCAAACGATCCAGTAGTTAGAAGATTATTCTTGAGTTTGGTCTACAAACTAATGTTCTAGAGGATGCTAGGGGTTTAGAAAATCCCTCACCATCATGCTGAGTGAATTCTTTAGGTTAGCAGCATTTAATATGTATATGAATTTTTTATTGGCAAGTGGCGGGGATAGAAAAGGCGGTCAAAATTAAAGTTAGGCTTGATAGAAAGAAACAAGAAAATTATAATATTGTTTCTAGACTTAGAGTTGTAACGAGGACTTTGAATTTTGAACCTGGTACGTCGTTTTGGAATGAAAATCCTTTCCTACGATACATTACTTGGCTTAGTTATAACATTTTATAGTAAGCAAATAAGCTTTCTCTTTTCCCTTTAAGGAAGTAAGAGAATTTGAATGTCAATATGCTGAACTGACGTAGTAACACACCATATATATATATCGAACTACAAATGTCCTTTAATATCTAATTTGCTCTACCTTGGAATTAATATATTTTCATATATGCTTAACTGAGGGGGAATTTATTAATTCCAGGACTGGCAGTGAAGCCTTAAACCACCCCGACACTGCAAGAGATATAAGTTCATGCCGCCTCCCACCTGAAATACCTTTCGCGCACAGGTATTTTTTGTTTTGGAGGCTTCACTGCCAGTCCTGGAATTGAGAGGTCGCTGGTTCGCGCCTGTAGATCGCCAATTCTATTATCGCTTAGTAAATTCCCCCTCGGTTAAGCATATATGAAAATATATTAATTCCGAGGTAGAGCGAATTAGATATTAAAGGACATTTGTAGTTCGATGTATGTATATGAATCCCGGTAATGTGATAGACTTATATATATATATGTGTGTGTGTGTGTGTGTGTGTGTGTATGTGTATGTGTATTTACATATAAACCTGTATGTATGTATGCTATTATTTGGAAAGTGTTTGCGAAATTGTTGATGTAATTATACCTTTAAACTCTGTGTATAGCTTTAAGAAAATAAAGTTAGTTATCCGACCAGACTTACATACAGTTATTCATGTCGGATTCAGAGCTCTGAATGAAACTTTTTATCAGACTGGAAGCAAAGCTTTTTAAGGAATCTTAAAGACACGGATTCCAATACCAGTTCGTCTGTCGCTGTACTACCTTAAGTTAAGTATTGGTGAAGACTGAACGCCTTGCCCTGACATAGAGATCTTCAGTTTTGTTTTATTTTTCTTTAAAAGAAAACTATTATGCCGGCTTTGTGCGTCCGTCCGCACTTTATTCTGTCCGCCCTTCAGATATGAAAAAAGTACTGATGCTAGAGGGCTGCAAATTGGTATGTTGACCATCCACCCTCCAATCATGAAACATATCAAATTGCAGCCCTCTAGCCTCAGTAGTGTTTATTTTATTGAGATGCATCTGGGAAGGAACTGAAGTGCTACCGGTTGTAGCTGATGGAGGCCTTGGTTTTATGCAGCATTACGTTGTACAGAATACTGGATCGCGTAGAAGAAACCTCAGCGCATATTGTACATCTTTATTCTCATAAACAATATTATTTATATGGTCTCATTTCATATTCTTGGTAACTCCCCTTTCCCCCTTGTAAAGAGTGTGAAAGGTTCTTGCATTTTACAGCGTGTCTAGTGTCCTGGTCCAAATAATTTTCTTTATTTTGAATATGGCATGAAACCAAGACTGGTAGAACAATTCTGTGTTATTCTGGACTCACTAAGAAGGAAGGGAAAGAGAAAATGATGAATACAGTTTGAGATAGAAGTTGGTAATTGCCTTTGCTTTGTGTTCTTTCGTATCATTTGTTTGTTGCAGTTTTTCTTGTCAGATAAAGTAACATGTAAAAGTTTTTTTTTACTATTTTATTTAGCTAATTTTAGGACGCTTACATTTTCAATATTTTGCTTCTTGGTAAGTAATTTACCCTCTGAGGTCATCAGTACAGGAAATTAAATTAAAAATACAGATTTGATTATGAGAGATTGAAATGCCAGACAATACAAAGAAATTAAATAGGTGTTGTAAACTTTATGACTCTTCGAGTCAACATTTTCATCAAGTCTTCATTCGTTTTAGCTTCTTTATAAGTTGATCGACTGCTATTTAGCGTTTATAATGAGAAACTAGTTTATTTATTATTAACGGATAATATTTCCCTACTATTACAGGAGATTTGTTTTTATAATGCATTTTTCTTTCCATTTGATTCATTTTAACCACCTCCATTATCACTGTAATTTCTAGACTGCGCAGAACAAGCATGACTGAATTATTGCGAAGCGTCTCATGAAGGAAGCACCGTCTAGACCGTGGTAGGAAGAACGTTTATAATAGATGCGGTGAACGGTTTCAAGTCCTGCATAACAAGAGAACTCTTGCGTTGTTAACGTTCGTTATAATTTTTTTTCTAATTTACTTCTCCGTCATTATAATGAATTTGGTTCCCGAATGTATATTTAAAGAGTATCATAAGTAATCATGACGACATTAATTCCTTGATTTATTAGGCAATGAATTACCAGAGCTGTCCAGGCAGATTTATATAATCGAGTTCTACTCTCCCTTCTCAAGGTGGGGTGTGGGAATATTATACTGGAGAGGGTGACGAAGAGCGCAAAACCTAGACGATCTTGGGAGTTGATGAGTGAGAAGAGCGGTAATGAAGAACGAGACATTAGGATGCACAATACGTGGTAGTTTGCATAAAAGTAGGTTTTTCACGCTTCCGTAAATATTATGTCTTGTGTGGTGAGTGGAGCGAATACTCTTCTTACGAGTTTGCTTAATCCTTGGTGTGGTTTCCTCTCTTGTGATAAGTTGTGTAGTTTTTACATTTCAGTTTTACCACAAATACGCTCAATGAAAATCAATACCATTAAGTTGGCTGTAGGACGTACGACCCTGTGACATTGTCTTTCACATTTATGCAATATATATATATATATATATATATATATATATATATATATATATATATATATATATATATATGAAGACAGAACGAGAAAGGTTCCAAGAATAGGGATTTAGTCTGCGGCGATACCTACGTATAGACTTTAAAAAAATAATAAATAAATAAATAAAAAAGCAGTCGTAGGTCATGAAAAACATCGAAAGTCCATAGTCTGGTAGTTTAGGGAAAGATACAGTCGCTGAGCATAGCAGTATGGAAAGTGATACTTGGCAACCAAAGTGGCATTTCGTGGTTCCAGGGAGGACAGACTATGGCGAAATTATAGTATTCATAAAATAAGGAGAGACGACATCTTGCTGCTGCAGGAAAGAGTATCTAAATGGAGTTATGGCCATCGTAATTCTGATTTTTCTTCTTCCTCTTTTTCTCACGTTTCTTGGTCTCTTGTTTTCTTTGCTCATCATCATCTTCCCCGTTACTTCTGTTGAGATACTGAACACGATTATTCTTCTATGTCTCTCATAAAGGTTTGTGTTTTTGGGAGGCACTGCAAAATGTGTATTTGTTTCATCTAGAGGTCAGTGACGTTTTTCCGTAGATTATTTGGAATAGTAAAATGAATTATGAAGTGTTTATAGGGATTATTTCATGCAGCATAAAAGATAATGGTCCATTGTTTCAATTTGATTTCAGTGCCCTCCGCGGGAGGAATTTGTATTTTTTTTTTTAACTTTTAATAGATCATCAGTTGATGATTCTCAGCCTTTGAAATGGTTCAAGAACGTTACCGTGATATTCCCAAAAATGTTCGATTTACACTAGCTTCTCTCAAGGAGAAACGCAGGACTGGTTAGTCCCGCGTTTCCTCCTCTCTACTACATATGTAAGTAGGTAGGGGGGGGGGGGATGGAGCTAAGGAGCATTCTTTGAAAAAGCCACTTCACCTTCATTATCTATGATTCAGTAATGACTGGATCCATCAAGCATAATTTCCCCTCGTGTAACTGATATTCAGGGAATGCTTTTTATTGCCCATACTGTTACAACTCTGTAAACACCAGTGAAACTTTACTACATGCAGCGAAGGGAAGGAATCTGTAGTTTGGGTTTACAACAGGTTATGAATTGTACTCGATTTTTTGCCTCTTCTTGTTTAATGATTTTAGTTACAATTATATAGTCCATGTTCTCATAGACACTTTGTGGTCTCTTCTTTCGCTTGGTATATGAACCTTTCTTTAACACCTCTGTTTTTTCATAGGTATAAGTAGCATTACTTTTCCTGAATAGAAATACTTCCTACCAGAACCTTTTACTGTCATTGTTTCACCAGCAACTCTTCTCTTTGTTTGTGTGGGATTTCATCTCGGAAATTTTGTTGTCGAAATTCTAATTGTCTGTGTTTTGTTTAGTTGTATTTTATAACTTAAAACCACAAGCAAATAACCACTTCCCAGGTCAGGTTTTGTTGTAATGAAAAGTTGTGCATTGGCGAAACTAAGATACAACACGTAAGTACAATATTGATGATTTTCATGGACATTTTTTAATGCAGTAACATTGATGTTGGTCTACAATTCAGTACTATTAAGTTATTACCGCTGTTGGTTGCAGTTTGTCAGATCGCCATTTATTGATGCCTCCCTCGCCACAGGCAAGAAAAAAAGAAGGCTTGATCGATTTCGTAAGGGTGCCTCATTGGCAGTAACCAGAAAGTGTTGGAAATGACCCAATCAGCTTCCCTATTCGTGTATAGTGATTATGTATGTCCAGGAGATGGGAAACTTTGACCAGGCATGTTTTAACCTGTGGATGTTTGATGGCAAGAGCAGATCGAGTGCTCTAGTCTAGGGAACGTGAAGTTCCATTTCCTTTCTGATTGCTGGGTCATTGAGGCTAGTGACCTGTTATCTGGTAATAGCGAAATCACCGTATGCCATATTTACTTTTAAATTTTTGGGCAAACTTTTTCGTCAAATATTACCGTATGTCTGATGTACATTTTTCTTACATAGTTTAACGGGTAAAGTTTCTTATAAGAGGATTGATGGAGAGGAAAAATAGCGAAATTAGATGCTACTGCGTCACTGACCAGCTCAGTCAGGCACCGCCGGCCGACGGCAGGGGCATACATGTTGGGACAGGTTGCTCGGGAAAGATTTTCATCACAAGGTGTTCTTAATGGCCCTTGATAAAACTCAGGCTATAGTTAAACTCTGATATTGATGTTAAATGCGTTTGTAGTCATTTATGTTAACCAAACTGGAATGCAGTAGGCTCATTCTTAACCCTTTGGGCTCTAATTCCTAAAAGGGTGGGAGGGCGCTGTGCCATCCGCTGCTTTGACTCCCTTCTGTCCTGGTCAGTAAGTCGAAAGGGGTGTAGGCCTCCTGCCCCGTAATATTGTGGGGAACCTTTGGGCCCACATTCCCAGGGGATGGTTGCCCCCTTCAGTACTGAGAGTGCCTTATTGCCTCCATATTGTGGGGAGCCTGTTTGTACCTATAAAAACACTTATACATAGACGTCAACTCCGAA
This sequence comes from Macrobrachium nipponense, assembly GCF_015104395.2. Classification (NCBI taxonomy): domain Eukaryota; kingdom Metazoa; phylum Arthropoda; class Malacostraca; order Decapoda; family Palaemonidae; genus Macrobrachium; species Macrobrachium nipponense. Next base: position 68,211,875 of record NC_061088.1, read on the forward strand.
AGTTGTAAAAAGGTAGTCCTAGCTGTCAACTCCGAAAGTTGTCAAAAATAAGGAGGTTGAAAAAGAGGGGTTATGACCCCCTTGGAAACGGCCCTCGAATTTCGGATTTTTACTAAAACCTTTTGGGGGGGGGGTGGGGGGGGAGTCTATGGTAAAAATTTGGTAGCCCTAGCTGTCAACTCTGAAAGTTGTAGAAAATAAGGGGATATGGATGTTGAAAAATAGTGGTTGTGACCCTCTTAGAAATGGCCCTCGAATTTTGGATTTTGACTAAAACCTCCTTTTGGGTTGGGAGGGGGGTTGGGTAATCTATTGTAAAAATTTGGTAGCCCCAGCTATCCACCCCGAAAATTGTAAAAATTGAGAGTATGAAAAAGGGGGTGTATGACCCCCTTAGAAACGGGTCTTGAATTTCCGATTTTGACTAAAACCTTAATGCGGAGGAAGGAAGTCAATGGTAAAAATTTGTAGCCCTAACTGTCAACTCCAAAAGTTGTAAAAAAATAAATAAATAAATGAAAAGGGAGGTTATGATCCCCTTAGAAACAGCTTTCGAATTTCGGATTTTGATTGAAACTTATCTGGTCAGAAGTTGAGTCCATAGAAGAAATTTGGTGGCCCTGGCTGTCAGTTCCGAAAGCTGCAGAAAATAAATGAGTATGAAAAAAGGGGTTATGACCCCATTAAAAACGGCTCTCGAATTTCAGATTTTAACTAAAACCTTCCTGTGGGGGAGGGGAATCTATCGTTAAAAATTTGGTAGCCCTAGCTGTCAACTCCAAAAGTTTTAAAAGAGCGCCTCAGTGGCGTGATCGGTATGGTCTTAGCCTGCCACCTCGGTGGCCGCGAGTTCGATTCTCGGGCATTCCCTTGAGGGGTGAGAGATGAGTGTTTCTGGTGATAGAAGTTCACTCTCGACGTGGTTCTGAAGACACGTAAAGCCGTTGGTCCCGTTGCTGAATAACCATTGGTTCCATGCAACGTAAAAACACCATACAAACAAACAAACAAACAAAGGTTGTAAAAGATAAAGGTGCTATGAAAAAGGGAGTTATAAAAAAGGGGTTATGATCCCTTAGAAACGGGTCTGAAATTTCGGATGTTGACTAAAACCTTCCTAGGGGAAAGGGGAGAGTATGCTAAAAATTTGATAGCTCGAGCTGTCATAGTCTGGGAGTGCATAACGAACAAACAACAGACAAAGAATAGACTGTATATATATATATATATATATATATATATATATATATATATATATATATATATTATGTATATATATATATATATATGTATGTATATATATATATATATATATCATATAGTGTATATATATATATATATATATATATATATATATATATATATATATATATATATATATATATATATATATATATATATATATATATATAAAATAACTCAGTATACATGGCTGGAGTTTTAATCTCTCTTTTACTTCCGTTGATTCACTTTTCCATTTGAAAGAGTTGACATAATTTCCATTTGAAAGTCTACCGTATATTTTTCTTAGTCTGGAACCTGTTACTCTACGTTTGTGCTCGTATTTTCTTTACTTTTTCCTTTTTTCCCCTCTCTTTTATCATCTCAATTTATCCCCTTTTCCATTAAATTCCTTTAATCTATTTTCCTCCCAGCTGGGCCCCTCTTGTGTCCTTTGATTCCCCCACCTATTTTTTTTTTTTTTTCTTTTAAACTTTCCTTCCTTACATTACTTCACGTCTAGATTCTTCTTTCTTTTCTTTTCTTTTTTTCTTTTGTTTTTGGCCTTCTATTCTCAGTGCTATATGTTTGTTCTTTTCTCCTCTCGTGCCTTGCATCTCTTATTTTCTTCTTTTTCCAGCCTTTTCTTTCTCGTCGCTTTTATCCAAAGAATCTCTCTCTCTCTCTCTCTCTCTCTCTCTCTCTCTCTCTCTCTCTCTCTCTCTCTCTCTCTCTCTCTTTTAGGCTTTACCCGTTTTCTGCCCTGTTTTATTTTTCTCTTCAGGAAATGCAAAAGAATACTTTCTGGCCTTTGTTTGCTTCGGATTTGTTTTCTTGTCCTGCTTTTTCTCTTATTTATTTTGACTGCCTACTATTACCTTCAGGTGTCAAGTTGCTATTCGTAGGATATTCGATTTTTCCATGCAAATGTCAGACACCAGAGAGAGAGAGAGAGAGAGAGAGAGAGAGAGAGAGAGAGAGAGAGAGAGAGAGAATATCTCGTAGAATGGTTTAACGGTCACATAAACAAAATTGAAAAAAGTTAACATTTAATTTTTCCTTCTGAATAACAGCCTGATACGTTTCACTAGAGAGAGAGAGAGAGAGAGAGAGAGAGAGGACCTTTCTTTGACTGGACTAATATAAATCTGGAAGAGAAAACCAGAAATAGTTGATTTTTCCCTGTAAATGTCGTCGTGTCAAATTACGACACACAGAGAGAGAGAGAATTTTTGCTAGAATGCCTAGCATTACTCTAGACAATGAAAAAGGAAAAACTTCTCCCCAATTGTGTGTGTGTGTGTGTTTGTGTGTCATCCTCTGCCATCATTCATCGCAGGCAATCCATACCGAGATTCTCCTGCGTGCCTGCGCGCCCTTCTCCTCGTTTGAGAGGAGACGCAGTATACGACGAAGCTGGGTTTTCCCGGCGCATACAAAATGGCTCCTTATGACGAATTCTTGACGGGAGTCCTCGGGGCTCTTTCTTCGCCAATGGGCCAATTTGAGGTAATTCGCTCGAGATTATTATCCTCTCTTGTCTTTTGTCTTATTTTCCTCTTTTTGTCATCTTCCCTTGTCTTTGCTTCTTTTGCTTTTCTTATCCGCCTTTCTTTTTCATTTCCTTGTTGTCTTTGATGTATTTATTTTTTCATTTTTCTTGCTGTCTGCATTTCATTGTTTCCATTACTTTTTATTATATATCATTGTCTTTGTTACATTTAATGTGTTATCTGCCATCTCATTTTTTCCTTTATATTATCTATTACCGTTTTTCATTTAACTTTTTTTATACGAGAACATTAAATTTTGTATAATGTAATTCTTTAATTTTTTTCAGACCTTTTTCTCGATATTAACGTAGACTTTTGCAAGTGCGCGTGGAGAGGATTTTTTTTTTTTTTTTCTGTCAGGAGAAAAAGCATATCCTGACTTTGTCATTTTCATACGAGAATTTTTCTTATAATTTCTGTGCCTAGATTTTTTTAACCCAAAATTGTTTCATTTTTTATTTTTTGCACGAAACTTTAGCCTGGATTGCAGGCCAATTGATTAATTTCTTATGTTTTTTTTTTCTCTAGGCATTTTGATTATTACATTTTTTCAATTAGAACTTCCTTCAAGTGTGTTCCTGAGAACATTTGTTTAATTTTTCATTTCAGATTTCCTTTAATATGATAAGTTTTGTCATTAAGGAAATAAATCATATATTAAAATTTTTCCGTCATATAAAAACGTGTTGAGCCTTTACGCACATTTACTATTCCCCCCCTAAGTAATAGGCTTTGGACGTCGTTATTACGCATTTTTTATCCGGTAGAGCAAACACAACCTCAAGTAAAAGCAATCTTCGAAGAGTTATAGATCATTAAATGTAATTAACGGTCCTGCTGACTGTGCATGTTGGTGGCTTAATTACCGTGGCTTATTTATTTGTTTGCTTTTTTATTTATATCGTTGCTCTACATCACAATGTATTAAACTTAAAGTTCCTTCCTCTCAAACTTCCAAGCTCCCCTTCTCTTCCTCCTCTTCTCCCCCCTCTCTCTCTCGCTCTCTCGTCTTCTCTCTTCTCTCCTTCTCTCCTCTCTCTCTCTCTCTCTCTCTCATGGTCAATCTAAATGGTATATCGACTGGACCCTTAATTCGCTTCCAGCTCTCTTAAGATGCTTGTTTAGATGTCATCCTGGTGGAAGAGATATCGCCTCAGGTTCTGGATGGCAAAAGTAAATAAAAAAGGGACAAGGAAATATACTCTCACGTTACTGTTTTATGTATATATGTGTATATATATTATAATATATATATATATTATATATATATATATTATATATATATATATAATAAAATCGTGCGTTCCGTACTATCAAGAAGACCAAGGTGTATCCACTCCCAAAATACAGGAACCACTGGTTAATCGAGAATTGACCATGACTAAAGACCGTAAATCTGAACGTGGAATTATTTACCAGCTGACAAACGTTTAATATATATATATATAGTATATATATATATATATATATATATATATATATATATACATACATACATACATACATGCATACATACTATATATATGTATATAAATACATATACATATATATATATATATATATATATATATATATAAAACGGTTGTTTGCTGGTAAATAGATAATTCTACATTTAGATTTACAGTCTTCAGTCAGGGCCAGTTCTCCGTTAACCAGTGGTTCCTGTATTTTGGGAGTGGAGCTACCTTTGTCTTCTTTGATAGCACGGAACGGGTCTAGGGGTCGCAACTTGCTGTCTCTACCGTTTGTACGTAAGTATGCAATAAGCCTTGCTTCTGTCATCGAAAGCGCTCTTTCTTGCCAAGCAAAGAGGACCCAGTTCTGATTCTTGAGGAAGGACAGGCAGGCTTGCTCCGTTTAGAAATAGTTGCAACACTGCTGACCTAAGAAGTGAATTATGTGCCTGATTGGTAGTCGAATGCAGTGATTTTAGTCAGTTTAAAAAAGGGGTATAGAAATAGAAATTCTCTCCTATTCCAAATGTACATGCTGGGAAACAGGGGTAACCCAGTTTGAAATAAGACGTTTACTGAAATAAATCCATACATAAAAAATATATGCACATAAATATCAATATGCGTATATATACACATAATATATATATATATATATATATATATATATATATATATATATAGATATATATTATATTTATTTATATTTTGTGTCTTTGTTTGTGTATGTACGTAAGTTTCAGTTTTTTCCAACGTCACGTCACGAGAAAGAGACCAAAATTTATTCCACGTGGCCATAGAGCGTTTCAGCTAATTTGTTGTAAAATCCAATATTTTAACGTCGAACAAAATACTTATTTACTTGTTGATTAGTTATCTTTAGTGGGTTGCAGCACTCCTTTTTGGAAAAAGGGTGATATATATATATATATATACATATATATATATATATATATATATATATATATATATATATATATATAGTCATATCACATTACCGTGATTCGTAATATACATCGAGCTACAAATGTCCTTTAATATCTAATTCGCTCTACCTCGGAATTAATATATTTTCATATATGTTAACCGGAGGGAAGTTTTTTTATTCGATAAGAAATACTTATCGGCTAAAAAATTCCCCTTCGTTTAACATATATGAAAATATATTTATTCCGAGGTAGAGCGAATTAGATATAAAGGACATTTGTAGCTCGGTGTATGTTTTAATATATATAATATATATATATATATATATATATATATATATACATATATATATCTATATATATATATCTTATAAAATATTAGTTTTATTTATATATTAAATAATATATAATTTTTATATCTATACTTTATATATACAAAATATATATATATATATATAGTATGTTAAAATATATATTTTATTTTTTTTATATCTATATATTTATAATATTAATATCATATATATATATAATTATATTATATATATATATATATATATATATATATATATATAGATATATATATAATGTTATGTATGGATTTCAGTGTCAGTTTGTTGAGCGATGGACTGTGCAAAAAATGAGCTAATTAAATCTTAATTTGGTTCCGTATGTGTAGTTAGTTTAATTAGTTCACTTTGGAGCAGGGGTTTAATTTATAATTTTGCTCGTTCATAGAGTAAACTACAAACCTTCGAGTACTGAATGAATAAGTGGTAAATAATCCAATTACGATGACTGACTGTAGGTCAAATGGACCGAATTTCAATATATTTACTCTCTCTCTCTCTCTCTCTCTCTCTCTCTCTCTCTCTCTCTCTCTCTCTCTCTCTCTGGATTCTATACTATTGTGGTTATTCCCTTCATGAAGTACTTGAATTTCCAAATTACACGGTTATGATTTTCGTATCTTTTCGTCTGCCGATAACGAGATTTCATCTCGTTCATTACGGCCATTTCGGATTTCCTCATTATTTTGTGAAATTTACGTGATGTCCAAACGTGTTAATATGACAAGACCATAGAACATAATTATGACTGCACATCCAAAAGTTTGACCCTCTTCCTGAAAGGAGATTAATGAGGCAGCAGTGATTCATTTCATATTCCTTTTTTGCGATGGCAACCAATATTCACCGTTTTCATCATTGTAACAAGTGTGAATGGAGCAGTAAATTCCTGATTCCCCCTCTCTTAAATGGCTTCTAGTTGCTCATTCGTATTCCAAGCGTAACAAAAACAGGAATCGAAGGAGGTATTTTTAGCCCAACTCCGGTCAAGTCTCTGGGCCGGGTTGTCACACGGTGGCATGAACTCTTTAATGTAAGGTCAAAGTTTAAGGAAATGGGTTTAGTTCGGAGAGAAAAAAGGCGGCTTTCTCACGAATAGGAAAATAGTTTCCTCAGCTTCCTTCCTCCTTTCCTTCCTTTCAAATGAAATAGAAACGGTTGTGTGTATGTGTGTGTTTGCGTTTCTGCACGTGCATATGTGTGTTTAATATATGTTTGATATTTAAACACAGGATTGTATGCTTATGTATGCTGCGGTATTTATTCTTGATGTTTATTATGTGCATTACTTAAGCGGTAAATTGTGTGCTTGCTTGTGTTTGATACATGCGTTTACGGGCTCTGAATATTATTAGTTTGTTCCGGTGTTTCTGCGAGTTCAGCCTTTATATATATTTATATATATATATATATATATATATATATATATATATATATATATATATATATATATATATATATATATATATATAAGTCTATAGTCTCCAAATCTCACATCATTAAATTCTCGAAGCTGGAAATTATTTTTTAAATAAGTCCCTTACATAGAAATATACTCATGGATAGTACACACACACACACACACACACACATATATGTATATATATATATATATATATACATATATATAATATATATATATATATATATATATATATATATAAATATATATGCACTATGTTATATGCGTTTGAGAGTGTACACGCACTTGCATTTGAATATATAAACATACATACATCCACACACTTAGATCATTTTAGTTTGAGCAAAGGGTGTGAGACTGCAAAACCCTTACTAGTCCATTGGCTGAGTGGGTCCCCGTGTGCATGAAATGTCCCCTAAATTTCTCTTTTCATTTGTCCTATGGTATACTTCAAAGATATGAAAAGTCTGGGTAGAATTTTTCTACCCCGGCAGTAACCGAGAAAATGACGTAATAAGCCACGCCCATTTCTCGCTCCTCTGGACGAATATTAAGGGGTAGTGGAAACTTAAATAGCTATATCTCTGTATGTATAATTCACAGAACTACAAACTATACCTCAAAATGTTTGTATTTAAGTCTTCTATTATGATGTTTGTAAATTATGCAAATTAGTATGCAGCTGAGGTCACCAGAGGTCAAAAGGTCACGAAATCTTGTGCAAAGTGACAATCTCACCACGTCCAAGGAAATCTGGCCTACAGTTGGCTATTATCGTATTTTCAGATGAATACTGCATGGATAATTTAGGTTAATGTATCCAAGCCTATAAACATGCATCTTTAACCCTTTCATGTTTCATTATGTTGTATAACATCAAACCATAAAACGTCAAAATTAATAAGCCATATTTGTTGCTAAGTACACAGTATGTAGGTGGAGAGTGTTGGTCAGTATGTACACCTTTTTTTAGATCAAAGCTATATGCTGATTATGTGAGCTGTTGACAATGTCTCCTTTTCTCTTTTAACAAGATGCCCCTGTGCGTCATTTAATGTAGGCCTGACCACAATAGAGGGCAGCATGCAACTACCTGTCATTAAGAAAACAGAATGTAGCCCTCCAAAGAAAATGACAGTCACAATCTCTCCCCATCTTTTATCACTTTCAACAGTAGAGAAAATGAGCATTTAGTTATCAGTGCATGGTGCTTGTAAGCATTTTTTGGTGTTGTGGTGGTGAAGGAAAACCCAGGAAGGAGCAGAAGCACCTTCTGTTCCTTCACGGGTTTTCTTTCACCACCACAACACCAACCTGTCTCACACTCTGTCAACGTATTTTTTTATTTAAAGATTATAATGTCATTGAACAGATTAAAACATAGAATGAGGCTATTGGGGTTTCATGCATGCTAGATGTAGGGGAAGCTGCCTTAATGCTGTGTCGGATGTGGTTCTGGGGTTATGACTATTAGCATAGAACCTACATACATGCTCCATGAATTTAAGATCTAGGACTCATCATTCTTACTCTTTACAATTTCTTACTGTCTGTTTCAGGGAATTTCATGATTGCAATAACGATGGAGGCGGGAACCACTGGGGTGAAATTGTTACCGGGCCAAGCCAACAAATTCTCAGTGGACAAGTGCATTATTTGCCAAAGAGCAACAGAGGATGTCACAGTCAGCACATTGAACGATTGAAAACGCATCAGAGATGCTGCAGACATTAGAAATGATCACGTTGCAATGCGTTTGAAGTCGTTCAGTGGCACTGATGAACACTTTGTCTACCACATGACATATAGCTGTTACAAGACTTACACAAAGAAAAGTACTCTGAAAAAAAAAAAAGCATCTTCACCAGAGGAAACGCTGGATGAGCTTGCAAGGGGCCACAGCGCCAGGTCTCAGGTGATATCTCGTCCACCCCCTAGTCAACAATGTGATATTTACAATTACAAATGTGTTGTATGTACCGATGCCAAACGCCAGGGTGCATATGAAAAGTATCAAATATCAGAATTTGAGCGGGCAAAGAAGTTCTTGGCGGCAACTGTATTTTTACAGGATGACTTCTACACCCGAACCTGCGAATTGCCAGACGAACACTCCGTTTTTGGTGCAGACCTTTTCTTCCACAAGTTGTGCATAAAAAACTGTCTGCAGAAATATGAAAGAGCACAGAGCAGGTCAAATGATGAGCCTATGAATAGGAGGAAGAAAGCCTGGCGCTGCGGCCCCTTGCAAGCTCATCCAGCGTTTCCTCTGGTGAAGAAGCTTTCGTTTCTGCGATTTTTTTTTTTTTTTCAGAGTACTTTCCATTATGTAAGTCTTGTAACAGCTATATGTCATGTGGTAGACAAAGTGTTCATCAGTGCCACTGAACGACTTCAAACGCTTTGCAACGTGGTCATTTCGAATGTCTGCAGCATTTCTGATGCGTTTTCTCCCGTTCAATGTGCTGACTGTGGCATCCTCTGTTGCTCTTTGGCAAATAATGCACTCGTCCACTGCTAATTTGTTGGCTCGGCCCGGTAACAATTTTACCCCAGTGGTTCCCGCCTCCATCGTTATTGCAATCATGAAATTCCCTGAAACAGACAGTAAGAAATTGTAAAGAGTATGAATGATGAGTCCTAGTTCTTAAATTCATGGAGCATGTATGTAGGTTCTATGCTAATAGTCATAACCCCAGAACCACATTCGACACAGCATTAAGGCAGCTTCCCCTACATCTAGCATGCATGAAACCAATAGCCTCATTTAATCTGTTCAATGACGTTATAATCTTTAAATAAAAAAAATACTTATGTTGACAGAGTGTGAGACAGGTAGGTTTTGTGGTGGTGGTGACAGAAAACCCAGGAAGGAGCAGAAGGTGCTTCTGCTCCTTCCTGGGTTATCCTTCACCACCACAACACCAAAAAATGCTTACATGCACCATGCACTGATAACTAAATGCTCATTTTCTCTACTGTTGAAAGTGATAAAAGATGGGGAGAGATTGTGACTCTCATTTTCTTTGGAGGGCTACATTCTTCTATTTTCTTAATGACAGGTAGTTGCATGCTGCCCTCTATTGTGGTCAGGCCTACATTAAATGACAAACAGGGGCATCTTGTTAAAAGAGAAAAGGAGACATTGTCAACAGCTCACATAATCAGCATATAGCTTTGAGTTGAAAAAGGTGTACATACTGACCAACACTCTCCACCTACATACTGTGTACTTAGCAACAAATATGGCTTATTAATTTTGACGTTTTATGGTTTGATGTTATACAACAATGAAACATGAAAGGGTTAAAGATGCATGTTTATAGGCTAGATACATCTAACCAGAATTATTCATGCAGTATTCCTCTCAAAATACGATAATAACCAACTGTAAACCAGATTTCCTTGGACGTGGTGAGATTTTCTCTTTACACCAGATTTCTTGACCTTTTGACCTCTGGTGACCTCAGCTGCATATTACTTTGTATAATTTACATACAGAATTATAGAAGACTTAAATACAAACATTTTGAGGTATAGTTTGTTGTTCTGTGATTTATACATACAGTTTCCACTACCTCTTAATATTCGTCCAGAGGAGCGAGAAATGGGCGTGGCTTATTACGTCATTTTCTCGGTTACTGCCGGGGTAGGAAAATTCTACCTAGACATTTTTCATTTGTCCTATGATATACTACAAAGATATGAAGAGAAATTTAAGACACATCTCATGCACACGGGGACCCCCTCAGCCAATGGGTTATACCCCTCCATTTGGTGATACATGCACGCAGAATAGTGAGGATACTGTTATTTTCTTTTTCCGGAATTCAACATGAAAGAAAAATGATTTACCATTGACCTCAGGCAGGGAAGACCTATCGAAATTTTCTAGGACATTTCCTTTCGGCAAAGAATCGCAACCTCTTTAATAGGCGCTCCTTTGCCTTGAGCTACATCGTATCTGTCCCCCAAAACAATTGTCATTTCATAGGACAAAACTGAGAAGCTTATCTGCCATTCACGAAATGCGGTATAAATGAGACAGTGACTGTTGTGATGTTTTATTTATGGAGTTACTTTCTGTTAAGGAGAACGTGTACACCAACACATGTATATATATATACATATATACATATGTATATATATATGTGTGTATAATATATATATATATATATATATATATATATATATATAGCTATAAGGCACTGAATATGAGAGTAATTAACATTAGGTCGACAACGAGTGACGCAGGCTGGAATGCATAACAGTACAGTGTAATAACACACACACACACACACACACACACATATATATATATATATATATATATATATATATCTATATATAGATATATATAATATTATATAATATATAATTTTCCATAATATTTATCTTTCAAAGTACCTTCGGCTTTTAACGCAGCCAAATATATCTCTGCCATACCTGGAATGACACCAAGATGAATATTTGTCATTTACTGTTTAGAGTATCTTCTTTTCGTAAGTTTGATAAATTCAGTCTATATGATTAGATGATCCTGTGGTTGACTTTGAGGTTTTAGGAAATATCTTTTCGCCATTTATAAGCGTTCAAGAAAATTAATGATCTCTCAAGATTAAGACGTTGAGTCACCAATTTATCATTTCAGATTTTATGATGGTTTGTATATTGAAAGGCTTATGGTTTGTGGCTTTTCTTGGAACTTACTCTCTTCACTGAATCGCGTGATTACTTAGCTTTTACTTTCTACAAATTCGTGCCTGAATTCCCAAGTTCCACGAAAAGACCGTTGGCCAAGAAGCGAGAAGTGGTGGTAAGTGCCGTAGAGTGTTTCGATAGACCTGGGTGTGAAGTCTCCAAGGACTGTAGAGAGATCCTGTCGTTGGAAAACGTCTTATAGACCACTGAAGGAGTGATAACGAAGATTGGTTCCGTCTCAACCTTAAGCCAAAATTTAGATATTTCCCGGGTATCACCCTCTTCCCTGAATACCTGAGAGAGGTGCAGGGCTCTTTTTTTTATATATATATATTATATATATAATAATATATATATATATATATAATATATAATATAATATAATAATAATAATAATAATAATAATAATAATAATAATAATAATAATAATAATGGTTTTTCGTGTTAGGAGTTTTCGGTGCATGTGAGTGTTGGTTTGGTTTGTGACTTTGAGTATATTAGATTTTCATATTTCTTTGAAGTTTCAATGGTACCAATCATGTTCCTATTTACGGTGTAATTATGAACAAAATGCTTTTAATGAGTGTTTTCTATTCATTCTGTCATTTTTGTGAAATGTATTATTTTGTATCCTATTCCCAAGTTTATTTGCTTCACATTTGTCCTCTAGACTGTTATGTCTTGTGTGAGAACTCTTCGGTCGCGAGGTCTCTTTTACTTTATAAGTAACATAAACTTTTATTGTTTTACTGATGAGGTTATTTCACTGCAACTTTTTAAAATGAACAACAAAGAGCATATGTAGAGTCATTGGAGAATAGTTCCTTTGACGAATATTTTGTATTAATGTTACTATTTTAACAAACATTGTTTTTCGAGGCACAGGGAATTTAAGCTCACGTAAAACTTAGATGCTGCCTACCAAGCCTCACCCATGAGGTAATCATAGATTTCCCCCAAATAATCGTGGCAGCTAACGAGAATGCTTTGCTTATACTTTATTTCAGTGTTTTTCACTTATATGGAACAGGATTTTTGTTAATTGCATGGCATAGGATTTTGGTGACAATCATTTACATATAGGATCCCTCTTATGGTTTAAGTACTACCCTGCAGCAGTTCTTGTATTTTATAATATACTTACATTTTTATCCATTTTTTTATTTTTTTTTCATTTCTGATAAGTGATCTCTTCTTTCGACATTTCCTTTTACCTTTTGTAACTTCTTTCAAATGAACACCATATTCTTTGGATTTCAAGTCATGGCTCTTGTGGGCTTTTTCCATATGAATAGGGTTCATTTTCAGAATAATAATAATAAATGTTTGTAAGAGTCTAGAGTGACAGAAATCGTCAAGACCGTCGCCTCCAACGCCTTGTGATACAAATGGTGCCTCTGTGGACTTGCCACCGATGTCGTTTGAGCCCTTTACCTTACCCAAATCTCCACTCATTTCCAGCCTCCTTTAAGTTCCTCGTTGGACGAGTGGTTAACGTGCTCGCCTACAGATTCGGTAGTCGTGAGTGGAATCAGCGGAATTTGTTTCGGGTGATTAGAAATTTATTTCTAGATGTAATGTGGTTCGGATCCCACAATAAGCTGTAGGTCCCGTTGCTAGATAACCAGTTGGTTCCTAGCCACGTAAAAATATCTAATCCTTCGGGCCAGGCCTAGGAGAGCTGTTAATCAGCTAAGTGGTGAGGTTAAACTAAGATATACTTAACTTCCAGTCTCCTTTCTCATAGTTCTCGTTCAGATTACTTCTGGATACTCCAACTTTTCTGGTGTACACAGTAGCCCATTTAATACTACCATTTACTATTCTCCAAGAGGCTGTGTGATGGACATGCAGAAGCAATCTCTCTCATTCACCCTGCCATCTAATATACATTTACAAAAGCCATTATAGTGTCGTCTTCAACATATCATCAGTGAGAATGCTCTTAAGAGAAGTTGATCAGTGGTCTGTAGGGGTCACGTATTGCTTCAGGAGTACTTTGAGAATATTTAAACGTTCGTTGTGAACTGCAGAATACAGAATAGCCGGATGGTTGTGTTTTACCCGTAAAATTTGCGTGATAAAATAAGAAACTGTTTTGGCCATGAGTAGTGTAGATTGTAACTTGATAAACATGATCATTTAAAAGTCAAATCGAGCTTACGGTAAATGGCTCATTTTCATCTTTTGGACAATTCTTTTTTTGCCTGTTATTTGTTAAAGTAAAGCACTTCCGGGTGAGAAAGGAATGTCTTCAATAGTGAAATTAATGTTCTGGATTAAAATACTTTTTCTCATAAGGTAGTTTTGAAAGTATTTTGCTGGAACAGCAGAGACTTCCTCGTACTATGTAGTCCAGGAAGCTGTTGTCTCAAACCTAGGCCTAAGCTGCTGGCACTCCAGTGAACTGCCGATGAAGTGTCCGATCCAATATCATACCCTACGAATTTCCAACATGGTTGGGAACCATATTGACAAATATTAGGAGAGTAAATGGTTCCGTTTGGTAAATTTGATGGCTTATTGTACCCAGAGAAATTTAATAGCTTTACAGCTTTCGTAGCGATGAAACAAACTCTTTAAAAGAGTTGGGTATTGCAAACGAAAGTGAACAATGGTAATTTTTTTTTACTTCGGTTAGTATGTTTAGTTGGATATTCCCTGTATTTATAAAAATAGTGGGAGTATACCTTAGTTATTAACAGTTGTTGTTTCAATTTAGTGACTGCTACCGCTTCGGAATTTGTCCTTAAACTTTATTGAAAGTTCTTTAAATTTTGAGCTGATGACAGAAATAATTCATGTTATATATATATATATATATATATATATATATATATATATATATATATATATATATATATAATATATATATATATATATATATATATATATATAATTTTTACTCGTCTTCATATTGATAACTTAACAGATACACAAACAATAACAGAGATAATAAATATTGTTGTTACATAAATCCTATTTCATGTTAATAAACTTGACTACCCCCTTCACATCATTTTATTTTCTATTTAACTTTGGGGTTATGTCCTCTACCGAGAGAAGAGAGCATTAGGATTTTGAATAGAATTGTTTTGGACAGCCATGAAATTTATGCCCAAGCCAATTCCTGTTTGCGTGGTTTTATCACTTAGAGTTGCTGTGGTTAATTTGCTCCAAATTACACCAAAGGCGTTATACTAAATCATTCACGTGTTCGAGCCTCGTATATCAAGAAAGTTTTTGTGGCTCCTGGGCTTTCTCTGATTCCAGAGAGCTTTTTTCCTGTTATTACTGCAATTGTTTTGTCATTGATTATGACGGATGGAAATTGTTTGGTGGATTTTTTTTAAGGGTACATTGACATGTTTAAGATTTCTAGCTCAGCTCTCTTTACTATGCAGCACAAAGGCAAATCGCATTTGTTATGTTGGTGATGGAAATATAACATTGTGCGTTGCACTGTTTGAATTACTGCGAAAGGAATTTTAGTGTGCGATTGTTATGACCATTTGGTAGTGAATATTATATTTTAGAGGGATAAAAAAAGTCACTATCGATCATTCTAAATTAGAGATGCAGGTTGCCATGAGAATGACAGTGTGGTTTTTAGTTATCCAGTATATATTGCATCATGTCGGAGGTGATGCACGATTGTTTAATTAAACCTAGACCGTCATTCTGTAGCGAAACAATCTAACAGAGCATAGAATAAAAGAGAATAATCAAAATCCTTTGATCTTCAGAAATGAAAGCAGCCATTTTGCAATGTAATATTGGCGAAAGACTGGTCAACGTGCTTTTTCTTTTATGCCCTCAAGGGTTGTTATAAAGTTGTAGATGAAACCTTCTCTCTGATACCTATTATACCCACAGGAAGCACCTAAATATTGGGTTATTACTTATAGATCTACAAATACTGGTTGATCATTATTCATAGATCTAAATACTGATTGATTACTTATAGCTCTATTACTTACAGGTCAACCATGACATGGGATTCAAGTTTAGGCATATATAAATTGATTTGCGGTGCCTGTTTTCTTAGCTACCCATAAGACTTTTATCTCTAAACATAGTTATTCAAGTCCACAGGTTTCTCAGCGACTTACCGGTTGTATTTTCAGTGACCTTAGAGCAGTAATGGCTTGGCGCTTCTCTGTGTGTGTGTCCGATGATGTTGTTCTGTTCTTGAAATAGAATAACATAATATGTAGATTATGTAACTCTTGGTTCAGGGAAAGGGAATGTATCACGACTCATGAAGATGACAGATTAAGACTATCAGGATTATGACACATGAAGTGCTCATCATAGCTGAAGTACACTTAATATGGAGTGTATTTAACAGTGCCTGGTAGTTCCTCATTGGACGAGTGATTTGCTTACCCACCTGTCAATCTAGTATCCCGAGTTTTCTCCCCGCTGCTGCCTATGCAGAACCAGAGGAGCTTATTTCTGGTGATTAGAAATTCATTTCTCGATACAAAGTAGTTCGGATCCCACAGTAAGTTGTAGGTCCTGTTGCTAAGTAACCAATTTGTTCCTAGCCACGTAAAAAGAAAAATAAATCTAATCCTTCTGGCTAGCCCTAGGAGAGCTGTTAATCAGCTTAGTGGTGTGGTTAAACTTACATATATACTTAACAGTGTTTGGTATTATATTTGCCCAGTGCTTTAGACATATCAAGTGGTGACAGAAATTTTTTTACTGAAACTTAAGTTTCTGAAAAGAGGATATCAGAATTGACAGCAGCTTCATCCAAGTCCTTTTTACTCTTACATAACCCACATACATTCCTATGTACTAAGTTACGATATATCCATGCTTGACTCCTTGAAAAAGGATTAAGCTCTACGTATATTAATAGAAATAGGAAACATGTAAAGCAATCATAAAGGAATATTTGCAAACATAAGAAAAGAGTAACTGGAAATAAATATTGAAAAGTGTATGGCCGTAAAAAGACAGAATTACCGGCCGAGTGAAACCAGTCAACTGGGAGAAGCCGGTACACCCAGCACCCAGCCAGGACAAATACGTCTCCAGATTTGCCAAACACTGAAGGAAGGACAGAGGTGATGGTTTTGGAAAATGTAGTGAAGGGTGAAGATATAGAAACAAACTGGAAGCAGATACCAAAGACTCCCCGCAAAAAAAGTGTATCACTAAGAGTCTTCAGTTCCTAAACCTGGTAATCAACCAGGTGTTGAGGAACAGCGCTGCCCTTAGGGGATCCAAAGAATCAAGAACCACACGTTTTACAAATATGAGATTTTGCAAAAGACGTGAGCCCTTTCTATGTAAGGTACATTTGGTGCACGACAGCCCCAAGGGCGCAGTATCCAGCCCTTCACAGCAATGCAGCTGTCCACCAGCAATTTGTGGATGTGCATAACAGGACAAATAAAATATCCGCCGACGGCGCAATCGAATTCTCTGAATAGCGTATAATGTATGAAACTCTCAGCCACGGCCCATGAAACTCTCAGCTTGCGGCACATGAAACTTTCAACCACAGGCCGGTGGTGATTTGTGATTTGTGCCTGTATTGGTGCCAGACGCACGATCATAGCTAACTTTAACCGTAAATCAAATGAAATAAAAACTGCTGAGGCTAGCGGGCTGCAGTCTGTTAGGTTTGATTCTTGTAGTGTGGATGATCAACAATCCAATTTGCAGCACTTTAGCGGTAGAGGGCTACAAATTGGTATGTTGATCATCCACCCTCCAATCATCAAACATACCAAATTGCATCCCTCTAGCTATGATCGTGCGTCTGGCACGGCAACAACGCAAGCCACCACGGCCGGCTGAGAGTCTAGCCTCAGTAGTTTTTAAGATGTGGGAGCTGACAGAAAAAGTGTGAATAGACTAAAACCACCTCAAAATAACCTTATTAGAGAGAGTTATTGTTCACCACGAGGATCGCTATGGGTAGCTTGTGGTCGCTGAAACAATGAGTATTCCACTGTAGCAGCCTACACTGAATATCCAGGCTGTGTTCTCCCCCCAGCAGAGGAAAATTCCATTGCAAACCATCAGGATTCACCGGAATGGAGGAGTCTGTCTTGTGAAGCTTCTTGAATAATAATCCTCATTAGTGAAATTTCTTTCCTTGTTGATTTTTTTTTATTTTGTCTGGGTTTTCAGTATGATATTTGATTTTTGACTGTGCTCAACAGTATATATTAAAGGGTAGTTCTGCTGTGGGTGTATTGTGGCACTGATGATGGCCAAGAGTTTGTAGTGATTTTCGTCTATTCCTTCAGTAGCCGTGATGATAAAGAGATTCGGAAGTTAGAAAAGTGTGACTTTATAATAGCGGAAGTAACATGTGCACTAGCATTTACTAGGAATATACAGGTTGTTTATAAAGTCCCAGTACCATTACAATCAATAAATACTTGTAATGGTACTGGGACTTTATGGACACCCTGCATATATAGATAATTACGGGTAATAATTTTGGAATTATTGACAGTTAATTTTTTATTTAAATATGTATAGCGTATACAGTATGTGTACTTAAATAATGCTCGCTTGAATCAGAGAGAGAGAGAGAGAGAGAGAGAGAAACCAACCTCGGAAAACAACTGTCTCCTTGTATGATATCCGTCTCAAATAAACTGACTGACGGGATCTGTCACATGGCTCATTCTTCATCGCTCCAACTTCCCATTTCAAAGCAGACGCGCACAGACAGTTGACCGGTAATCTGATTATCCGAATCCCTCCGTTCGCGGCGCTAATTAATCCCATTCTAATCTGATTTGCCTTAAATGACCCATTTTGAACCACTCGGCCCCATTTCCGTAAGGTCTTTCTTTCGAAAGAAAAAAAAAAAAAAATGTCTCTCCTGTCGCCTCTCGTCAAAATCATTTCTGACCGAGACTCGAATTTCAATCGGCTCCTGATGTGCGGGTTTTTGAATGATGATGATTAGGACACTCTAATCCCTGCGGATTGGAGAAATAAAAGTCCTTGGCTGTCCATCTCCCCTAGCTCATGACGGCGATGGTGGAATTTGAGCCTACGATAGCAAACGTTTAATACTCTAAGAATACTTATATAGCCTCTTCTGTTGGAGGCCGCAAGAGTCATTATTGCTTGGGCTTGAGTCTCTGCTCCGCAGACGGTCCTTTAACGGTAGTAAGTTTTAAGCTTTCCGTACAGCTGGGAGAGAGACGACTTGAATAGATCAGAGAGAGAGCTGGTGCGGCGGAGAGTCTGTCCGACGAAGGTATGGGCGCCATGACGGGGTCATTCGTGGCTCATATTATGCATTCTCTCTCTCTCTCTCTCTCTCTCTCTCTCTCTCTCTCTCTCTCTCTCTCTCTCTCTCTGTCCAACCCCACAAATCCCTCAATCTATCCCTCTCCCGCCACAACTCTGTTCTCTTTCTTTTGCTCATGATCTAAGTTATCTTCGTTTAAACCTTCCTTTATCTCCCTTTTATTCGCTTTATCGGCTTCGTTTTATGGGCTTTTCGTTATATCCCTCGCCTTTGGTTATAAAGCAAAGCTTCGCATTCAGAGGCTGGTTTATGTTGCTCTAAGCCTTTCGTTTTATCCCCTCTGTCTCCCTTTATTATTATTTTTTTTTTCATTTTATTGTCCAGTTTTCCAGTTTCACGTTTGTATTTCGTGATTTGCATTTTTTGACTCTCTCTCTCTCTCTCTCTCTCTCTCTCTCATCTCTCCTCTCTCTCTCTCTCTCTCTCTTCTTTCCTCTCTCTCTCTCTCTCTCTCTCTCTCTCTCTCTGTCATATTCTTTATGAGTAAGTGCACTCCCACATGACGAAGCATGTCTGAGTATTACTGTTGATAAAAATCGTAAGACTTTCCATGAGGGAGAATATGGAAGGTTGCACAGTGTGGTCGTGTAAGAGAAAAAGCGATAGAGTAACCAGTTGTCTTTCTATCATTAGTGAAGTATTTGGTTTCTGTACTTGATGCGCAAGTTGACCAAGACGGTAACATACTGTCATAGCAATTGTAGAGAATAATTGCCTAAATAATGTGCACAGAAACTAAGGAGGTAATCCGTGAACAAAAGTTATTTTTATCGTAAATATATTATGTATTAAAAACTAAGGAGGTAACCCGTGAACAAAAGTAATTTTTATCGTAAATATATTATATATTAATTATAACTATGAGTGAAAACTTAGAAGTGGCTCTATCTGGCTATTACAACCATTCTTCGAGCAAAAGTAGATATCTTTTGAAGCTTTTAAGGAGGATGACGAAGCAGGCTTAGCAGCTTCTTTACAACAAGGTATGATATGACGAGAAATGGTACATAATATGCTTTCTGTGCAATTTGAGTCCTGTGTGAGGTTGACTTTCACTATACTCTGTTTTTTTCCATCTGCGTCTCGAGCTTTAGATAGTTACGTTCAGCTTACATTCAACAATAATAACAATATCCTATTTCGAATATTAACGGTGTAATTCGCATACAGTAAATTATTAAAACACTTTTACCTAAAATTACACATAGCGTAACTATTTAAAGCCCGGGACGCAGTGTTACCATACAAAAACACCACAGGCGGATGGACAGATGGAAAAAAAACAACAGAGTATAGTCTTAACGAAAGTTTGGAAAGAGTTAGAGGCTGAATACCTTTTCTTCTTTGCCCCTGTCAGAGATACTGTCAAGATCAGAATTGATAACTTGGCGACAAGAATAAGCGAGACAGTGAAAGGGATTCGTCGAAACATTGAAGAAGAGTACGCATGCACACACACACATATATATATGTATATATAAATAAATAAACATATATACACATACATACATGCATGCATTTCCCCTTTATATAGGGTACCTCCTTAGGCTGTTAACATTCCTGTTCTCAGCTAATATTTTTGACCAAGTCGCTATCAGTCTTCCGTATATATATATATATATATATATATATATATATATATATATATATATATATATATATATATATATAATGTCTGAGTATATTTTGTATGTATATATGTGTATGTATGTATGTATAGTGTTTTAAATCATTTCTGTAAACATATTCCAGTAAGGGTAAACATTGTTTACAATTTACGATTAGCCAAATTTGAATATGTATTTTATCACTATATCGATCGTCGCCATTTCGGTGCAAAATAAACTCCATTTCAGAGAGCAAAAAAAGATGAAGGGTGACTAAAATCAGGATGGCAAAGAAGCGTATGGAATGCGTATCTTGAGAAATTTCCGCTATTTATTGGGCTGTAAATACGACGCCAAATGACAACTTAAATGGTGGATGGCGTGTAAAAGAAACGTTAAAGGGGTGTGTTTTGTGTCCAAACTTCACTTCACTTGGCTGCGTCGAGATGTCGGTCGCGTGAAGCAAGTAAAACTCACCTGGTGTTATTTAAGCTATATACCTTGGTGTTATTCAGCTTCGGCCGAGAGTGAAGGCTGTGTGCTTGCTTGTGGTTTTGTGCCTCGGCAGTAGATATTTCAGATTGTTAGTCTTTGCTTGCAGTAATGTTTCTTAAGATGATTATGTAGTAATTCGTAGCATTCTGATAAATACTCATTTGTGCCAAATATTCATTGAACTGTGAGATTGATGTATAAAAACTTCTTGGGGTTGTTAATCAAAATATTTTCATTATTTTTGCTTTCGCAATTTTGTAAATTTTGCAAGTAATTTTAAAAACTTTTGAGTAATTCTTAAAGCTATATATATTTGGCGTTCTTTTACTGCACTAAAAGATAGATGAATGACTTAACGCCTGTTCCTGTTTTGTTTGTTTCATCAGTAATTTTTGTAGGTCGTCAGTTTTGTGCTAAAGCATTTATTTGTGTTTGAGATGCTTTTAGAAATGGATTGTTATTCTCAAACATTTAACGTTAATCGGTACATATGATTTTATGTACAATCCATTGGAAGTGCAGTAGTAATTTTGGTATACTGAATCACTTAGAGCTTTTTCGTAACTGGGTTTACCTCTCTCTCTCTCTCTCTCTCTCTCTCTCTCTCTCTCTCTCTCCTCCCTCCCTCTCTCTCCTCCTCTCTCCTCTTCTTCTCCCCTTCCACACACACACAATATATAGGTAAATTATTTCCAGCGTCGATAATTTGAGATACTTGAACAGTTTTTAAAATTTGTTTTTTAAGTAAATTATTCGATAAGACTAATAATTAATTAGTGCACAAAGGCTCCTTGATAATGACAACTCTTTTCCCGGAAGGAAATTGTCACGTAAAAGATATGAAATTGTGTGCCACTTATATTAGGTTTTCTACTTTTCCATGTTTTATTATAAAACTATCCATTTTCATTCTATATAGAAACCAAGCAGATGGCTTTGTTCTCCATGTTTTGTTGTTGATTTTCTTTTGTCTCCTTTCCCCTGAGTTTTAGGATACATTTTTTTTTTAACTCCATTCCTATATTTTGCCTTTCAGAACCCCCTTATTCCAGTTCCTCTCTTTCCCTAATTTTACGAAAGTCCATGTCACATACCTGGACTACCCAAATATCCTGAGTGGCCCATCAAATAAAGATCCCCAAAAATTGCGTGTCGACCAGTCCCCCTCCCTCCCCTCCGGCTCCCCATCCTCCTGCTCCTTATCCCTAGCGACAAACTCTGTTAATTTCATCCAGGAATCTCTCTTCAGGGTATGAGCGCCCTTTCTTCCACTCAGCCAGAACTCCAAGATGGACACGTAAGGTACATACGCACCTGCAGGCCCTTTCAGGATTGTGTATATACCTGTGGCCTCCCCTCTCCCCCCTCCCCACCCCTTCGTCTCGGGAGTATGGTCTGGCCGTAGAGAGATGTGTACGAGACACATGCTGTTTGTTTTACCTTTATATTTTCCCTTTATCTTGTGAGGCAAAGGTGGGATTTTAGGGATAGTGACTGGTGTCCCAGGCCAAGGAAAGAAGTTGGGGTGGGGGGGGCGTGATCGAACACCCAAATTCTGACTCATTTCAAGTGATAGACGTTAATTGGAAAGTACAGAATAGCAATGGGACGAACTTTACATCTCCAGAATAGGAGGCAAAAAGTAAATAAGCGAAGGAAAACTATGAATTATGTCATCTCTGGGAAAAAGAGTCGGTATTAAGAAGTCGTATAAAAACGGTGATAAACGGAGAGGATGGGGCTTCGAACTTTGGTGATTGATGCCGTAAAAAGACTTCATTTATGGGTACTAAAAGGAAATTTGGTACTTCATGTCACTTGGGTTTTTGTTTGCTTGTTTGTTTTCTTTACATAGCTCTCATGGAAACTGACTCCCTAAGCTTCACGAGGCATCTGCAATGAAACCATCGGGTGATAATGTTGGAAGGTGTAAAAGAAAATGAAACTACGCAGTTTTCTGATTTTAGTGACCGATTATTTCGTTAAACGACATGATTTATGACTTAGTAATGCATACTGATATTTCTTTATTAATTTCAGAGCCTGATGCGGATTTGATTATTAAGATAATTAAGAATTGGATAATGGCATCAGAAGTATATTTTAGAATGATAAAACTTCTTAATATTTCAGTATTGATATGTAATTTTTAAAGAACAAAGTGTATTAATATTTTCAAGCAAGATATCAGTTAATTTATCGCTACAGGAATTATTTTTCATGGGTACTCATTGTGTGTCAGTATTCTGTTTCTTTCAGTTCTCAACAGCAGCTGGTCGTTTATTTGAGTGTAATCAATTGCAGATAAATTGGTGCAGTTTATTCCATTCATGTGCCCGGCCATTGTAATGGAAATACTATTCTTTTATCTGGGAAATCTCGACCTACTGTTGTTATTCGCATTCCCGCGACCGTAGCCCTCAGCAGAATTCGTTCGAGGTTTAAACAGGAATCATTCGCCGAATTAAACTGTTTCCTATGCAATAGAGCTAGATTATTGCCGTATTAAATTCGTTTAGGTATTCATTTTTCCCTGTTCCCATTCATTACTGTACAATTGCGCTACTAAATATAGCATCACTTTACGAAATATATCGTTCAGATAGTTTTTCTTTTTATTTTACTTATAATAATTATTTCGAGAAATTGTTTTTTATAATATGAAGATTAGAATCAATTATCACGAATAAAAAAAAATAAAACTGTAGTAAAAAAACCTTGTTTTATGCAGGGTTTTAAGTATTTTGTCCGAATCATTATGAAATATTTCACTATGAACAGTCCTACCAACTGTGTCAACAGAGTATCATCTGTATAAGTTGCTAAACTAAATACTTTCCTGCACTGAAGGAAGGGTGGTGAAATACACAGCTGCCACATGAGGTTCGGTTGGCACGCCTGTAACGTCGAATGTTCAGAAGAACGTCCGGGTGCACGATTACTTCTAAATCTTACATCTGCCAATTTCCTTTTTAATTGGATCAAAAATGTCAAATTGCAATAAAAAATATAAATATGAAGGAGAATTAAATTAATAGTTTAATGCGAGTCACATAGGCCTAGAATGATCGTGTGACCGGCGTTATCAGTGCTTTTGGTAGTTACACTAGATATCAAGTCGTGAACAGCATTCATAAACTGAAACTGGCAAGAAACCGCACTTTTACTAAGTCAATATATTCAAAGAATATACTGACTTATCTTTAAATGTTGTTGGTCTTTAAATATATTATAAAGCAATTTTTAAACATTAATTAATATTTTTCTACTAAGTGAAAATTTTTAATGTTATGGTTTTACCTCTTGTTCAATATACAAGTTACCTACCACCCATTACGAATACTAGTAATATATGTATATACATTATTTCTGTTTTTCTGTTTTACTTTATTATGGTGAGTATAAAAAATTTTCTCTGAAAGAGTGACGAATTCAGTCCTCAGCCATACGGTTTCAGAATTAGGTCAAATGGAAAATGCGAGGATGCCATTCAGCACAGAAATAGTCAATTCAATATTTGGATAATGGCTGTAAAAGAAATCATACAGCATATTATAAGATTCTTCGCCTTCCACAGACCAGGCAAAGATCATTATGTTTTGGTTGTGATAAATGAATAAAATAGTTTTGTTTTTAACCATGTATTCACAAAACAGGCCTCCAATATTGAGTGCTAAATTATAACCCTCTTCAGATCGAAAAAAAAAATGGTTAGACTGAGTTACAAGAAAAAATTAATACCACAATTCTTAGAGAAGAAACGTAAGAAAGAATGATAGTACTGATTTTAATTTCTTTTAAACAATGTTATTTAGCTTGTGTCTGCCATAATATGCATTAGCAAGTGACTCTGTTCTTTGTTTTAGACTAAGCCAGCCTTGTGGAGGCAAAGGATCTTGTTCTATGCCTAAGGCAACCTGTAACCAATTAACAGAAACTTAGTCTGTCACCATAGCACATCCTGCGCCTGAGGTATCTGGCAACTATCCAGATACCTCTTGCTGAATACTTCCATATGCTGATTGTCTGAAACATTAAGGCAAATGATGCAATACTTTGTAACGTGACTGTACATAAGGATTTCTTGTATTTGTGTCTTTGGTATGTTCATGGTGTCTAAATTGTTGGATTTTTAAAAATAGCTAATTACTCATTGGCACTGTCACCCGTTTGTTTTGAATTGCTGGATGGGTTTTTATTTTCTGCCTAAGCTAATCATTATATATTGAAATACGACAATATATATAGTATATATGTGTATATATATATATATATATATATATATGTTCATTCCGTTTGTCGCTCCCTCTTACTTTCTAAAGCTGCTTTCCCCAAGTCGTCAGTGTCCTTAAAAACTTAAGAAGATTAGCTTCCTCAGAGGTCGTCTTATCTCCCCGGCCTTACTTTCTTTTAGCATTCACTTGTAAGTCATTTTAGAGCTTAAGATCCAAAAGGCGATAACACAGGGGGAACCTTTCGAGAGGCTTACGTTGTGACGATACTCCGTTAATGGGCAAGTATAGGCCTATTTACTGCCGAGGCAAAAACACTTTTCCATAATGTAATGAAACTGTTTGCTTTGCGGTCATGAGTGCGTTGGGTGGGTAGCTGAGGTATTGTTTTTGCTGATGGCGTCGTTAGGGAATGAATGGTTTTAGTTTTTTACGAAATGTTTCTTTATTATATTATATTATATCTGTTTATACACGCACGACCGATGTACGCATATATGAATATATAGATTATATATATATATATATATATATAGATTATATATATTATATATATATATATATATATATATATATATATATATATATATATATATATATATATATATATGTGTGTGTGTGTGTGTGTGTGATAATATGCGTATTCGTATTATATACATGTATATTATATATATATGAATATGTATATCTGTACAATGCTTACATGTATATATACATACAAACGTATATTTATATATATATATACATCATATATAGTAAGTGTATGTGTTTAGGTATATATATATATATATATATATATATATATATATAAAAATATATATATATATGAATACATATATTCAATAATACATACACACACACACACACATATATATATATATATATATATATATTATATATATATATATATATGTGTGTGTGTGTGTGTGTGTGTGTGTGTGTTTTATTGGCATTGGCATTAGAATTTCATTTGTCCTGCAATACTTCGTCTATAGTTATACTATATGTAAAGTTGTGCGACCATAAAAATTAATGATGGCGTTGTAATATAAATGTGCATTTCATCCATGTTTCGGAAACCATTTGCGATCATCAATAATAAATGAAAATAATGGAAAAAATTGTTTGGTGGGTTTTGTTGATAAATAGTAATAGATTTCGTTCATGGAAATAGTGTAGATTCCACATACACATGCACAGTAATGCAAGAGTTGTCCAAATGCTGTGGAACTGAAGGGAAATTGACATTAAAATGAATTACCGATCTATCCATTCCTTGGAAAGCGAAATATGGGAAATTATTATGAAAGAAAGGGAAACAGTGGAAGCTGTTACGGTTAACTGGCATTTATATGCAAAGTAGATTTGGTAAAAAAAAAAAAAAAAAAGAAGACAGTTTGTTGCCGGAAACATGTAGAGATAATGATGGACATTAGGCTGATGTAGATAGTGATATCTTAAGTAGGCTTCGGTAGGCAGGGGTGGGAGACATCGAAAAATAATGGTTTTACTTTGGAGCAAAGCGCCTCAGTGGCATGGTCGGTATGGTGTTGGCGCACCACCTCGGTGGCCGCGAGTTCCATTCTCGGGCATTCCATTGAGCTGTGTGAGATATGTATTTCTGGTGATAAAAGTTCACTCTCGACGTAGTTCGGAAGTCACGTAAAGCCGTTGGTCCCGTTGCTGAATAACCACTGGTTCCATGCAACGTAATAACAACAGACAAACAAAACCTTGCAGCAAAAGTGTTAGAAGGAGGGGCCGTAAGTGCTGTCTGGTCAGCATGCTTGGCGACACTTCGTGTGGTTTTATGTATAAAGGAGTTGTGCAAATATTATGCATAAAGGTTTCATTCTATATATACATACATACACACACACACACACACACACATATATATATATATATATATATATATATATATATATATATAATATATATATATACACGTGTGAGTGTATGAAGATAAAAACGCCCATAAAAACACTATATACACATTACAACCAAATAGTTCTAATACTTCTGTATCCATGCTCACTGATTGCAACGTGTATAACATTGTTTGTATGGTTCCTTTTTATCTTCCCATTGTAGTTTTGGTTTATATATATATATATATATATATATATATATATATATATACATAATTTGTATGGTTTGCATATATATATTATATATATATATATATATATATATATATATAATTTGTGTGTCCAATCTACCGGTGAATATTTTTATCTTATATATAAATATGATATGAATAACCACAATCACATTTTAACCTCTTGATTGATTTCCCCATGTTTTTTTTTCTTTGGGGTTTTTTTTCTTTGGGGCTTGGGGGGCCGGGTACGCTTGTCATTATAAAGCCTAAAATTAAACTTAAGAAAAATGTAGAAATTCTGACGCCCGTGGAAGGATTCAAACACGCGCATGGTGTGTCAGAATGAGGTTAGCTTTAACCACTTGACCTTGACCACTTTGCAGTGGTAAGACATTGATAAGTAAAGGGGCCATTTCACATTTATATATCTGGTAAAGATATTGACACATAATATATTATATATATATATATATATATATAATATATATAATATATATATATATATATATATGTATTTATATATTAAAGAGTGAATTAACTCCTCCTTAACCAGACAATTTCATCCATGGTGAAGAAAAGGTCGTTCAGTACGACTTTCAAATGACACAGCCATTTTGAAAAGGTTGGAAAAATCAATTAAGTTAATTTATGTTCCACTTAATAGTAATTGCGGGGTTCGGTCATTTTTACTGCATATGTTGAAAAGAATCTTAATGAATGAATGAATAAATTAAGACTTTATGAATGACTCCTTTCCTAACTCGAGACCGTAGCTGTTCATTATGCGCAGCGATTTGAATTTTCGCCTTGGACGTCAACGTCAAGGAGTAGTACGGAAATTTGCTTTCTCATCATATTATATCAGGCAGTGGAATTGTCTACTTTACTCTTGTGTCTTGGCATACGGACATATAATATATATATATAGATATATATATATATATATATATATATATATATATATAATACGTATATATGTATAATATATATAAATATACACATATACTATATATATATATATATATATATATATATATATATATATATATATATATATGTAAGTGTTTACATAATAAAAATATGGAATGTTAGTCCATATATATAAAAGTCTAAAACTAAAGAGGTCAACCAGATTGCTTGCAGGAATGTGATCAGACTAGAGACGCTAAAGATGACGTATACAATAAGTATGTAAGCTAAGATAACATGCCGTCACCTGTAGTCATTCAATTGTTTATAAACATTAGTCCAAGCTCCCTGCTTGAGACAACTACCGCCTACGTGATCTGTAGCGTGTCTCATTCGATTGTGTGTTCGTATGAAACTATGTCATCTGATAGTATGTTCATATGTTCGAACTACTGTCTGTTCCTTCATAACTTGTAACAGAGATGGTAGACGGGCAGAACAGAGTTAGCTATCGTCATTAGAAGACCTGTACCTCTTTACCTAAGCTTTATCATGTAGAGGAATAGGATTAGCCATCATCATTGGCAGAAGCGATCAAGCTATTGTCATAGAAGACTTGTACGATCATACCTGATCTTCATCATGTAAAACTTCAGAAGAATATACTATTTTTATACCTTGTGTTTTCTACAAGAACCTCACCGAACCATGAGTTTAACACATCGTCGTAAAGATAATACCGACTTCGTAAGTGATCTACAAAACCCCAGACACTCCATTGAAGATGGAAGTGCAATACCAACCGACTTAGCGTATAGATTATCGCTAGTCTAACATTACCTCATAGGGCGCCTTATCATACAAGGCACAAGCCCTAATAATTGGTGGCCAGCGGACCAGAAGAACTCTACAACGTCCTACGAAGAAAAAAACAGAATAATAAATCATGAAGTCAACGACGACGAAAGCAGCAGATTCTTCAAGCAACCTAGTATCATCATTAGTGAGCGACTTCAGAAAACAACAAGATTCGTCAAGCAACTTAGTATCATCGTTAGTGAATAACTTCAAGAAACAAAACCGACGTGTCCTTTTCCTACGGCAACGGAAGCTTCGTCTCTCATTAGAATCATTCAAGAAAACATCGTTAGTGAGCGTTTCCGGCACTGCAAGAAACAAACCGAACGCGTCTGCAGCATCGGATTTTAAGGGCTCGAATCATCGAAACAACGCGCACGGGGGAAACTGAAGCCAAACCAGGTCGTCCGCTAAATAGAGAAGGAGGACCAAGGCCGTGTGTCGTTATCGGAACACCGTGACTTCCCACAAAAGCAAGCTAAGTACATTTTTTATTCATTTGGAGTAACTTTGAGTGTTTCCTTTACAGGTAGAATTTCGTTATTCCTGTGGCTGAAGTTACGAGACATTCTTAATCTTACTTTTTACAGAAATTATCTATATCATTGAGATTTCGCTACTGCGAGTTTTTATCTTTGAGTGTCTGTTTCCAGAAGTTCTACTGAAATATCATAATCATATACTATGTTTAATTTTATCATTTTGGGTGATTATTAATCCCTTACGTAACAAATCATATTAAACAGTGAATATGCGTTTACGCAGTGGACGTCTGTATTTATACAGATGCATGGATAGGGTCGTTAAGCACCGTAGTGATTAGAAAACACACAAAAAACAAGTGGAACACCCGTACAAATCTATATAAATTAGAGGTAACACTATTTCGGGTCATGACAATAAATGCTCCTTTGCAAAGTCCCGATCGCAGTTTAGCCTTGAGTTTTTTTGAGTTATATAAAATATCAACCTCAATGACTC
This sequence comes from Macrobrachium nipponense, assembly GCF_015104395.2. NCBI lineage: Eukaryota > Metazoa > Arthropoda > Malacostraca > Decapoda > Palaemonidae > Macrobrachium > Macrobrachium nipponense. The sequence continues at coordinate 68,241,983 of NC_061088.1, forward strand.
AACTCAACTTTAAAAATATGGCTGGATTGCAAGGAATAACATGTCTGTAAAAAACTTTCATCAGGCTAAATGCGCTGACCAGGATCCCTCACTATTTCAAATTTTAGCAAAGAATTAAGTACAAACAGTTAATATTGTATGCAGTAGTGATAACTTGTCTTATTAGTAATCGCTCAGTTCCTAATAGTTCGTCATTCATTGCTTTATACGTAACCAGCAACATAATGCTAAAAACACACAATACGTTGCCGATGGTAATAAAGAGAAGGATCCTAATTATTACAAAAAGAAATAGAAACAGTAGCCTTTCAGAATCAAACAAGCAAACTCGGTTACTGTGTCACCTAGTCAAGCGGTCAAGGTCAGTCGAAAACTGCCGAAGTGTTCAAAGCATAGCAAATTCCACACAATAAGCGACTCTAGCAGAGTGGGGAAAAGCGATGTTGGTTCATACCAATATCTTTTTTAATTAAACATGATTTTTCCTATGAAACACACGACCGTATAAGTAATCAGAGCAGGTTTTCGTTTTAATTTTAATACATTAAGTTATAATAAATACTGGTGGATTAAGCCCAACTGTACGCGCCGTAAAAATTAGAATATCTTGTTTTATTTCTTTAATACACGTAATATCTTGTATTTACGGACTCACCGACTCACCGTCTGTTGTTCGAACTTCCCTAATGAGAAGTCCGGATAAGCGAGCGTTTACAGATACCTCTATAGTTATAAAAAACGTTGATCTGTATGTAGTGTAATTGTAAGATCCATCTAGGGGTATACAAAATATTATCTTACATCCTGCAAAATAAGGCGTGTTTATCAAAGGAAAATCCTATAAACCTTCAAACATATTAAAATCCGTTTGAACAAAAATGAGACAGTTAATCAAATAATAACTTATATAAAGGAACTATACATTTGTCTCATAAATCGTAACATTGTTCAAATGACCCAACAGAATTCTCCCACAACCGCAGTCGTACTTTGCACGCAAAAATCTCGAGAAGCATGCACCCTCGAATGTCTTAGTGCGTGTAAAAAGACTTTGCTGGGAAATGAAATTTTAATCCTTCCCGACACTCTGAAATATAACGATTTCCGCGAACAAAGCCCTAAAAGTATACATATCGTGGATACGGAAGTTATAAATATCGCATTTTTTATTGTTGCTAATTTTTAATCACGCCCAACCAGTCGTGGATGAATCTCTCTGATAATCTATCTAAAGTAATATCCGTAAAGTCATTCGAGCAGAGGTGATTCAGCAGAAATTTTTTTTTTATCTTTTACCTGAATACCAGGAAGTTTCTCCACTGGCGAGTGATCTCTGGGAAAAAACGGATGTAATTTAACACAAAATACGGTCTAAGGACAAACATAAAGCTATATACGTACCTTCGTGTAGACTCTCAATGAAATTTCAAAATAGAGATAAATGACGAAGTTGAAAAAAGTTAGTAATAGGAGTCATTAGGAAATCAAATAAGCCCATATAATTTTTCCCTCAAATGTCATGCCATAAAAGATCGGACTTGGCGTATCTGCGTAGATTTCTGACGCTTAAACAAGGAAACGACTTCCGATAGTTTCCAGTGCGATGTACCGACGACATCTTATCTCTGTTAGGTTAGAATAAATTTTTTTTTTTCACCAACTTGGACTTACTTAAAGGCTTTTACCTGATACCATTACCTAAGTGATTGTACCTCATATACCGTTTTCAGCACACTCAGGGGACATTATCAATTTTTACATATGCCTCTGGCTTACGTTGCGCCCCAATTACAATATAGTGTTTGGAGACTTTTAGGGGATAACCTACATGCCTATATGGATGATCTTGTAATCTTTTCTAATACCTTAGAAGTACATTCACATAAAGTAGAGCTAGTGCTACAGAGACAAAGACAAATAATCTCAGAGTAAAATATCTAAATGTGAGTTTTTAAAAAAAACCGAACATGTTTATCTAGGTTTTATGTGTCTGGTCAAGGTCTTAAAAGTAGTCCATGGTAAGGTGTCGGCTATTCATAACTTTCCGGTACTTATTAACGTAAAAGGGGGATACAGCACTTTTGCGCTGTAGTGGGTATTACAATCGTATGTAAATATGTAACTCTTCAATCATGACAGCTCCTTTAACAGATCTTACGAAGAAGAGCGTAGATTTATTATGGTCTGAAAAGCATCAACAGGCGTTCGATATCTTAAAAGCGGAATAATGCAGCTTACCTAACTTAAAAATCCCTGATTTAAATAAGGAATTTTTTTTTATTGCAACAGACGCCTCAGACCAAGGGGTAAGAGGGATACTACTTCAGTAATATGATAAACAGTTCTTCCCTATAGCTTTTTATTCACGTAAACTAAAGCCCTCTGAAAGTAAATATGCAGTAATAGGCAAGGAAGGGCTAGGTATCTTTAACACTAGTACATTTTAAGTTCATAATCTATGGCTATCCTGATAAAGTCCTTACTGAACATGAGTCCTTTACCGAGTTTTTCAAAGGCTTTAATCACAGTCCAAAAGGAACTCGGTGACAAATGATCATTCAGGTCTTTGGAGCCAAGTTAAGATATCTACCTGGGAAAGCAATTATCATAGCTGACGCATTATCCCGCAATCCCGCACCATACAGCAAAGAACCATTAATTAGACTAAAAGATATAGAAACATCCATACCTATTGTTAAAACCGTATCTAAACAAGAAAATTCCTTAACCCAAGAGATCGCGAGCATTGAATATCTGGGTTGGAGCGCAGAACTGTTACAAACTGAACAAAGCAAGAGTCAACAGACATAACCCAAACAATAAACACTTCGAACGGAAACAGAGTCAGCAGCAATAAACACCAAACAATAAACACTTCGAAACGGAAACAGGGTCAGTGGCTAGGCAAAAACAATAAACACTTCGAGCAGAAACCCTAAAGCAAAAGTACATTTAAAGTATGTGTATCAAAATAATGTAATCAAATGTAATATTATATGTAGGTCTGTGACGAGGAAAACCCGAAGAACACAGCAGATGACTAACGACCAGGTAGTAGTAATAATCTTTCTCATACCAATCGTCATAACTGGTTGCATTCCGTCATCCAGGGTTCCCTCCTTTTTCACAGAAAGCCAAATCACTGTTTTCTGGCCTACAATGCTTACAGATATAAAAAGCACATAACTAATTGTAACACGTGTCATGAAAACAAGGGATACACTAAGACACCTGTCAGTTTAGGGGCCTATCCTGTGCCAAATCAATCCTTGAAAGAATATACGTAGAATATTAACAGAATTACGAGTCTGACAGAGGGAATAAACACTTCTTAGTGTTAATAGTTCCTTGACACGTTATATAGAATTAATAGCACTAAAAACAAAACACCGCAATTGAGTGCGTTACGAATATTTATGAGTGCTACAAATCAGTAAATATGGAATTCAACACATAATAATCTGTGACTCGGGTGGTGTAAATCAATAATAATCTCCTTAACACGTGTGTGAATTCCTTTCCATTAAGAAAACCAATAATATATTTTATCACCCAGAGTCAATCGGTTTGGTAGAATAACGGATAATTAAATAGGAAGTGTCAATGTCTTACGAGTTACAACTCGTGATATTGGATCCGACCGGATTATAGCGGTTCTCGCGGTTTTAAATACCTTTATCATTTATATCTTGTATCTATAGAATTGATGCCGCAAGTAGCCTTATACGGTACGCCGCTAGAACACTTTTCCACATATTCAAGCCAACCATTAATTTATCAAATATATATAAAAAAATATATAAATAAATAAATATAAAAAAATAAAATAAATATGGATACAAGTGGAGTCAATATAATACACTCCGTAAGAAGTCGGAAGGGTTACAAATTATAATAAAAAAGGAATCACGATAAAATCAATAAGCAAAACGTAACCATAGATAATTAAATATCCAAATATATATGCGTAAAGATTTGAACTCTAACTTAACGCTTTAGTAATGACAAATAAGCTAAAAGTTCAAACACATATCCAAAATCTACTGACATATTGTCTGTCCCGGTGATTTATATTCGTAGTCAATGAAAAAAAAAAAAAGAAATTAAATAAATAAATAAATAAATAAATAAATAATAATAAATAAAATAAATAAAATAAAATAAAAGAGATTTTAAAGTCAGGAAGTCTAGAAGTGAAAATGTTATCTATGGAATAATCCTATATGAATCTTATACAGGGCTAATAATATATATAGAATTTGTATGGAAACCTTTTTCATATAGTTTGAATAAGGAATATTTATTTAACATAATGCCAACATGAAACTAATATATTGTTCAATTTTGGTACTGTTTTTTTTTTTTTTTTTTTTTTTTTTTTTCAGACATTCTTCTCATGCGGGTGGAGAATTAAAACACTAAAATATCATTTTGAAAAATACTACAAAGTCGTATCTCTTACAGCAAGTAACGTAACTCTTAGCTGGCTGAGAGCAATCTCCTGCCAAGTGACGACGTCATCATTGCCGTATCAGCATTTGTTCCTTTTAACCTCAATAATCTGCTTACACAGGCTTCATCTGTGTGTCGTCTCTGCTTGCAAAAGCAGATTGACTGGAGAAAGGAATGCTTAGTTCATGAACTTCACATGTGGTTCATAGTCACATGACAGGCCACATAACATATTCTTATCCGTGTGTAATGCAATTAGTTAAGGACTTGTAATCATTTTAAAATTAATGAACAATATAAGCAAATAGAATTTCTATAACAACAAAATGAATTAATTTTTTTTTCTGAACCTCATAGACATTTAGAAGTATCAAGATATGTATATATGAAATATTTACTTGCAACATTAGCCTATTACAATTCAAGTAAAACATTCATGGGAAAATGTCACATTTTCTTGAAAAACCCAAAGTTTATATAGAAATTAGTTACATAGTGGGTTTTTCGTTGCATCTCCTACCTATTAATAATGTTTTAATAGTTAACCTCAGAGGATGCGCACGAGAAAATTGAATATGAAACTTTTGTTAGGGCACATAGAATCATGATTAATCTTCTCTTTGACTCTTATGTTGCCTGGCAATCTTACAATTAGCTCCGTTTTCCACTTCTTTGTCTAGTAACTTACTACCAGTAATATCGAATTTTCTTTGAGATTCGTAATGATATCTATTTATTTTTTATAATTATGGATATTTTTACAGTCATCATAGACCTGGATAGGTTCACTCATTGTTAATGCCATGGATAAAAAAGTTTGTACAGCGGACTCTTTGAATTCCAAAATATCAGCGAATTCATGTGGGTTAAGTCTGGTCTAAATGGCTCTCTCCCCTCCCCTGTATTTGGATGTCGTCTGAATTTACTTTGCCCTTGTGACAAGTATAATTTCACTTGCAGGCTGATTAATGGAACCTGGTTACAGTATCCTGCAGTACGAGAGTTTCACATCGCAACTTCAAAAAAATCGTTCGTCGCAGCGGACGACTACAGTCAAGTAACAACCGCCTACAATGTGAAAGGAATTTCATGGACTTCTTCGACCGACACCGTATCTCGTCGTTAATCTCGTTTTCATGCGAAACGCTCCAGCGGCTGTCGGAATTCGACTACAAAAGGGACATACTTCCGACAATTACGACCCGAAGGATATTCAACTCTACTTTGCTGGCGAAGGACTCGTGCTGGGATGATCTATTCATCGCGAACGTAATCGTGTAGCTTAGGATGCAGAGAATAAGTATGAGCGCAAAAATAGAACGTTGGAGGACCCGCCCAGGCAAATTTTCCCCTTGTTTTAACCATTGAAAAAGGCCGTTTCAATTGGCTATAGGTGGTTGTCTGGAACTGTGTAATGGACGAAAAGTTGTTCGAACGCTAGTTAAAAGTGAAGTAGTATAACCTCGGTCATGTATCCTATATATATAAAGTATCATGTATCCTATATATAAATGATCATAAATAACAGAATCTAAATATATCTTTGCGTGTACGCAATAGGAATCTATTTAAAGTGCACATATATTAATCATGATTATATGAATCCATATACATATGTATAAACAAATCAGGTAGCCTATAATCAATCTGTTACCTTATATCTTACCATTATCTGCAGTTATTTATGAGTTAGTATATGAATTAATGAATCAGATATATAACATTTAGCATAAAAATCAACGAATCAATCAGCATAAACATTAATAATTTTATCAATTCATATATGAAATTTTTTATCAGTTAAAATATGATTTTTATCATGTTAATCTTCATTCTATGCAATTATCAGAGTACATTAGTATTTTCTGTAGCATAAGTATCTTAAAAGAGATGAAGTGAAAAACTGTATCATTATATATCATGTGATCACTATTATTTACCAATATCATTGTTTTATATTTTATTACTTGAATCAATTCATGTACACCATGAATTTTTATTTACTAATATATATATATATATTCACATAGTGTCTGTATCACACTCCTATAAGTCAAATGCAAGTCAAGTTTTGAGTAATATTCACTAGTGGTTTTGGTAGCTGACCGAGCTAATGTAAGTGTTTACATAATAAAAATATGGAATGTTAGTCCATATATATAAAAGTCTAAAACTAAAGAGGTCAACCAGATTGCTTGCAGGAATGTGATCAGACTAGAGACGCTAAAGATGACGTATACAATAAGTATGTAAGCTAAGATAACATGCCGTCACCTGTAGTCATTCAATTGTTTATAAACATTAGTCCAAGCTCCCTGCTTGAGACAACTACCGCCTACGTGATCTGTAGCGTGTCTCATTCGATTGTGTGTTCGTATGAAACTATGTCATCTGATAGTATGTTCATATGTTCGAACTACTGTCTGTTCCTTCATAACTTGTAACAGAGATGGTAGACGGGCAGAACAGAGTTAGCTATCGTCATTAGAAGACCTGTACCTCTTTACCTAAGCTTTATCATGTAGAGGAATAGGATTAGCCATCATCATTGGCAGAAGCGATCAAGCTATCGTCATAGAAGACTTGTACGATCATACCTGATCTTCATCATGTAAAACTTCAGAAGAATATACTATTTTTATACCTGTGTTTCTACAAGAACCTCACCGAACCATGAGTTTAACACATCGTCGTAAAGATAATACCGACTTCGTAAGTGATCTACAAAACCCCAGACACTCCATTGAAGATGGAAGTGCAATACCAACCGACTTAGCGTATAGATTATCGCTAGTCTAACATTACCTCATAGGGCGCCTTATCATACAAGGCACAAGCCCTAATATATATATAGTATATGTATATATATATGTGTATTCATATGTTTTTATATCATATATATATATATTATATATATATATATATATATAGATATATATATACATATATATAATATATATATATATATATAGATATACATATATACATATATATTAAATGGTACCTGTATTCATACCTGTAATTTTTTTTATATATTTTAGCTAATTGCGGTATGCATAAAAAATGTGCGCCTTTTTTGGGGGGTTTGTGATTTTAAATTATTGTTGTGAAATGAGACTACAAGCTGAATTCCCTTGTCCAACTCTACCCTCTTACTGTCGACTAACTACCAAGTATATGATCCACTGATTAGGTCAGCAGAGGAATGATGATTTTTCTTTTTTTTGGTAATAATGACGTAAATCCTCTCGCATTCCAGCGCCCTCCCCCTCCTCCCACACACACACACACACCTTAACTGGGACTCACATGAGGTGGAGCCATTTGACCACAGAAGAGAGAGAGAGAGAGAGAGAGAGAGAGAGAGAGAGAGAGAGAGAGAGAGAGAGAGAGAAGAGAGAGAGAGAGGAGAGAGAGCACTGAGTTACTTCCTCATATGTCGTTGAAAAATAAGAGGAGATAATCCTCCTAGGAAATATATGTGGAAATTATTTTGCTTTCAAAAGAGTATTTTTGATAACCTCTTAAGTCATTGGATGACAATCAAACTATTACACCACGATTACACTCGTGAACTGTAAGAAAAAACTTGTTTTAGGGGAACTTTTGTATTTTGAAGATCAGGTTACACTACGAACTACCATAATTCAAAGATTCAAATTATTTCAATGGGGTTATCCCAGGCGTCTTTCCAGTGGACTAGAACTGTATATTGATGAGTTGATAAATTGTAGGTTTCGGGGATGAAGAAAGGTCCTTATTTCTCTAATTGCTTCTCCGAACACAGAAATATTCTTTTGATGACTCGTTATTATTCATCATGAAGCCCTCCGTCGCCTTGCATGTTTATTCATGAATGCCATTATTAGTTCGACGAAAGGTATTTGCATAATTTTTAAATTGAGAATGATATTACATCGGAACCTGTTGTCCAGCAAGTCCATATGATAAAGAGGTGTCTGTGTGTGTGTGTGTGTGCATGTTGTGGAAGTATGATGCTGCTACTTTACACTTTCTTCAAAGCGGTCAAAAGTCAGGTCATTATGGTGCAGGGGTGTCTTTATTTTTGTACGGTATTAAGACAAAGTATCTGGTGAGGTATGAAGACAAATTATCTGACCATTCTGCTTCTTTGCCTTAAGATGTTAGAAAAAATGCCTAGAAACAAGAATGCAAAGGACAACTTTTGCTTGTGTGTGTGTGTGTGTGTGTGTGGACTCTTAACTAATTTCTGGAAAGACGGATAGGCAGACTGGGTGACACTTATTTAAATAGCCACTAAAGATATAATGCATGTAGTTTTACTGATAGTTACAGAAAAAAAAAATTATTATTATTATGAGCTCATTGACGAGCGCTGGAACTTGAGGCTGATGTCTCCCCTACCCTCTCGATCCCCTACCTACCTCGTCCCTTGCCCAGGCCAGACAAACAGGTTTGTTGAAGGAGGATGTATGTTCCCCACCTACCCCGCCCTACATGGGGCGGACAAACCGGTTTGGAAGGGGTGGTTAGCAGTGTCATGTCTCCCCTACTGTCACCCAGGGGAGGACAAACAAGATTAGATCCTCTCGAATTTGTTACCATTATTATTATTATTATTATTATTATTATTATTATTATTATTATTATTATTATTATTATATTATTATTAAAGTTTCCGCCGAATGAAGTACCCATTTTTGATCAAGAGGAGAAAGTCTTCATCATGGCTTCTAAACTATGCACGACCCAAAGCTATGGTCTCTGAGAAGTTTCCTTGTTCTTGTGCTTTCACATCCAAAAATCTCCCCTCAGCTCCATCCTCCACTTTCATAACTCTCATAGAAGTTGGTCTGGGACTGGGTCGTCTATCACTCTGGTTCCCAGAGGAGTCCAGATGACACTATTATGCGCTGTTATATACTGGAGTGAAGGACATGTCCAAGTTACGTCCAGCTTCCCTTCGTCGTTATTTCATATATTTCTAATGTTCTTCCTAAAACCTCAATCTCGAATAGACAAGATCATGTCAAGTGGTAAAGGAAATGTCACAGCATAAGAACTGAACAAATAGCAATGAATTATTAAATAAATGGTAAAGGAAATGTCAATGCATAAAAACTGAACAAATATCAATAAATTATTAAATAAGTGAATAGATAAAGAAAAGAGAATACTAGGAATACTAGGCAAGCTTTGGAACGGAATGAGCAGTTGAATAGTTTCGATGGCCATTGTACTTGGGCCAATAAAAACTGCCCAAGGAGGGAAAATATTATTGACATGGTCGTCAATTAACAGGAATTGACTGTGGTGAATGAGATGGCTCTCAGCGGCCACAAATATAGGCACAACTAATCTGGTGAATTAAGCATGACTTAGCAGGTAGAAAGGGATGTTAAACTCTCCTAACCTAGCCGTACTTACTGACTGGTAATATTAAAAGTTACGTCACCACATCAGTAATATGTTAGTTGACGAAATTTACGGCAATGTCCTGGCTGTCATTAGGTAAAGTCGTCTTTCTCTTCAGTGATTACTCGAGAATAATACTTGATGATGATACCACCTTGTTCATAAACTAGGAATTTCCCATTTTTGGTGAGACTCTCAACCTACAGGCTTCATAGAGCAACAGCCTCAAAGCCTATTCGGCTCACTGGGAATCGGTAAAGCTTTAGATTTTTTTTCTGTGAGACTATCTCATAGAAATATATGATAATTTTCCACTGCAAACTGCAAACCCTGGCTTCCAGATAAAGATATATCCTGCCCTTAATGCAGTGGCACACAACTGGTGAAAAAAAATATTTAGAAAAATGCACAAGTTATGCATATGCTATCACTGCCAGGCTAGTAATCACGATTTTTGTTTGATCAGAAAGCTTACAATTCTTAGCGCACCATCAAAATTAATTTTATGAAGTGGAATAACTTCTACGACAATTTTGCCAAAGGTTTAAATGCTGCAGGAGAATTTTCAGTGGCAGTCTCAAACCTTGTTTCCGATAAAATTCGCTTCTTGTGCGTATACCTCGATGTAGTACTATTTGAGCATGATGACATACAAATCAAGACTTCGGAGTGTTTGAGGTGATTTATTACAGTCAGTATTTTATGAGTTGTGTCTTCGATTGCTCGTTACTCGTGACAACAAACTTCAGGGCAGTATTTCTTTGTTTACTCACTGGTATCGATTGGGGAAAAGCGAATCAAACCTCTCTAAGGAACTCAAAGCTTTGAGGAGTAGAACTTGATGCAGTTAGATCGTTTGCCATTTTCTTTCGTCATTTCTTAACATTAATATATAAATCCATTAGGATTGAAACATGGCAGTTTAGAAGGGAAATTACAGTCGCTAAACAAGTATTTATACGTCCTAAAGAAAATCGTTACTCCTGCATTCCTAGGTGAGTTTGTTGATTTCATTTTTGCTTCTAAATCAAGATAATTAGATTTTAATTAATGCCCTATTTGTAATTTGTCATGGTTTTAAGTAGTGTTGTGTTTCGTATGAAATTGAATATATACGAGCTTAATGCATTATTAGTTTAATGCATTATTAGCGTGAGTGTTCTGCGATCTAGAAAATGTCAGATGCTTACTCAGGTAGACCAGGATATAGAATAGCAAACAATCTTTATATATATATATATATATATATATATATATATATATATATATATATATGTGTGTGTGTGTGTGTGTGTGTGTGTGTGTGTGTTTGTGTGTGTGTATGTATATATATATATATATATATATATTATATATATATATATAATATATGTATATATATATATATATATATATATATATATATATATATATATATGTATATATATGTATATATATATATATATATATATATATATATAGATAGTGCTTGATATTTGGCTGTATTTATGGTTAGGGGAAAAAATTGTGATTAAGGACTGGCAGGATATCATAGGATCTTCCTTTTACCCATGTAAATATTAATTGTATTTTTTTATGGAATTAATTTGCTAATCGTAGATAGATATATTTCATTTTCATTCACTCATCACCATCCCTGATGTCCTATTTGGTCCCAGTGCTTGGCCTAGACCCGGTATTTCACCCTGATCCTTCGGGCCAGCGCTGTGAGAGCTGATATTATATAGTTGGCTCAGTGGTCTAGTTCAGTGGTTCCCAAACTGGGGTCCGTTGACCCCTGGGGGTACAGGTGAAGGGCCTAGGGGGCCTACGACACAATAAAAAAAAAAATTAATATTTTTTCAACTCCAGAAAAAGTATATTACAATAAAAAAAATATACATCGCCGATTCTCTATCATCCTAGTGTCGGTGTTATTGGAAATATTTTAAATGTTTACGTATATTTACACTGCACAGGAATATGCAAATATTAAATATACTACGTTGTACTCGGTATCCCGGTATGGTAATAACTTTGATTGGCTGGGGCTCATCATATCTGGGGTCCTTGATATAGTCAATTTTATTAATAATAATAATATTAATAAATATATTTTTATATTTCTGTTTCGTTTGTATTTCAGCTATAGTAGATTCCCATCAACCATGCATTTGATGTCTAGGCCAGTCCCTTACGACGCTTCTGATTGGCTATTGATAAGCCAATCATAGAGCTGGAAACTCTCAGTCTCTCTCGAGAGTTCACATGCTCAGGATCTATGTTCCACCACTCCTGAGGGATACGTTTTTCAAAAGTATTCCTCAGCAACATCCTGCCTATGTGAACTCTCGAGAGAGACTGAGAGTTTCCAGCCCTGTGATTGGCTAATCAACAGCCAATCAGGAGCGTCGTAAGGGACTGGCCTAGATATTAAATGCACGGTTGATGTGAATCTACTATAGTGAAAAATCTTTACAACATGAATAGCACTGTAAGGTTTTCAGAAATAATAATAAGTAAAACATGAGTGAATCCTTTCCCTTGTATCATTCCTACCTGTCAAACGAAGATGTCATAGAATTCGTGAATTGATGCGTTCACGTAGCGAAACCAACCACTACCTTTTGTTATACAATGCGAAGCATTTAAGAAGAATTTCAAGGTCTGATAATTATCGTGAAACAAGCTTGCTTTATCGTTAAATGCTCACCATTATAGTAAGAAAACAGTTTGTTAGAATTTCAATTCCATTACATTTTCTGTACTTGGTCATTTGTATGTAATTATTTATGAGATAAAATCTTCATACTGAAATCGTATAGCGATGAAATAGATTTTTTTCAGAGTCGATGTACTGTATTTGGAAAAGTGTATGTGTCTGTGTGTACTGAGAGAGAGAGAGAGAGAGAGAGAGAGAGAGAGAGAGAGAGAGAGAGAAAGGGTCCGAAGCTGTTTCCTTTCGTTTAAGCCAGACACTGCTACATGACATTTACAAATGATGACATCCTTTCCGCGAAATCTCCCTCGTATCTCGTGTGCATGAAATTCAGATCACAGCTTTCGTGATGTTTGTTTGCGATAAAGGAACTTCGCTAAACGGTGCGTGTATAGAGTGAAATTACTTGGACTTGTCAAGTCTGCGACTCTGTTGAAGTTATGTTTATATGTATGTATGTAGAATATATATATATATATATATATATATAGATATATATATATATATATTTAATATAATAATCTATATTTATAATATTTTGTATATATATATATATATATGTATGTATGTATGTATGTATGTATGTATGATAATATAATATATATATATAGATAATTATAATATTATATTATATATTATATAATTTATTATTATATTTTCTATAATATATATTTTATTTTTTTTTTAATTATATTTTTAAATTTGTTATATATGTATATATAGTTATGTAAAATGTAAAAGTTTGGTACATTGTATGTAGTATGTATGATATGTATGTAGTGTGTTGTGTGTTTGTGCCTGCCTATGTAATGCGAATACATACCAACGCACTTACCCTAAAAGTACACATGTACATATGGGCAGGTGTGCTGTTTTCACTTAGATACTTACGGGGAACATTGCAAATACAATCGAGGGATGATAGTGTGAAGAAGGACCCTTGAAGCGTCGTGCAACAACAGTCCCTGGAGAAGGGCCTCATCAGCTTGATGAGAAAGAGCGCCATCATCGAACGGATTGAAATAATGGGAGCGCTTGGAAGGTCAATAGGCCTAATCGCCGTCCGTTATTCCGCCTGGAGTTTGGCTTAACATATGCTAGACCGTAGGGTGCCATCGATCATAATTGTATGGACTATTTAAGTATTCCTTCCATAATAGCTCTTGAAATTAACTAAGACTAAAGGGTATGAGGGGTGCATTGTCCACTCGCCCTGCGTATAGAATCCAGTCCGATCGAGGCGTCGCCTCTCTGTAACTCGGTCCAAGATCTGTTTCCCTCTGCCCTCTCTCCTCTCCGGGATTATTCAGATGTAGGGGTTCAAGGGTAACCTTTATAGAGCTGGATCTAAAGTTCATTTTCCCCATTTGGTGCCAGTTTATAGGTTATGGTTAAATGCACTCAAAACTACTACCTGCAAAGTGTCCTTTTGATATTAAACGACCAGGTTATTTTCTGTTAAAATTATCAATGAAACCAGACTGTAGCTATCGCTAATGTTCCTGTTTTAATGTGATGATCTGTTTAATTCTCTATCTTCGTAAGGAGTCACGGATGAGAGAGAGAGAGAGAGAGAGAGAGAGAGAGAGAGACATATGAAATTTGGTATTTTCAGTTGCAATATGGATGCAGCGACTTTGGTGAATGAAACATAACACATACAAATATTATATATATATGTATATATATATATATATATATATATATATAGTGTATAGGATTCCAGTTATTGGTCTGTGTTATATTTCACTTGTATAAATTATATACAAAGAATTTAACATATTTATATTGTGATTTTTTCTTGGAGTTTTTGCCAGATTTAAAAGATTAGAAATGAAACAAACAAAAGTACAGGGAAGCTAATTATGTATCAAAAAAGTTATTTTTGTTATGAAACCAAAGAAAAATAAGGTAAAAAAAATTGTGGGGTTAGAAGTTGTAACATTTAAATAGTAAGGGTAATTTGTCTAAAGAGTTGAATCTCTCTCTCTCTCTCTCTCTCTCTCTCTCTCTCTCTCTCTCATCTCTCTTGCTCTTTGTGCCTTACATGAGTCCTCATGGGAAAAGGATTGTCCAGGAAGCCAAGGGAACTAGCATTTAATTAAAGAGGATTACACGAGTATAGGATTTCAATCAGTATAATGTGGAAATAATAGGGTCACTCGGACATCTGCGGTGTTGTTTGTGGTGGATGCAGGGGGGTTGGTGAGGAGGGGTAAGAATAGATGGGGGAACCAGTTCCTTACCTCCTGCGGGGGGTTCTAACCCCCCTCTTTAGTTCCCCACTCCCCTTTTCCTTCCTTTTCTCGACACGACAGCCAGATGTTGGAAGGAAGTCAGCCAAGTTAACGCCATAGACTTGAATGAATTTGTGTAAGTATAGATTGTGTATATTTATGTATATTTACACACACACATATATATATATATACACACACACACACACATATATATATATATATATATATATATATATATATATATATATATATATATTTGCGCGTGCATTATATATATATGTGTGTGCTTGTTTGTTTTTTTCTTTGTTTGAAGCTAGCTAAGAGAATATGATGCTAACAATCTCATCTCTAAAGTTTTAATAATTATATAATAATATATAATATAATTATATATATATATATATTATATATAAATATATATATATATATATATATATGTATATAATTTTTTTTATATATGTGTGTGTAAATATATATATATATATATATATATATATATATATATATATATATATATATATGTATATATAGTATATATATATTATGTATATAATATATATTTTGTGGTTGTTGTTTTTTTGTCAGGAAAACGTCAATTTTAGGAGATTAAAGCTAGCTGGGAGTCAAGAGGATTATATATCAGTATATAGCGCTTAGTTAGTTCTGCTATCCAGTGCTGCTATCCATTAGCAGCAAATAGCAATGCGACAGATTATTCCAGACTAACATTCACAATAATTATACGTAGACTTAAACTCCGTTGCGTATTGAAAACAAATATATTTTCCAATATATTTGCTCCACGGCAACACTCTTGAGGAAGGGGCCACCTGACAGGCCACTAGAATCGGATTGTGAGAGATGAGATCAGAATGACCGTTCAGGGAAAACCTCCTAAATCCTTTTCTCCTGCACAGGAGGCCTGACAATAACCTCGATGATATTGGAAATTCGAGCGGGAGGAGAACACAATAATCAATTCATGGAAACTCCCAGTATGCGAGATCGCCTGTTGACCTCAAATTAATTGAGCCCTTCGAGTGAATCGCGCTCATTTTCTTTGTATCCATGATTATATATATATATATAATAATAATATATATATATATATATATATATATATATATATGTGTGTTTGCTTGTTGTTTGCTTGTTTAGAACACGTTAGGAGATTGAAGCTAGCTTGGAGTCAAGAGCATATGAATGATGTTAACAATCTCATCTCTAAAGATTGTATATATTATATAGATGTGTACACACACACACACACACATATATATATATATATATATATATATATATATATATATATATATATATATATATCTGTGTAAGTGTATTTTTGCATTTGGTGTTTATAAGAAATGGAATTATAATTTGCCATTCCAATAGAAAATATCTTGTTACGTTGGATAATTGCAGACATTCCGTTTGACAGACTAAAGAATTTTTGGCGATCGGTTATGATTACAGATATTTATTGTTATTGTTAAGAGTAATAGTAGCAACAGCAGCAACAACGATAGCAGTTTTAGTACTAATTGTATGAAAGAAGACCGAAAGGCTTTTTATTTCATAGCATCGTGCCACGTGATAGGATAGCACTGTAGTTATCATATCAACTGTCGAGCATTTATACATATAACTGTCAAATGACATTTACGAAGTTTCATAATGAAACAGAATTCCTCGATGGGCTGCTTAACAAAAAATGTGCCTCAATAGATTGAGAATCTTAAACTGTACGCCATTTTACTACTTTAATGAAAGCTATCATTTTATGACCGAGCTCTACTTAGTTTTCAATTAGACACCGCGAATAAAATCACAGGTTACTGCACGGTTTCCATTCATACTGCGATATTCTTTCCCCAAATGCAACAATCAGGTCACATGGAAAGACTGAAATTGTATATACAGAACATGAATGTGCCAACACCTAACACTTACCTTTGCGTAACATGAATTTACCAACACCTCCTAACACCCACCTTTGCAGCTCTGAATTGTTCTCAATGCAGACCAGTAAACACTGTTCATGAATGTCTAGATTTTCTAACAAATCATCAGCAACTTTTGGTAAGAATAGAAAGGAGCTGTGTACAGAGGGCGAGACACAATGCTGAAAATATTTCAGACGGCAATTTAACTGAGAATTGCCTGTAAAATCAATACTAAAACTTTGTAAATCATAAACTTCGTAAATCATGATCCCTAGCGAGCATACTCTGTAAAACACTAAACGGATAACTACATTTAAGTCACTTACAGAGGCTTAGTAGTTAACGTTCGAACGACAGTGGAGGGAATTGGTGTTTAGATCTTATGATTTCAGCCGCCACTCACTATTGTTTACGAATATTTAGAATGTACTATAGAGGAAAGCTTCATAAAATTGACAAAAATTATGAAACATTCATTGCAATACTTTTGAAAACCGTTAAAAGCTGACTGGTTACAAGATGGGGGAACGCAGAAGGAAAAATAATGATTATTATTTTAATCTAGAAACTGCCCCGCCTCCCCGCCTCCTTACCGTTTTCAGTATTATACGAAAAGAAATGGCCGAGGCTACTGGAAAAAAATCTGGAGCAACTTTTGCATTCCAAGGTATCACTGGAAGTAGCCATCAAGTGGAATAAATGGTATTACTACTCACTTCCCAGGAAATAAATTCTAAGCTTCCATAATGTATCAGTAACGATAGGGCGTGTGTTATAGAGAACTCATTTATTTTGCTTATTCCTGTTTCTTTGTCTTGTTGTCATTTCATATGATAGACTATTATTTTGTAGATGGTTTCTTGGCGTATTAATGGCCATCTGGCACGAACCGATTTTGACCTCTATTTGATGAATGATTTTGTCTCAAAATCTTTTAAAATTCGCATAAAAATATGTTATGAAGGTAACATAAAAAGTTTAAAACAATATTTTAATTTTATGACAATATTTTAAATTTTGTTTTTTGTTTTTTTTAAATTCCACCGAAACAATTAATCTTTACTCTTAATGGGTGTAATATCTGTCTGTCATTCAAATCAACGTCCACAAGGCTGGCTGGTCAGTATGGGCAAGATAAACTTGGCAGGGTTTTGGTGGGACCGCCCTAAGAAATGGTTTGTAATGGGTGGGTTTTCATCCAACCTACCCCCCTCCTTTGTTTTAGGGGTGGGGTGAGAAAGGGATTCCCTGGGAAACGGAGCTGTTCTGGCCGGTGAAACGAGGGCTGGTTTATTCCCGTTAGAGACTTAGTTTACCTTTTACGACTTTAACAAATTTTTCATAACATAATTTCTGGTACAACTTCCCCGTAGAGAAAGTCGCGAATTGATTTCAGCTCGGAAGCACAATAGAAGATGAAGAAAATTATCATTTCAATAATTCCGCTAAGATTTTTTAAATAACTTAAATCCATCGGGACTTGCCAGTGCACAAAATTTAATGTTGAAAAAGTAACTGCCCGGTAATGTTGCCTTTCGGAATTTTGGTTGATCCTGCCCAATGGACATTGCAAACGGAAATGAGGGTACACCGTATTTTTGGAGCTAAACTCCCACGTCATTCGAAGCAGTCGATTAGGACAATGGGCCCCTCCACACGCCGGCAACCCGGTCATGTTCATCCCACCCCCGGAATTCCTCTGAATTGCCTTCGGACAAACCAAGTTTTCCGGCATTCCAGTTAACGGCAGCAGGCAGTTTCCCATCAACCTGGCCTATCTCATTCAACTATGCCAAACAAGTTGGCAAGGGCCCTGGACCTTTGGATCGGGTTGTTGGTTGTGTTTCTTTTGCCGTCCCACCCATGTTCATGCGATGGCCAACTGTAATGTTGTGGTCGAATGAGCAGAGCAACTGACTCTCTGCCAATTTTTGGAAATTAAGTTGCTTGGGACAAACTTGATAATATTGTGTACAAAGAGGTTCTGTTGTAGGGTATGTATAAAAATCGCCCTTATTTTTAAAATATTGCTTGAACAAATAGTACAGTTATTAAATTTTTTCAAGCTTCTGCACCCGTATTTTATTTTTATCAATCAGCCCATCGTAGATGGGTAAGTTTGCCAGTTTAGAATAAAATGATAAGAACGTTTCTTAAGAGGCTTAGCGAAATCATTTTGCTGTTTGACCAATTACACCCCCTCTGTTCTTAATTTCGTTCCCCCTATCCAACTCTCCTAAGCATTATACGTCAAAGCCAGCCCGAAGGACAGCTCTCTAACGTCATTTATAATTTGAGCGCTTTGTTTGTTACCTTCTAGTTGTTTTAATGGAATTATGGCCTTTGTTTTAATCCTGCCTGCATATATTCTTTCGTTAACAGTGTTTGTTTGTATATTTGAGAAATGTAGCAATAAACCGTGCAGTTGGTATGGGACAACTTATTATTTATTCTTTAACGCGGTTTGCATAAAATTGTTCATACTTACCTTCATCACCCCCAATATTTAGATAATTATAGTTAAATTAAATTTTAATTGGGCGAATAAAATAAATGCGATTCCTGAGGAGGATTTTCTTTTTATTGTATATATAATAATATAATATAATTATACAACAATATTTTATTGTATATATATTATATATTATATAATATATAATATATATATTAATATATATATTATAAATTAAAATGTCCTGTAAAATAGGAAAGCCAACGCGAGATCGATATTAAAGAAAATATGTATTAAAACGTTGTTTATGAAAAGCTAACGCGGTAAATGGACGGTGAAAAAAAGAAAGTTAGAAGGTATTAACCAATAATATTTAATATTTTCAAAGTTAGGAAGAAGAGATAAAACATGTAAGTGTTTAGGTGTTTATATCATATGCAGTCATAAACAACGGAGCGATTGGCACTAGCTTAGAAATTATTCCTGGTCAACTCGTTAATGTAATTATATATTTGAGAAGATCACAGTAAGTGTAAGCAATTGTATAATAAGGCCGTTAATGTCTAAGTTTATGTGCGTACAAGTACTAAGCAGATTAACAGCTCTCCTAGGGTGGCCCGAAGGATTAGATATTTATACGTGGCTAGGAACCAATTGGTCACCTAGCAACGGGACCTACAGCTTATTGTGGTATCGAACCACATTGTATCAAGAAATGAATTTCTATTACCAGAGATAAATTCCTCTGATTCCGCGTTGGCCGAGCCGAGAATCGAACTCCGGACCTCCGGATTGGTAGCCGAGCGCGAAAACCACTCTGAACGCGCGCTTTCACGCTGTCGTTCAATTCTAATCAAGAGAATAGACGAGTCTCGAAGAGCCTCTCGAAAGAAAGGGGTTTTAGCTTGATGGCCTCGTTTGAAATCAAGGGCAGTGTGGATTAGCACGCAGAGGACAGGGCACGATGAAAAGCAAAACTCCTCTAAGTAGTTGAGATTCGAGTAGTAGTAGTAGTAACAGGAAGGGGAAAATCTCTTGGAAGCGGGGAGAGAGAAGAGAAGGGCCCGTGAAGAGGAGGTGAGAGGAGTCTGCACAAGAGGAGAGGAGAGAGAAGAGAAAGAGAAGTCTTCTATGCGTCTCAGGTGGGGGTCCCGACCTGCGGACAGCCGAGCTGTGTTCCTGTGGACTGGCGTTCCGGCCGATGGCAGAGAGCTGTATACAGATATATAGAGAGGGGAAACTGGAGACCTCTTCATTCACTACTTCATCATTATCATCAGCTCTCCCGGCGATGAATGGCCTTCATCAATAGCCTTCATCAGTGTCCTAAATCGCGTTATGAATAGCCCCCGCTCGAACCTTCCATTCACGTTTATTTTCAACCGGGCTAATCTGAAGTGACGTTTGCCGAGTTATGCATGTCGGGCCGCATTCTTTCGCTGGCTGTTTGGAAGGGACCGGAATGACTGGCATTCGAAGCCTTCTGAGGGAAATGAAGTAGATTAGAGTGTAAAATAGCCCCTGAGAAATTCCGAGCTCGTTTAGATTCGTGGAGTTGGTGCGTGAAGCTCTTGCGCGCGCTCTCTCTGTCTCTCACATATTATATAAAAATTATATATATATATATAAATATATATATAAAATAACATATATATATATATATATATATATATATATATGTTATATATATATAACACATACATACATACATAATAACATACATAAATATATATATATATATATATATATATATATATATATATATAACACATCTTGACCTTCAGCATTTTCTTATTAAAGAAAACAGGTAATATTCTCTCTCTCATCTCTCTCTCTCTCGTCTCTCTCTCTCTCTTCCCTCTCTCTCTCTCTCTCTCTATGAATTGTAGATCTCAATGGAATAATTTATGCTTAATAATTGAACTAAAATTTCACATAATTTATTCAGTAGTATTCGTGGCTTTTTTTTTCTAAACGATTATCCTCATAACGCTTTCATCCCATTTTCTGGTGCTGTTTGATCTATATTATAACTCGGGGAAGGGATTTAATCGTAGTTGGTGAATCCTTTAACTCATATTTGTACTGAGATATATCCATACTATTATAAATGTATATATGTAAATGTTTGATATATAGTATATATATATTATATATTATACATAGTATATATTTATATACGTAGATATTATATATATTAATTTACAGTATAAAATATATTCGTGATTCGTAGACATTATATACGTATAACATATATATGTATATAATATATATATATATAAATATATATATATATATATATATGTGTGTGTGTGTGTGTGTATATAATTACTTGGACGGTACATAGGTACAGATTGGACCAACCGAAAACAAAATTCTCATATGCATGTAGATCAGGAAAAGTTTCCAACTCATACAGGCGAAAAATTGTACGCACTTTGGGTGTGGAAGGCAGGACCGTTTCCAAGCGGGGACACCCAAGGCAAAAGAAAGAGATATCTTGGCAGATATATAAAAATCGGGCCTTGAATTAACGTAAGTGAAAGTGGGAAAAGGAGAGAGGCAAAGAGAAAGAAGCGGCGCAAAAAGGCAGCGCGAAAGGATTAGAGATAAGTGGGGAGATTTTTATGAAAAATAATGTCCAAAGTTTCCGCGGCTGACGACGCGGATAAGAAAAATGCAAGGGGAGGCAAAACCCAGTTTGAAAAATTACACGGACAGTTATGACAAAAGTTTGCATAGAATCAAATGAAAAGAATGTTTTGTAGAAATAATCTCGAGCCGGATTCATTTTTTTTTTTTGAGGGGGATGAGGGTCGAGTTTTTATATATATATATATATATATATATATATATATATATATATATATATATATATATATATATGTAAGTATGTTACTGCCTTGTTATGTTTGTGTTCATGTTTTCTAATCGTTTTATTATGCAAACAGTAAAAACTCTTAAAATTGTAATTTAAATTCAAAAACTGTATCTTCTTACCATATAGATAAAAATGGAGATTACTAGTTTATTAATTTAAAAGTATCTTCCCTACCATTGCTGTTATTAATAAGTATTGTGTGTGTAGTAGAAATATCAAGTTCAGATTTAAAAACGAAACTGTCGTTAAAATAGAATGAAGCAGAACTAAACTGCATACTTTCCCCATTAACCCTCCCTCCCAATACTGGTCCTTAAGTCGTTAGGGAAAGGGCTTAGGGGCCGATGGCCTGGATCAATGCCCCCGTGTCATGCCCTTTGTGGGACACTCAGCTGGCCTCGGGTCTTTGCTTTAGACTCAAGCAAATCCGAGAGAGCACAACATCTTTTGTTTGGCTTTTATGTCCGAGGCTACGTCAGTCTTTGTACATATTTCACACACATTTTCTCCTATTTCATATTACCTTCTACTTGAAGATATTGCAAAACATCTGCAAGGGCAATGAATGTAGCGGTCAATAGAGCAGAGTAGAGCGCGCGCGCGCACACACACACACACACACACACACACACACACACACACACACACACACACACACACACACACATTTAATGAATTAGAAATAAATTTGTTCGGCAGTCAGTAAAAGTAGTTTTTTATTTTGTTATAATTTTCCTTCACCAACTTTTGTTATTGATATACTATAGATATCAAGGGAAAAAGTTAATTCATGATGCTTTTAGTGAAATATCTTTATATTTTCACGGATTCACCTTTCTTTTGGAGTCTACAGTTTTCCTGTCGTTGTCGATCATAGGAAGAACAAACAAAAAGTTAAGAGTACAGTGATGACAAAAAAAATTTCATGGTAGAACTGCCTCAACACCATATATATATGTATAAATATATATAATAATATTATATAATATAGATATATAATATATATATATATACATACACATATTTAACGTATCATATATATAACTTATACATATATATACTATATTACGTATACATATATATATATACATGTTTATATATACATTATATATATGTATATATAAACATGCAGTTACAGGAAGTAGCTATTGTTGTTAAAATTGTTCATTCTGGATTCTGCAGGCAAACAGTCAGTGTAAGTGACTGATTTTATCTTGAGGTACACTTTTGGAGGACTGATGAACTAAAATTGGTGCTGTCCAAAAACTGGAGAGTGTTTGTTTTCATTGTCACTCTTGAGTGCCAGAGCCCAGGGATCAGTCTATTGGACTGGTGCACGTCATATCAGACCAAGAATCACTCCAGTTTATCGCAAAACTCCAAAATAAACTTTCAACGAATGACTGTTATTGAGATGTATTAGAAATCTTGATAATCTTAGGGGGATCGATACTTTATCGTCCGGATTTCATTCTGTATCAACACAAGGGAGGTAAAACCATCTTATCAAGTACATCCTTTTGTAACGAATGATGCCTGTAACGAATTTCAGACGTCAGTCCCCTGGAATTCGCTATAAACGAATTTTACTGTACGCATAATCAATCCCAAGTAGGGCCACAGAGAACCAGACATTGGTTATAGTAGATTCACATCAACCGTGCATTTGATGTCTAGGCCAGTCCCTTACGACGACACTCCTGATTGGCTGTTGATAAATCAGTCACAGGGCTGGAAACTCTCAGTCTCTTTCGAGAGTTCACATAGGCAGGATGTATGTTCCACCTCTCCTGAGGGTTACTTTTGGAAGACGTATATCCCTCAGGATAGGTGGAACAAAGATCCTAACCATGTGAACTCTCGAGAGAGGCAGAGTTTCCAGCCCTGTGATTGGCTTATCAACAGCCAATCAGGAGCGTCGTAAGGGACTGGCCTAGACATCAAATGCACGGTTGATGTGAATCTACTATAGTAATGGCTCGCCAGACAACCTCTAACTCCACATCCCTAACTTACAGGGACGGTATCTACGGGCTGCTCTATGAGCAACAGCCCGTGCTGGCATAAGGCCAGCTCAATCTCAAACAAGGTCGTGCTTTGCGCAGAAAGTTTTTGACAAGTGAAGGGCACTGCTTGGCTTGTAGTCTCACACATCAGAATGTGATGTGATGCCCATTTTGAATAGGAAAAGAAAAGACATGAAACGGCACATCCGTAGTAGTCATCCTCACTACCTGTCTGACAAGTCACAGATGACGCGAATAGTTATTTTACTTGGAAAATACTTCCACGGAGAGTTTAAATAATTTTTTTATTTCAATTTCGAATTTTGATTAGTCAGAAGAATAGCATGTACATTTTGTTTTCTTTATTTTTTCTTTTAATTTACCTTTTTAATAGTATTATATTCAGATATCTTGCTTGTCTATTTCCAAATAGGCAAGAAAAATCCCCTTTCTTTTATTTCTTCCAAAAGGGAAAATATAGTTCAAAGGTGATAGCATTTATTGGCATTGTTCCGTATTTTCTGAAGATTATTCTGTTCAATCATTTTCTACTTTTTTTATGAAATATTCATTTGTTGAAGGTTACTGTTACTGTTCTAGAACTGTAGTAATGTTCTTAGCTTTTTGTTGATTTTTCATCATGTTAATTAAAAGATCACGTAAATTCAAATCCTGAAGAAATGTCCGTTTTCGGTCTTGATCAATTTTTTTTTTCAACAAAATCGAAAACTGGAAAAATTGTGGATCTCTTAAAGAATAAATTATTTGTTCAATAGAAAGGGAAAAAAACAGCGTCGAAATACACTCCTGTACCTTCCTCTCCTATCTCTCTCCCCCACCCCCCCCCCCCCCACCCCCCCCCCCCCCCCCCCACCTTATTCGCTTTCACCACCCAGTTGTTTTGTTTTGGCCCGGGGTACATTGATTGAGTCTGGAGTAGGGTAATTGGAGTTTAATTTCTCTGTGCGTGTAGGTAGAAATTATTGACTGTGTCGTAAACTGAAAATAGTTCATAATTATGTCTTTCAGAAAAGATTAAATTCTTAATAAGTCTTTTGTTTCCTGTTGGATGCTCTCTCTCTCTCTCTCTCTCTCTCTCTCTCTCTCTCTCTCTCTCTCTCTCAATTTTGGTTTCCTCAAATTTCATCCTTAATTTCGTTCGTTTCATCTCTCATATTTCCCTACATTTAGTTCTCCTCCCCGCACAAATTCTCATTCACCTACGCACACCCACTCTCACATAAACACACACGCTGAGAGAGAGAGAGAGAGAGAGAGAGAGAGAGAGAGAGAGAGAGAGAGAGAGAGAGAGAGAGAGAGAGAGAGAGGACAGGAGGTGTGATTTAACACTTCATTTGACAGTGATTAGGTGTGTAATTAGATCTGTGGCACTGGGGAAGAAGAGTCAGGTATTAAGGCCCTTTAACGTTCTCTCTTTCTCTCCTCCTTTCTTCCGTCGCTGAATATTCGGGTTTTCATATCTCTCTCTCTCTCTCTCTCTCTCTCTCTCTCTCTCTCTCTCTCTCTCTCATATGGATGCGTGTGTGAATATGTAAGCATTTATGTGTTTTTCTATATACTTTATATTTGTGTGTATTTGTTTTTTCTATTACATCGTTACAATTTATATTTAAGACGTGAATCCAAATGGGAAATACATAGGGGAGCCTTTGCCTTCCATAGTAAGACATGAACTTATGTATGATAGCAAGAGTGAGGTATTTCGTAGTCTACTAAGCGTCTACCTTACTCTTGCCTTCTTGCGTGGGTTTGTATACCACCACGAAAGGAATGGTTTCTTTTATTTACTCGTATATCCCATCTTGTTTCAAGGCTCGTTGTGATAAGTGTATTGAAAATTGTCAATAAAACCGTGTGTTTTACTGTGTGGATTTAAGTCAAATATGTATTTGTGTGTGTGTGTGTATATATATATATATATTATATATATATATATATATATATATATATATACTATACATATATATATATATATACTTTATATATATATATATATATGATATATGTATCTTGCAATACCACAATGGGCCCGTGGGTGAAGTATATAAGAGAATTATATAAATATTCCTATTTCCCACCATGTTTTTATTAAGCTGATGAAGTTGTGCATAGTTGACAATACGGTTACGTTTAATGGTTGTTTTTATAGACACATTTTTGTTTTGGCAATGGGAAGCTGTTTATCTGCAACTCTCTCGAATATCTATATGGAATTTTACGAAATCGGATATCTACCAAATATCATTACGTTTACTTTGACATGGTACAGATATGTCGACGACATAATATGCCTGTGGCCACGGGATCGTGACCCCTTGGAGTTTTTGGAATTTCTGAATGGTCTGGTTCCATCCATAAAGTTCAAATTGGAAATAGAACAGAATAAAACCCTACCATTTCTTGACACAGTCGTTATGAGAACCGACAACGGTTTTAAATTCAAAGTATACCGGAAAACATCAGCAGTGAATGCTTTCATTCATAATTTTTCCAGCCATCACCCCAAGATAAAACGAACAGTCTTCTCAGGGATGTTTTTACGAGCATATAGAATTTGTGATCCTGAGTTCTTAGAAGAGGAAACTCAGAACATCTATGAAATTGCGAGAGAATTATGTTACCCAAGGTATTTTATCAATAGTTGCCTCCAAAGTGCCAAAAAATCATTTCATTGTCACGAAAGCTCAAGTAATTTTGAAATTGAAAATATTTTAGTTTTGCCATACCACTGTGAATTTTTATAAATTGTACGTAGCCTGAAATGTCTGAAAATAAATGTTTTTAGCAATAATTCATCGGTCAAGAATGCATTGTTTTGTAATAAACCAGTGATGCCAATAGGAGGAGTGTACAAAATTAACTGCTCTGTAATTTGCCTTATATTGGACAATCTGGTAAGGAACTAAGTAAGAGAGTTAAACAGCATAAATAGAATGTACGGGTTGCGAACGGTTCAAGTGCTATTTTTTGTCACGTGAGAGACTTTGAACACCCTATAGACTGGAATTCAGGTACAGTCGTTTTTAGAAGTTCATCAATGCATGACAGATAGTTAGTTGAAGGTTGCCTCATTAGTTCTTTTACTAGCATGAATATGAGTGATGGTCTTTTTAAGGTGGACAAATTGTTGAAAAGCTTTATTCTTGATGAATTAAAAGTTAAACGAATTGTTAGATATTTTACAAACAGATAGTTTTTGTACTGTGATTTGTAGTAACTGCATATATCCACTAAGTACGTCTTTTGTTTTGAACAATGTTTATTTGCACACTTAAGTATGTCGTTGTTATTTGTGGCCTCATGTTGCTTTCTTGTGTAAGTTGTTCTCTTAAAATTGTTCAGTATCCTGAAGAGGACTTTGGAATAAAAGTTGAAAGTCTTGGTACCTCCTTCTTTCATTTTCACGTGAGGATCTCTATATATATATATATATATATATATATATATATATATATATATATATAATATATATATATATATATATATAAACAAAGTTTGTGTCCCTAAAATTTTTTGTGTGAGAGTTACCCCTCTCTTGCTTGAAAATATTTTTTCTTGGCTATTTCTCTTTGTTCGTTCGGCGTAAAATTAGTTTTCAGGCCATGATACTAGTTTTTGGTTTCGTTTTACAATTGAAGAGTTGTAGTATATCGAAGTATGTTCCGAGGAGCAAAATAATATACAAGGTCAGTGTAAAAAGAAATGATTGCCAAAAGTGAAGTTTTAGAGATTTATAATTTTTGTTGCACCCAGCAAAACTGGTAAATTGCCTTCCCAAGGATCTATAGTTGATTTCTAATGATGCTGTTTACTGCCTAATGCAAATATGAGGAAAGAGATAACAATTTTTTTTATCTGCTGATTACATAACGTTACGCAGAATTTCTTTGAATTATCTGTGTACATATGTTGTAATTCTTGGATATTCATTTTTGTGTAAGTTGTAAAAGAGGGTCTTGTAATGTCTCGCAGTACGTTAAAAAACGAAAATAAAAAGTAAACTCCAAAATGACCAGTTAATGTAAAAAAAAAAAAATGTAAAAAATAGGAAATAGAAAGTTTGTTCGAATCGTGCATAGTTTCGATTAATCGCCTTTCCCGTGACATATACTAGTTTATTGCTGTTTATATTATTCATTGTGCAGTAACGCGTTTTGCTGTCATTTTTACGATATGGGTATACTGTGTTTTTACTGAAATTTAGCGTGTTATAACGGAGTTTGTTTTCACCCACGGCATCGAGAATTGGTTTCGGCCTTTACCGAATTTATTTTTACGTATATTTGGTAAGATTCAGGAAGCTTCGAACTAAGAAAAAATAATGTACATCATGTAGTTCATATAAGTGTGGTGCAGTTGCGAAATGGTTTTAATCTGGCAGTAATTTTTGACGACACTGGTGTATGTACTTACACACACACACACAC
>NC_061088.1:68275499-68292999 GCF_015104395.2 Macrobrachium nipponense
AGCAGTGCCATAAGGTATCCTCTCACTATTTCTGGAGTAAATACCTAAGTCGTAACTATTAATGAACATGTTTTTATTATTTATGAATGAGTTTATAACCTTTAGCTGAAAGATCCAAATTTAAAAATACAAAATAATTATATACGAGTTTATAACCTTTGGCGGAAAGGTCCAGATTTATAAATACACATTATTTATGAATGGGTTTATAACCTTTGGCGGAAAGATCCAAATTTCAAATAAAAATTATTTATGAATGAGTTTATAACCTTTGGCGGAAAGATACAAATTTCAAATTATTTATGAATGAGTTCATAACATTTAGCGGAAAGATCCAAATTTATAAATACAAATTATTTATAAATGAGTTCATAATCTTTGGCAGAAAGATCCAAATTTATAAATACAAATTATTTATGAGTGACTTTATAACCTTTGGCGGAAAGATCAAAACTTATAATACAAACATTAATAAATGTACGTAAGGACATTTTCTTCCGGTGAGAGTGAGCAGCGTGTTTTTGAATTGCTGTAGAAAATATGTAATACCTACATCAGACTTTGAAGACTTAGTGGCCTTCGCATTTATTTTCTTCCAAAAATATTCTGTGCTCACCAGGGCTCGAACCTGGGACCTTCTGTGTGTTAGACAGATGTGATAACCACTACACCATGAGCACCCGTGTGGTTGGAGGTCCTGCCAGCATCTCCGTCTCATCTTAGCGTTATATCAGCGGATGCTGCATCTTGGAGAGTTAAATTATTATAACACACACTTTTTCGTAAGACGGTGTTTCTGATAGTAATGCCCCTTTAAGAGTGAGTAACTTAAGTTTATATGTCCTTAGCCCCCACCTCTCTCTCTCTCTCTCTCTCCTCTCGTCTCTCTCTTCTCTCCTCTCCTCTCTCTCTCTCTCTCTGAAATTTTTTTACTTTGTTAGTGTCTTATAACGTGGTTTGGCAATGTTCTTAAGCTAATTTCAGTGCATAGACGTTTACTGTAATTTCGAGTCATCATTGAGTATATATATATATATATATATATATATATATATATATATATATATATATATACATACATTGGTGAATGTATATGAATTGGGCAGAAGGTGTTGTAAGGGAAAAGGATTGTTGGGAGAGGGGCGTTCCTTCCCCAATCTTGCTTTATTCCAGGTATCCTTAAGAGTCAGCTGTCATTGTATGTAAGATAAAATTGCTTTTCCTTCAGTCCCATTGGATTGTAGAGAAAAACTGTTCTTTTCTGCCAGAAAATTATGCTCTCGCCAGGGCTCGAACCTGGGACCTTCTGCGTGTAAAGCAGACGTGATAACCACTACACTACGAGAGCGGTGAGGGAACTTTAATTTTCTTATCAGAATACTGTATTTTTTCCCGGTTTGGTGGTATGAATTTAATTTTTATTATAATTTCATTTATAAGACAGTGTCGAAACGGGTTTTTTCGTTTGAATGGCAAGCAAGGTATCAAGAGCAAACGCGCGCGTCCGTGCGTACACACACACATACACACACACACACACACACACACACACATATATATATTATATATATATATATATATATATATATATATATATTCTATATATATACATACATACATACACACACATCACTACCAGTAGGAAAGGTTAAAGACTGGGAGTGAATCGTAATTTATTCAGGTCCAAGCAATAAACTTAAGAATCAGTTTTGGTATTCATGATTTTAAGAGCATTTCGTATATGTATCTTTGAATACATAGATAATAGAGTAAATAATCTTAAGGAATATCCTGATTCTGTATTAAACAATACATGAGAAGTAACAAAAAGACTGTATGAAAACAGAAATCATAAGTGGTTATTATCATATTATATATATATATATATATATATATATATATATATATATATAATATATATTATATATATATATATATATATAATATATATATATATATATATATATATATAGATATATATATATTATATATATATATTATATTATATATATATATATATGATAATAACCACTATGAAATCAAATATAGCTATTCCTATGAATGGTTGTTTAGCAATGTCTAGGGGAAACGACGTAATATCAAATGACCAAATACTAATGTACATTGCATGGAGTTCAGAATTAACAGTATTTATTACTTTATTTCATTTTATTATGTTGGCTGTCGCAATTTCTGACTGCAACTGCGAAAATTCTTGGAAATTAATTCTCAAGAAAAGATTTCAAGATTCTCGTATATTAACGTTAATTTAACTGTTATTATATACGTTATAACAAATACTTAAGAACTTCCAGATGTGATTCAAGACAGTTTAGTCAATATTTGGTTCAGCTAGTTAATGTGTGTGTATGTATTTATATATGCACGTATGTATATACTATGTATATATATATATATATATATATATATATATGTATGTATGTATGTATAGTGTGAATGGGTGTAAAATGTATAAATGTACATACACTAAATTTATTATAGTCTGTTGTGTATGTTGTATACTAATTAGAATGCTTTCTTTGTAGCAGTTTATTTACACTAACTGTAATTATATCATTTGATCTTTTTGCTGTACAAAAACCTCCTCTTCTTTTTATTTTATGTATCTTTTAGTTGCGTTTCTGGTAATGCGGTCGTTAGTGTTATGTCTAGGTGGCCTTATGCCAACACGGACTCGAGCTCCTTGATAACAGGTAGGGCATTCATACTCTTGCAAGTTCGTCTGTCCGTGACCCACTGCATTGCTTGGTGAATATCATTATGGGGATTGAATTAGAATGGAGATGCAGATGTGAAGTCTGAAAACAAGAGAATTAGTGTGATACGTAATAAGAATATGAGTCTGATATATAACTTGATACGAGATGAGGAAATGAGCCTGATAAATAGTACTGATGCATACGTGAGTGGCTGAAATGGCTGGGAAAATTGCCACTCTCAAAGTAGGATATTTTATCCCTTGCAGACTTTTTTGTTTTGTTTTTTTTAAAGCATTGGCCTCTCACCATTACAACTGATTGCCATTTATCTAAGCTTTACATTTGTTCTTGTTTTATATATTACTTATTTAAACTGGCTGACTTTTTTTCCTTCGTAACAAGATATAAATTTTCGTGAGATTAACAGATTATACACAGAATTTCCGTCATTTGCCGAATCAGTAGTTAGCTTTTTGATTCTATAATATATGGAAATCTATTATTAAAAAAGAGACTTGAGTTCTTTGGTAATCAGTGGGGCCAAAGTTTATGAATAATTTTCTGCAACACTTGGATTGGTGTTAACAAGTATACGCTGTTCGAGAGATGTCTCCCCTAGTAATGAATATGTCTATCGCCTGTGTACGTGGCTTTATTTATTCAGTTATTGCTTTTATTTTTTCATTGATGTTTATTGCGCCGCTTCTTTGCATATTGGTTGATATCTTCATTCACGCATTTATTTTTGTAAGGTTTGTAGTATCCTTAATTAAAAGCTCTGACTAATTTTATATGCTGTATTTCATATTAAGAAGCCAAGGGAATGCTAACAGAATGTTGTTCAACGTATTATGGTGGTATTCCATCCCTGCTATTTTTTTTAGACTTATTTCGTGTGATTAGTCTGAAAGCTTTTCAAGTTTAGGATCTTAATTGGGTTCTTTAATTGAAGATGATGTATCATCATCATAGTTTTTATATGACAAGTATTTCTAATGTTAGTGAAATATTCTCGCTTGTGGCATGTTTATTGACATGGAATTAATTTTTTTATAGCATCTGGAACCCATCTTTCAGTTTGATATGCATTGGATTGTAGGCGTATGCGCTGTAATGGAATTTGTGATTTACATATATACCACTTCTGTAATTTTTTATTCTTCCCAGTGGCTCTCAACTTCGCGTGAGTTGATTACAAAACTGTGCTTTTTTTGTTTATTTATTGATCTCTTATTTACTGAAAGCTTAACAATGGCCTAGGAAACTACATAGTAATGTCTTCAGTAAGAGAACCTTGGATTGAAATTTGCAGAATTTTTGCTTTATAGACTGATGTCGGAATGTTTCAAAGGCATAATTTTCCAATATAACAGTTTCCTCATTGAGTACTGAGGCTGAAGTACTTTTATTTTTTAATTTATTTTTCCATGATAATTGGAGAAGTTGTTTTTAAATCCAGGATTGGTTTTATGTTTACTGGAGAGTGGGGTCTCTTCACGAGTAAGTGTAGTATCTTTTTAGTTTTCTGTAAAAGAAAACTATTGCGATGATTTTGTCTGTCCGTCCGCACTAGTTCTGTCCGCCCTCAGATCTTAAAACTTAGTGAAGCTAGAGGGCTGCAAATTGTTGTGTTGATCATCCGCCCTTCAATCATCAAGCATACCAAATTGCAGCCCTCTAGCCTCAGTAGTTTTTATTTTATTTAAGGTTAAAGTTAGCCATGATCGTTTGTCAGGCACAGCTGTAGAAACCAGCAACACAGGCCACCAACTGGCCATGCCTGAAAGTTTCATGGGCCGTGGCTGAGAGTTTCATACAGTAATATACGCTGTACAGAAAACTCGATTGCACCGTAGAAAGTTCGGCGTATTTTATACGTATTTATTTTTGGTTAATGTTGTTGAATATGTTAACTCTGACCAAGATGCCACGAGATCGGCGTATTTTGACGTATTTTATTTTTTGGTTAATGTTGTTGAATATCTTAACTCTAACCAAGATGCCACGAGGTATTATGATATTCATAAGTGTATCTGTTTTTAAGTTTGTATGTTGTTTATGAATGTTATTTTAGGAAATACTTTAATAAGGTTGCTTATGGATAGAAATGTTCATATGTATATTTACTTAGCACTTTATAATTATATTAATATTATTAATATATATTATATTTAGATAATAATTATAATATATATATTATATGTTATATATTATATATATTACTAGTATATATATATAATGTAATATATTATATAGATATACTATTATATATACCCCCCCATATTACTATCCGTTATATATATTATATCAACTCCTATAATATATATATTATACAAATAAATTATATATAATGGTTGTCAGTGGGAGAAGCTTATTTTTGGGGGTTTAAAGGTATATGTTGATCTAGGATTTGCAGTGCAGTTCACGATTATTTATGAGCATTTTAAAACAGTTTAAGATCAAACAGAACTTTAGATTTTGATACGAAATGCAAAGAATGGATCTGGGCGCCGCCTCTTTGGAATTTAGCCTGCGATGCTACTGGGAATTTATGATACTTAACGTTGTCGAAGTATGCAGTTTATGGCGCTATTTGCAAATATCCTAAATGCAACAGGAAAACAAGTGCTTTTTGTATGTCTGAGAATTAATACTACAGCTTTCCCCTACCCACGCCATTGCATACACACGACTGAAAAATTGACTTCCGTAAACAATGAAAAGAATGTTATTGTATAAATAAAGGAAATAAAGAGAAACACTTTATTATTTAAAAACTTTCCAAATACAGCACAACAATAGGTAACCCGGACGGGGGACGCCGATAGGGGAAAGCCTCTATAGTGAATGGCATTGGCTGTGATACTGGACACACCTTTTCCATACCATTGATTACAAGACAAAAGTCATTCATCAGGGCTGATATGGTCCTCGGGTAGTATTACAGAATATAAAATGATTACTGATGTCTGCATAGTAGAATTACAATATATTAAGCATAAATTAATCTTTAAAAGAGTGCACTGCAAGATGTAACTTAAATATAGGAAAGTATGCAACATTTATAAAAAGTGTGCCTTAAAAAAATATTTGAATTATTGCTATGAAAATATAAATTTTGCATAAATAATTTGTGTAGCCTAGGCCGGTTTTGATATTCATATGCAGAATGGGTATGCATTACGTTTCGTGGTACTCTCTCTCTCTCTCTCTCACACACACACACACAAACGCTTATGTGTTTGTATAACAAGTTACGAAATAAACGATCTACCTACGTACAATAAAAATTACCATTAATGTTAGACTGAAATCTTTGTGTGATTACGTTTGTGCGCGAACAGGTGTCAGTGCGTTCACTTTGTGTTCATTGTTTAAAAGCTACAGATTATAAGATCAAATGTTAGGAAAACATCTTGTAAGTAAGAGAAGTATTATTAAACCATATAAGTTTTACAATATGAGGATTTTAAGTAAATGAAAAGGATTTCAGGTCGTAAGGTGAGGATTTCTTGAAAGAATAAAACATTCGTAAAGCTTCAGTGGCAGTGGTAGATTGGCGTAGGTTGGAATCGAGGCCTTTTCTTTGAATCTTGGTTGGCTTGAATGATGGGGATACTGTTAAGATGTAAGTGATTTATAAGAGCTTTGCAATATTGTAGATTGCATAGAATGTTCCAACAACGGTTACCTCCTCAAGAATAAGGGGAATTTGATATGGCAGTTTACATGAAACTTTTTAAAATTCAATGAGTTCGCTTTTTGTTCGTAATCAACCGTGTTGCTTGCTATGTTTATTTTGTTTGGAATCATGAAATGACGTCATGCAGATAGATGAAGGTAGTGCGAGTTATTCTTTTGACTAGCAACAGACAATTGGTTGCTAAAACGTAACAAAATAAAAAACAATACTGACATAAAGAAATGTGTTTACATAATGGATATATGTTAAAGCCACTACCATCCGGAAAATGCAGGTACCTTGCGATATGTGCAAAATTCTAATCCTTTAGTCAGTTATTAGTCCTTCAGTTTGAAATTGTTCGTTTCATTACTTGCAGTTGTTGATTAATATTAATTGATTTCTTACTGGCATTCAAGTCAGTTTTTTTTATTTAGTCTCTTCTTTATAAATAATTTTAATAATTTTGACGTTCTTTATAAATGATTTTAATAATTTACAGATGACTATCTTCATTCTCAAAGGTAAGTTTAATATTATTTTATAAAATATGATTAAAGTATATTCATACCTTTATTCATCCTTTTAAGTAAATCTCACAGATTCATGAAAGGGTGTATCTCGCCGCAGCTGTTTTGCCACTGCAATCACTTCATATTAAACACCTTTTTAGCCATCGTTGAGTATTTATCACAAATGTAAGTACTGGTAGTTACTCTTAACTACCGGCGCTTACAAGTTCACCAATTATACGCCTTCACCTACACACTTCCCTTTCTAAGAGGGGATGATCCCAGATGGGACCAATCTGCTGTTTTCGTGAAATATTTTGGGATGTGGTTATTGCCCGTGGCCGCGGACCACCTCAGTCGATTAAATACCGATTACGAAATTAGCTGCTTAGGTCAACAATATCGCGCTAGACTTTTCGGGAACCAGTCTTAATTCTCCTTCTTCACCCAAGGATCGATCTCGGGAATCTAGCGAATGATATATATATATATATATATATATATATATATATATATATATATATATATTATATATATATATACATACATACATACATAAACTAGTGGTCATTATTACCAGCTTCACATCACCCGCTAATCTGTATAGTATATATAAGTGTGAATGTAACTATCTATCAATTTATTTATCTATCAATTTATCTATCTATCTATATATATATTATATATATGTGTGTGTGTGTGTGTGTGTGTGTGTGTGTGTGTGTGTGTGTGTGTGTGTGTGTGTGTATCACTAGTTAATTGTTTCTTATATTTTATTTTTCACCTAATTGCTCGCCAGCTTATTTCTGTTGCTGGCGATATCTTGCACGTGTGAATTTTCTTTAATGGGTCACTTTTCTTGTGATGGAGACATATTGTAATGTTGCCTAATGACTCGGCTTCTTTGATGATGAGAGTTATTGATTCCGTCCAGTACTTTGTGGCTTTAAGAGTCCGTTCCCTATATAACTTATGGTCTTCCAGCTCTAATTATCCCTGATTTGGTTTTTTGCTTATCATTGCTTGTTCTGTGCACATATCTTCATCCTGATGACAGAGTATTTTATTATAGCATGTATATATATACATATACATATCTACATATGTATGTATATATACATATATGTAAATATATATTTATATAGTATATATTGAGGAATGTCAGATTCTCTACGGAATAAGGTAGTAATTAGTTGTCGTGTGGTTTCAATATTCATGACAGTTTTGAGTCAAGACTTGATGAAGCGTAGAAACCTAAGTTATCTAGGGGGACCTCGATTTGAGATACATAATATATTATATATATATATATATATATATATATATATATATATATATATATATATATGCACAAAAAAAATGCGGTATGAAGTACAAGAGCACTGTGATTTCAAGCATTAGTAGTTCAGTATTGAATTGTAAAGAGCATATAAGGAGACAAAAATTATGGGAAAGGTATGGATAGAACTTTGTGGTGCCATCAGTGCACCTCACTTGGTGCACTGTAGGCATTACTGAAGGGTATTTGCAGCGTCCCTTCAGCCCCAGTTGTACCCACTTTTTAGCCTTTTACTTTGCATGCATCCCTTCATCATTTTGTCAGAATTGCTCTCAAACCTCTCTAATACTTCTTAGTCGGACTGAGGTTTTATCGCAGCTCCACCTGAGATTCTTGTTACTTCATCTCCATTATTTTCTGGGTCTCGTTATCTTTTTGTCTGACCACTCCCTCTTTTCACTGTATTAATCGCTGATTGGCTGACAGTACCTCAGTGTTTGGCTTGACAGCCTAAATTTCGTAAGTCAGTCAGCCCTTGAGTTTGCATTCACTTTTCCTCGTCATTCTTTTTAATAGACTTCCATTAGTCTTTGCAACTTCTGTTCATTGTCCATAATCGTCGTCGATAAATGTTTTTCCTTGCACATTAATTTGCAGCCAATTTATCTATCTAAACGCTTATATCTAACAGACGTTTGAACCACGAAAATTATAAGGAAGTATTGTACTGGTCGTCTCACCTAACTTTACGCAAAACTTCTCGTCAACTATTTCTTAACAAAGAAAGTGAATTGCTTTGTCTATTGTTTTTGTCTTTGAAGTTATACACAGCTTTTTGATCGCGGAATCTTATTTCAATAGGGATGGTCAATTTTAAGATACGAAGAAACACTAGCATAAATTTTAATGGCGGAATCTTATTTCAATAGGGATGTTCAATTTTAAGATACCAAGAAACATAATGGCATAATTTTTGATGGCAGAATCTAATTCCAATAAGGATGGTCAATTTTATGATACCAAGAAACACAGTGGCATAATTATTGATGGCGGATTCTTAATCAATAAGGATGGTCAATTTTAAGATACCAAGAAACGCAATGGTATAATTTTGGTTAATCCGTAAAACAGTATTGAAATAATTTGATTATTGTGAAATATATCACTTACGAGTAATTGGCCCCTTAAAGATCATGCCTTTTGTTGTAGCGGTACGAAATATCCCGCTAAAATACCAACACATTTAACTGCTTTTGTGATGATTGATTAGTTTTCCCATGCTACCGGACAGATCCGTGCAAGTTTCAGCTATCGTGTTGTTTCGTAAATTTTATCGTTTAATTAGTGAATTTCACCTTTTTTACAATTGATGGTAATGAATTGCATTGCGACTCTTGTCAAGTATAGATAGACATTATAGATTGCAAATTTATGAAGTGAACAAGCATGTGGAAGAGTCCGAGTTAAAGACTGATTATTAACTAAAAAGAAGAGTAGTGCCCTTAAGAAATATAAAAGAAATTTATATTTAGGCAATAAATCATTATAAAAAATACTATCAAAGTCAGATAATTTTTCTTTATATAGAGTATTAATATTTAAAAAAAACTAATTTGATTAATAAGCTTTAACATATTTATACCCTACTAAAATAGATGACTTTTGTCATTTTTATCTATTTCAGTCTTTTATAAGTTCGATTCATATTTTTAATTCCAACCTCATCTATCACTTAACAATCATCCTCATTTATCATTAATTTATTGTAATTCATTAACTACCATTCCATCCCATCCATTTTGTAGTAGACACGCATTTTATGTGCGTATTTTTTTAATAATTTCCTCCCGAATGTTTTCGGGCCAACACTAAAAATCTAGTTAGACTTATTGGGCTGGTAAATGTTAACTTTATAATAATAATAACCTTAAGAAATATAACTTTTTTTTGGCTCATGCTCCATGCTCTTTACTTGGATAAGTTGATCCTGGATATATGGAAGTTTTTCTTATGTGTGTATCGGTATTTTAATTAATGTTAATATTCTTAGGTGTTCAGATTCAAAGTAAGTTTACTGTCAAAAGACAGCCATGATTTTATTGAACATTTTTAAGTCGAGTTAGTTTCAAGGTAAAATCCTTTTGTATATGACACAAAACTGTAATGGTAACTCTTGTGTTTGACATTTGTTTCGGACTTAGTTTTCCAAGAGGTAGAGCCAAGCTTGTCATGTCTTCGTTGCCACTAATGCAAACAGTGAACCTCTTGAATTATTATTTGGCGAATAAAAAGGACATGACGAGTAGGTAAAGCTATAGATACTTCCAGGTTGTCTTCGGTGTTGTACTTAGTACAAAAAAAAAAAAAAAAAAAAAAAAGCTATGAGGAAGAAAAGAAAAACTGAAAATGTTAAACGTTGTAAAGCCTTTCTGCCTTAACCGCCCCCCCCCCCATATCCATTTTTTTCTGAAATTTATAATAGGTTATTTTTCTAGTCCCTAAACTTTATTAATTCTACGTTATGTTTTATTTAATAGAGGATTCATAGTAGCCATATTTTGAACATTAAAATGAATGATTTATTTCTCTCTTGATAATTAATATTTTGAAAAATTATCCTCAATGCATGAACGAATCTGATTAAATTGATTAAAGATTTTAGTCATGTGTTTATGTCCAGTGTATCTTTAAAGGTATTTTCTGAGCGGACTTTCCATGCCCTGTGCTCGTTTCTTATATTCGCAGGGTCTTTTGGTCCGGCAATTTGCCGTCAGTGCTAACCCAGGAAATTCCCTCGAACGATTCCAGAATTTCAAACAAAACCAGCTGAACTTAACCCAATTTTTTCTCTCTCTTCTTTCAACTTCTGCAAAGAGTTTCCAATACAAACACGAATAATGACACCACTTTGTGATATCGTTAAGTTCTTTCCGAATTTCTAGCATTTTTTGCGTCAGCATTGCTAAAAAGGAGCTTTAAATTAGTGAGACGGTAAAATCATATAGGGTAGGGGATCTTTGCTAGTTTGATTAAGAAGTTACAGTAGTAATATTTGTGTTTTCGTGAGATAGTGTTCTTATCAGCACACTTACGATTACCGTACTTTGGATGTCGAGTACGAAAAATAAAGCCGTCATACTTGTTGTCATTGCTTGGATTAATTTGAGAAGTCGGAACTTCATTTTTGGAATAGCTAATACTTAGTAGTTGCGTGGAAGTTTTCTTGGGTGTCAAGTTAACTTCACACTTGATTAAAGGTGATTTCGGTTTGTCATATTCTGATTCTCGTGCATTTGTCAAATTAGGGTGAGCAATATTTTACAGACGTGCCCGTATATGTACATGTGCTTGAATATACGTGTGTGTGTGTTTTTGAGTTTTGAGAAATTGTGAAATATGCAAACTGTAAAGACAAATTATTATGAACGATTGTGGATAGATATTGTAATGCTTGTGCAGCAAGTGTGGAAAATTTGCCTGAATTTTTACGATTGTCATTTTACCCATTTTTTTCTCGTTGTTGATGTTATGCCATCTGTAACCCTTTAGTTTGTTGTAAGGAATCTTATAGATTACATATCTTGTGCTTTGATGCTTTCTTGACGCTTAGACAGACGGCAAATCACGGGAAAGATATGTGGCCAAATTAGCATTTCGAATTTTTCCGTTTACATTCTGTGTTCGTTAGATTTATTGGCAAGTTATTAATAGGGCAATGTATTAATATATATAACTATATTTCGTTATAGTATTACACATAAAATAAAATATATAACTATATTTCGTTGTAGTATTACACAGAAAACTAATAGGTAAACACCTATTAGTCTTCTTTGAAAGAAAACTATTGAAATGGCTGTTTGCCCTCAGATCTTAAAAACTACTGAGGCTAGAGGGCATTCATTCCCCGTAGGTTCTTTGCAGGCCCCGACCTTCAACACCCCTAATCCCTTTTACTGTTCCTCCGTTCATATTCTCTTTCTTCCATCTTACTTTCCACCTTCACCTATCAATTGATTCATAGTGCAACTGCGAGGTTTTCCTCCTGTTACGCCTTTCAGCCCTTTCACTGTCTGTTTCCGTTTCAGCGCTGAATGACCTCATAGGTGCCAGTGCTTGGCCTAAATTCTATATTCAGTTCAGTTTAGTTAAAGGGCTGAAAATTGGTATGTTGATCATGCACCCTCCAATCATCAAATATACCAAATTGCAGCCATAAAGAAGCAAATGCCTTGCGAGAAGTTCATAACGGTAGTACTTTGAAATTTGGTAAAAATGCCTTTAAGAACACAAGAGGTTACAGTGCAGGCGGAAAATATGCCGTTTGCTGAACTCGGAAACTTTGTACGTAACTCAGACAACGTTATCGAAGTATATTAAGCAAATGTAGTTTTCTGTGGCGACATCTATCATTTTCAGTAATAATAGTAATAGTTATTGTTAACTTTATTTTGATTATTATTGCTGTGCGTTTCATTCTTGCATTGAAGGTTATTTTGGTTCCTTGTGGTCTGTGGTGGCAGTACTTATGGTTATTTGCCTGTAAATCTCTCGCCCATAAATAAAGCGTAATAGTGGTTAATTTTGATTTACAACCGGATAGACCCCATTGCAAGGCTGTGCAGTTATTTAGTCGTAAAATTTATGCTTCCAAATAACTTTTACCTTTTGCTTCGAGTTTCCGCAGCATTAAAAGTCCTTCTTAAACGCGAGGCGGTAACCCCGCCATTATTCAATTTGACTCCAGAGAATGCTGTTGCTTTCATTGGCCGCCGCCGAAGATGATGCCTCCCGCTTTGAGAAAACTCCTCGA
Source organism: Macrobrachium nipponense (assembly GCF_015104395.2). NCBI lineage: Eukaryota > Metazoa > Arthropoda > Malacostraca > Decapoda > Palaemonidae > Macrobrachium > Macrobrachium nipponense. The sequence continues at coordinate 68,288,506 of NC_061088.1, forward strand.
GACGTCATAATATCTCGAAGGAGAAGTGAGAGGAAAAGAAGAAGAAAAAAAGAGAAGAAAATCTGCCGCTTATTAATATTTATGTTGAAGCTGGCGGCGTCGGTGTCGCCCTTTGATCTGGAGAGCAACATTCTCACTTTATCGGTAAAACTGGGCACACTTTTTCTGGGATGCGGCATTTTGATTAATTTTCCGGCTCATTATTTGGAGATTGAACGTTCGTTATTCCTCGGTCGGAAGGCTCTCGCAAAATTGCAATATGATGCTGCTGTGCTTACAGGGAAATTTCGCTTTGGCTTTAATTTCATTTGCCTCGTGCATTTTTTTTTTTTTTTTTTGGGGGGGGGGGGGGTAACGAGGGCGTCGAGAACGATGACTGATACAGACTTCGTTCAATAGTCAGTCAACTTCTGATTTTTTCCTCGTTACTTTTGACTTTTATATTTTTATTTTCTTCAGCCAAAAAGCCTCTTTCCTTTCGGAGTGGCTCAGAAAGCGATGTCGCTTAGTATAGACATTGCTTTATAGACAGGATTGAGTTGGCAAGGCTCATACCTCTACCCAGTGTTTATTATAGGTGTAGAACATGTTGCATTTGGTTTGCACTTTGCTTCTTCATGTTTTAGTCCTACCTTATTTAAAGCACATGAATAATGCACACAATAGAAAAGCAGAAGTCTTGATCAACAAGTTCTTGACAGGTTAAACGATAAAGTCCAGGCGAAGAAGATCCCCCTCCCGTCAGCTTGGAGACTTTGCCTTAAGTCATGTTAGGTTAAGACGTAGTCTTTGAATTACTATTAGGTTATAAGAAGAATTTTCTGAATTCTGTTTACTACCGTTTCTAGCACCTACTAATTAGTTCCCCCATAGGTTCCTCTCTGGGGACGTGACAACGAAAGACATTGGAGATTTTATCTTGGTTACAATCCTTGGTGAGGATTATAATATAGAGCAGTTACATATCTCTGTGAGGAAGGCGGACCTCCTCTACAAATTTCAAACCATATACACACTGAGTACGTATATGTAGTACGTATGAATTTACAGATGTTATTAGATTATGTGTTTTTTTATATTTCCTATATGAAAATCCTTGTTAATTTATCCTTTTTGTTTACGATTAAATTTTGATACGGCGTCAATAACGTAGGTGTTGTGACGCCAGTTTTAGTAGCCATAATTCAATGAACGCTCTTTACAAACTGAAACAAGATGTACCTTTGTAAACAGGAACTTCAGATCTAGGTGTGGAAGTGTGCTTGTGTTTGTGCTTGTTGGCTTGAAATAGGGTGGATGAAGAAGGCGCCTGAGTTCGTCTCTAGAACGGCGAGGTGTTATGCAAATGTTGGGCGGGGATGGGCCTTTGAAGTGGTAACCGTTGGGCTTTGTCTCTTTAAAGAGCATTAGTGTAATTGTAATTGTATTTCTGGGTGTTTTGATAATTTCCGGAATTCACTAATACGGCGCCTTTGCCAGAACCATAGTATTAGTTGTTGTTGTAGTCTAAACTATAGTTTTAGTTGTAGGAATAAAATACAGGGAAAAACTTTTAATTTTAGTACCATCCGTCCGCAGCAGGCTGTCTAGTCATTCTCTTTTATAGTCTCAAGATGTGAGTCCCATTAGCTGAATGCCTTACTTTTGTCAAGTTTTAATTTCTAATTATATGAGTTGTTTACACGTTTGTAGTTTTTTTTTCTTTTTATATATACCGAAGTAGGCAGGTTTCTTATCGGGCAATGATGACCATTTTGACAGATTTGATGTGGAAATTTGTCTGTTTGCAGTCCACTTAGTGCTTGCTGTTTACGTCAGACTGCTGAGGTTTATTACAAATTTCAGTAACGTTTGTCTTTTAAACGAAGAGGTACGTTAACTGCATCCTTTTATCCGGACTGTGAACTGGCACTAAGTGAACTTTTTACGACTTGTAATTTCTAGGCGGACACTTTCATGATGTAATATTTTGATATATTTTTATTGAGGGATTTTCCTTATATGAATTATTTTTAACAGGGCTTTTGTATCTCTTTAGTATTTACTTGTATTTCTCTTGTTTGGTGTTTTCATGTTGGGGGAGCACTTGCAAGCTATTTTATACTAATTTATTTTATCTTTAACGAAATAGTTTTCTTATCTTATTGCTCTACAGAGAAAACACAATTTTTTCATGCCTTCCGGGATTATTGATGAATGGAGAATTAAGAAACTAGTAATTCTTCAGTTATGTTCCTAGTCTAATTGTGTGATTGGAATGTTGTCTGAAGTCTTAGAAAGAGAGAGTAAGTTTTGTTTTTTGTAAATAAACTTTACTATTTTTCCATCTTTTTTTGGCTGTTAGTATTTTTCCATTTTTTCATCTCTTTTACATATATGTTAGTATTTTTTCCATCTCTTTTACATAAATGTTAGTATTTTTCCATTTTTCATCTCTCTTACATACATGTTAGTATTTTTTCCATCTCTTTTACATAAATGTTAGTACTTTTCCATTTTTCCATCTTTTTTACATACATGTTAGTATTTTTTCCATCTCTTTTACATAAATGTTAGTATTTTTCCATCTCTTTTACATAAATGTTAGTATTTTTCCATTTTTCCATCTTTTTTACATACGTGTTAGTATTTTTCCCTCTCTTTTACATATATGTTAGTATTTTTCCATCTCTTTAACATACATGTTAGTATTTTTCCATTTTTCCATCTCTTTTACATACATGTTAGTACTTTTCCATCTCTTTTACATATATGTTAGTATTTTTCCATCTCTTTTACATATATGTTAGTATTTTTCCATCTCTTTTGCATACATGTTAGTATTTTTCCATCTCTTTTACATAAATGTTAGTATTTTTCCATCTCTTTTAGATACATGTTAGTATTTTTCAATCTCTTTTACATACATGTTAGTATTTTTCCATTTTTCCATCTCTTTTACATACATGTTAGTATTTTTCCATCTCTTTTACGTATATGTTAGTATTTTACCATTTTTTCCGTCTCTTTTACTAGTAGAGAAACAACTAATGTTCTTTTATCCCCGATATCAACAATATTATTTTGTAGACGTGATTGATTGATAAATTAGGGTTGTTCTTGCAACAGCAAAGGTCACAAACACCAAATGCCACCCTGACCTCCACCTCTCCTAGCCCCACCGCATCTACAAACCAGTGACTTGAATCCAAGTCACTTTTTAGATTTGACTTGCCAATTCAGAAAGTGTACAAGTTTCTTACAAAAACTGACCGTGACGGCTGTTTAAGGAAACGAGTCGACTGTTGCTTTTATTAGAAGAATATAATGCTTTTCTGGTTACAGCGTTAAGGCATAAATTATCCGAAGTAATTTTAGGTTGACACGTGCTTATGAATTAAATGAATTATGTGGTCCTTCGTACCAGCCTGGAATGCGAAAATTGAATATGATTTAGTCGGGCGTTTTAAAATAAAGCGCCAATTTAAGATTTGGGCAGGACACTGCTCCTCTTTATGATTCTGCTTTTATGCAAATAAAGCATTAAGCTGGACTGAGCCGCGCTATACATAATAATCAGATTTCGAGATGATCCATTAATCATAATCCGTTCCATTTATCAGTTTCAAAAAGAAAAGTTAAAACTACCGATTATTGCTGGGAGTAAATCATTTTAATGCTGAGTAAGTGGTTTCTGGTGGCTCCTGATTGCGTGCAAAATGTTAGTATTGCGAAAACGAGATCGTAAATTAGTGAGACGGTAAAATCATCTATTAAGCATAAGGGTATTGGTCCATTTTGATCAAAAGTTAGACAGTGATGTCTTCTGGTTTAGATGTATGTTCTTGCAAGATGTGCCATGTATTGTAATGAGGTGCTATTAGTTCGATTTCGATTTTTTTACTCAAAACTTTAATCACAAGAGGAAAGATTGTGTTTTTTTTTAATTAGTTTTGCTATTATCAGTGATTAGATTAGGTTACTTGCCGCGATTTTTTTTTTTTTTTTGGGGGGGGGGCGGTGGGCATAATATGTATTGCATATTTTTTAAGAACGTGTATACGTTTATTCATTCGGTAATAACACATTACGTAGTCTTGCCCATTTCTAATATGAATTAAGGAAATGAGTGCTTTTTACATAGTACCCTTGGAACCATACAGCATCTGGGGTGAACGACCGAGTGGGACTGGTGTCATGTTATCAAATACGTCGATTTCAGTAGGTTTTCATTTAGGTAACAATAAAGCGTCAATATAAAAGAAAAGCGGATTTTATGCCTATTCCAAAAATATGGTTCAAGTTATTAAGGCACTTTGGGTTTATATGTTTGCTTCAGTTTAAGCTTAATACGATATTGGAATAGGGACATGCACCTCACGTTTTAAATGGGCGCACAACTTTTTTATATTGCTGATAGAAATGTATGTTTGGGATTGTATTGAAGAGAGGGTAGAAATTGTAGAAAATAAAAGTCACATGTATTTTAGATAGAACTGGTTGGACCTGAAATTT
>NC_061088.1:68295499-68312999 GCF_015104395.2 Macrobrachium nipponense
GATAACAGAATGGCAATGGTTAACATCCTCATCCCAAACTTTTAAAAGTAAAGTAACCCCGATAGAGATTATAGTCTTATTTCTTGGAGAAGCTACTAAAATAGAAGGAGAAAAAATATTGCTGAGTTTTTCTCACTGAAAAAGTAAAAAAAAAAAAAAATGTTTATATATGACACTGAGCTATGTAAATTGAATAAGAACAATTTTATGGTCTGTGATGTTACAGTGGTAAGCGTAGGAATGAGACTGCCCTCGTTTTTTGTAGGACGCCTGTCCTGATGCCATATAACAGGGCAAAGCTAATCGATAAATACAGAAGGTTCGCTTCGGTTTTCATAAAGGCCAAGAATCCTCTATTTAATTCTTCATCCAAAAACCAAATTATTAGCCATTTTGGAACTAAGTCCTCCGCTTACAATGAGGTTTTTGTATTTTTAAGATGGTTTTTATATTTTTAAGATGGTTTTTATATTTCTAAATTGGTTTTTGTATTTTTACGTTGGTTTTTGTTTCGTGCTAACAGATGCGATTCTACCGATTACATCCCCTCCAATTAGGAAAGTCCGAAAAGTGTTCAAATTAAAAGTGATGTGATGTACTCCATTCAGGTACTGTATTTGGTTTGCTGGTAGAAAATTCGTTTGCAGGACACCTGGCTTCCAGCGACGGGAGTTGCGGTCGGTGGATCCTTCGTCTTTTAACTTTACGACTCGGTGTTCGATGACCTCCCTTTTCCCCTTCTCCTCCCCACCAACTTCCCCCCCCCCCACCCACCCCACCCCCACCCCACCCCCCACACACACCCTCTCTCTTGTATAATGGTATTCTCATTCTCTTTTCACTTTCTGTTGAAGGTGGGACTCCTGTCCATTCTCTCTCTCTCTCTCTCTCTAACATTTCATTTAACCTTTATCACCAATGTTGGTGACGAAATGAATCTTTGGCACTTTGGTTTAGAAGACTTGAGCTTTAATGCGTTAAAATATATTCTCTCTCTCTCTCTCTCTCTCTCTCTCTCTCTCTCTCTCTCTCTTAACATTTCATTTAATCTTTATCACCAATGTAAATGTTGGAATGAATCTTTGGTACTGTGATTTAGAGGACTGAAGCTTTAATGAGATGATAAATATTCTTTCTCTCTCTCTCTCTCTCTCTCTCTCTCTCTCTCTCTCTCTCTCTCTCTCTTAACATTTCATTTAAACTTTATCACCAATGTGAGTGTTGAGATGAATCTTTCGTACTGTGGTTTAGAGGACTGAAGCTGTAATGAGATGATAAATATTTCTCTCTCTCTCTCTCTCTCTCTCTCTCTCTCTCTCTCTCTCTCTCTCTCTCTCTCTCATCCTTTTGAAGGCGAGATTCCAAGACGTGACCGTTCGCCATCATTCAGTCAATATCCGCAGCAGAAGCAACCAGTGTCGACTCGCTCTAGACGTCTTGGATCCCACAAAGGACTGTTCATTCGTAGCATAAGTCTCCTTTTCATTGGGGACAAGGAGGCAATTTACGGTGGATATTTGAAAAGGCCTAAGGCCACGCGCGTCTCCTTACTTATTTCGAGGCATTCCGTTTTTCATTTAGTAAATATATAAAAAAAAAAAATAAAAAAGGAAACTATGTTATTGGACGTCAAGAACAGAGATGGATTTCCGAGTTACTGACATGGCTTCTTCTTCCATGATGTATACATTTTATTGTTACTCTTGTAACTAATCTTCTAATTTTAATATGCTGAGGATGGAAAGTCTTCAATACTTTTTCCTTAGATATAGGAATCCCTTTTACGGTGAGCGAACAATAGGGAAAATTGACGGGAGTGTTTTGGTTATATAATATGTCAGAATTCCCATAGGCAAGTTCCTTTTGGTTTTGTTTCCTTCTGCACTTGGTTGAAATGTTGTTATAAATTTGGTTTCAAGATGAGCCGCAAATTCATAACATTAGGAGTCAGTATCTTCAATTTGCGACAAATCTTGGAGCCTTGAACCAGGGTTTGACATAAAAAACAATTTTTTATTTGTTTGTTTGTTAACTGAATGATCTTTTGAAGCCCACAGGCCTCAAAGGAAACATAAAACAAAAGAAAAAGGCAGAACTGTAATCAAAGAGGAAGAAACGAGGTCTTGTATTCATCTGCAGCTGCCTGTTTGCCAGGTACCCAAAGCATTTCTAAACGTTACAGATGGACCAAGGACGAATTGGGTCGGTTTTAGATGGAATCTGATCTTTATGCGGCAGTAAATATACATATATATATATATAAAATATATATATATATATATATATATATATATATATATATATTTACTGCATTGCGGAACTATGTAATATCAACATGCTGTCGATTTTTATTAGTTGATTTATTAGGTACCGTAAACGTGAGAATGGTTTTATATCTGTATAAGGATTACGCAGAGCTCAGTAGTATGTTCGTAACCTCAAACATTCGTTAAATATAGAGATTTTAAACTGAAGAGTAAACATTATCGGATGTAAAATTTTATATCCTTTTGCAATATTGTTATTATTTTATTGGATCTCTCGGAGATACTGACCCAAGGGTTTTTGGTGGTCGTTATCTAGGATTAATATTTCTTGGGGGTCATTAATTTTTGTGATATTTACAGCGTTTTGTTTATGTTTTACGGTAATCCCTAACGGGCTTAGACTAAACACGCCGCAAAGGTGGATACTTACCGGGTTAAAACCCGTTGGGGTCACTATCTGTAGAAAGATCCCTATTATTATTATAATTATATTATTGAGAAGAGAGAGCAGGAGAGAGAGAGAGAGAGAGAGAGAGAGAGAGAGAGAGAGAGAGAGACCGTTAATGACTTTGATGACTGTGGTATCATAGTTTATCTGTAAGAATTGAAATATAAATATATACACTGATCTTGACCCTGCATTTGAAAATGACCTCCATAGGCGCTCTACTAGCCTGTTTAAGTAGTACTGAAAAAGCCGCTATTCGATGGTCTGCTTCCTAGGGATATTATTATTATTATTATTATTATTATTATTATTATTATTTAGAGTCAGTTAGTGGCCTTTTTTACCACTCCTTTGTTTCCACGGTGTCCGTAGCCCTGGCCTTCCGTTCTTCCGGGTGTTTATCCTGGTTTTTCAATAACGCCTTCCCTGCAGCGGTCTCCCAATGCATTTAACTTAAACGCCGAGTGGTGATGTGACAACGACGAAGCCGTGATCGAGTTCAGAGGATTAATGGAAATTGGGTAAAGTGAAAAATTGTAACACGCCTGTTGTCTGAATCAATTTGTAAGGGGGTTCCGTCCGACCAATTTTAAAACCTTTATCTCCGACCGCTAATGATATGGTAGGTTGACACGTTCCTATCAATATTTTTCCCGTGTGCGCGCGCGCGCGTGTGTTTGCGTGTGTTTTGACCCCATTACTTCATTCCTTCTAGGCCTACGCTACTATTCCAGTTTGTTATTTCTTTTAGGCCTACTTGTATTCAGTTCGATTTAGTTAAGAGTACGAACGTCTTCCAGACATGAGTTCTTCGCTGTTTTTCTGAAAATCATTTTACTTTGACATTTGTTGAGCGGAAAATCCTAATAAAATGAAGTCTCTGAAATGTAGTATTTTCTCTCTGTATTTTGGCGTTTGTCTGTGCTCCTTTTATTAGATGGAATTCTGTTGTTAACAGAACATTTTTATCTCACATATATATATATATATATATATATATATATATATATATATATATATATATATATATATAGTGAGACTAGATAAAATGCCCAATTTTTAGTAGAATTTCATCCAACCTATTATTTTAATGACTCGCTTCTGACTTGTCCGTAGAGAGTGACTTGCAAGAAAAGTAAATTTTCTGAGACTTTGTTTTTCTTTGTCGTTGCTTTATTTTATTTTATTTTTTTGTCTGTGTCTGTCTTTTTTCTTTTCTTAATTTGTCCGTTCCATTTAAAATTTTATATTTTTTTCTGTCATTCTTCTTTGTGCTACACTTTCACCTCACATCCTTTGGAAGCGAAGTGCTGTAATTTAGATTTTTTTTTCTTTTCCTCTGTGTCTCTCTTTAAAACCAGCCCTGTCATTTCACGGTGTTCCTCATGCTGTAGATATATCTGATGAAACTGCATTATTGCTCTGAAGAAAGGAGAGGGAGATAAGAATCGATTTCAGATGTCAAAAGATTACAAAATTGATTCACGTTGTATAATGGTCGTACAAGCAGAGATTGGTATCATTCAGTCGTGTTATTGGATCGTATCATGTAATATCCTGACATATCATATCATATATCGTGTCATGTTTTCAAAGTATATGTCCTGGCCCGACTCCCTTCAGCAGGTAAATTGAATTTCTTTGACAGAAACCCATGTTGGGATTAATCGGCAATTTTCCGTTATCAGGACGCTTAATCGGCGATTAGTTTGCAGAAATATCTGTCGAGACTTTTTCAACGTAGAGTCTCATATGTTTTGAGCTTTGTATGCTCTTTTATATATATATATATATATTATATATATATATATATATATATATATATATTATATATATAAATTTATATATATATATATATATATATATTATATATATATATATATATATATATATTTGCGACTTTTTTCATCCCCCAAAACTTAGTAAAATCTCTCGTACACATACGATATATATAATACATACACACACACACACACACACACACACACATATATATATATATATATATATATATATATATATATATATATATGTATATAATATATTAGTGAGAGAGAGAGAGAGAGAGAGAAAAGAGAAGAGAGAGAAAGAGAGAGAGAGAGAGAGAGAGAGAGAGGAGAGAGAATTCGAAGTTGTATTTATATGTAACACTTATTTTTCCGAGAGGGGGCGGTAGGGAAGGAGGGGGAACCGTCCATGTTGAATCAGCTTTCTAGGAAGATTAACAAATACTCGTTGACTTTCTATTTTCAAAAGAAATGTTGGATTCATTGTTTGCGGTTCCCGGAAAGGAAAATGTTTCTTCAGCTTCTGGACCAAAAAAAGAAAAGAGAAAAAAAAGAAATAAAATAAAAAAAATAAAAAAAAGTAATGTATTTGGTATTTCACTTGGGAATGGAATCGATGGACTTCTTTTTGTGTTCCTCTGTCGGTTTTCTGGAATTATTGCAGTTTTGAAGACTGGCGTCGGCGGACGTATGTTCTTATGGATTTTTTTTCTCTCTCCCTCTCTCTTCACCTCTTTTGTCTAGCCATTGTTATTGAACTGCGTATTGTATTCGGTATTATGGTCATTGTTATTATTATTAGTACTGATGCTTTGTTTGTGGTTGTTGGTTTGATATCAGTGTTTAGGTATTTACTCACAACAGTGGAATCATTATCAGTCACTATTGCTACTTTTGTCTTTGTTAGTGATACTGAAGTAATTGTTGTATTGAGTTTATTTTCAGTAACGATGCCATTATGCCTTCGGTAACATTATTGTGACGTTGTTTTTCTGTCATGCGCGTTGATCTGTGAGTTTGTGGATTTATTTTTAAAAACGCCTCGAGTGATTTTGCGATAAATTTCCCGAAAGTATTTTCCTCTGATATATCGACCAGAAACTGAAATGTGCCAGATTAACCGTATTAGATTCTGAGTTTGTTAAAAATTCGTATACAACATCAGCCTATTTAATCCCGAAATATTATTCAATTTGACCGTTTTTCATTTGTCTCCAATTTTTCACCAAAATCCAGCGCAAGAGAACTTGCATTAATATCTTTGTTCCCAGATGTTTGTAAGATTCAACATTATTCATTTTTTCTCCATCTTTTTTTTTTTTTTTCGTCCCTTTGTAGAGTCTATATCCTCAGTACCTCTGTTTTATGTAGTTTTGCTTAGGATCCTATCTTTTAAGATATGTTCTGTATTTTATTAAGTCAGCTTTGTAAATCTTTTGATGTTTTGTTGAGCAAAACCGCATCATCAGCACACTTCAAGTCTCAAGTTGCTTTTGTTTCTCTTCCTTGTCGTACAACTTCCATTTTAGAAGCCTGTGAGAAGGAAGGACAGAAAGCGAAGGCCCCTTTAACATTACCTTTGTATCTATTCCGTTCTTGTCTAATGTCATTTAGCTCTTCTTGTTCAAAGGTAATGCCATTGTGACGCAAAATCCTCCGTAATATTGATATGTGGTCGTCGCCAAAAGTGTTTTCATATCCAGTAAAAGGGATTTTCATATTCCTTATAATGCTGCACATTATTTCATAGCATAAATATTTGATCTGTGTAACTCCTTTTCTCAAACCATATCTAAGCATTTTACGAATATCTGAATATCTTGCTCCAGCCTATTATATATATATATATATATATATATATATATATATATATATATATATATATATATATATATATATATATATATATATATATATATATATATATATATATATATATACACACACACATACACAAAACATTTGCTTCGTGTTCAGCCCATAAATGCTGCAAAGTATTGTGATATTAGGCACTCTATACAAATATATATATATATATATATATATATAATATATATATATATATATATATATATATATATATATATATATATATATATATATATTTGAATCAGCGTTAACACTTTTTCTACCCTTTAATGGAAGCTTCAAAGGTATTTATTAAAACGCTTTTTTATTTTTTTATAGGAAACCGGCCAAAATTATTTGCCCTCCTTGGGATGTGGCTACCTCACCGCCCACTTTCATAAAAATCAGTCAACATGAGTGTGACTAACAGATACATCTCAACAGGACCTGCTAATAAATACAAAGGCTATGTCCCTGTAGCATAGTGGTTATTAATCTTTTTTAACCTGTAATTTCATCCTGTAACTCCAGAAACTCCACAGGATGTTACCATGACACCTATAATGAATTTTTAAATGGTGAACGTTGTGAAAAGGTAAGATAAATCAAAATGAGAGGAAGACCAGGGTTTATTGAAAATCCCCCGAACGAAAACTTTGACAAATTCCACAAAGCCTCTACAAATGCCAGTCATATGGAAATAAGTTATATTCTCCCGAACCCTTTATGGCCCCCCTGAGAAACCCCAAACCCCTGTTCTTTTAAGAACCGCTGCTCTAGCACTGTCGCTTCCAAACACACATACACACACATATATAACTGTGTGTGTATATATATATATATATATATATATATATATATATATATATATATATATGTATGTATTTACGTATATATTTATATTCTGTATACTAGTTTGAAGTACGGCACATTATATTGAATTTAGCAGAACAAAGTTTTTTTTTATTCTTTAATAAGAGGAAAGCAAAATCAAGTTAGTAGAATAACTTTATATGTAATTTAGCGGCGTTGAAGCTTTCCTAGATTTCCCAAAGATTGGAAGTTATCCCCTAAGTACGATATATGTGTCAATAATTTGAACGTATTGTTTTCTGAATTCTGGCTAAGTTGAGTGTGGATATTTTAGCGTGATGTCATAAAATTATTCTGATTTAGTGCATTATCATTTTTTGTGGATCGGGTTATCAAAAATGTTCTTATTATGGTGGTTATTAAATGTACTGTTTATAATCAATGTATTCAATAGCCTCTATTTTGTAATAATTGTAATTGGTTTGTCAGAATTTTTATGCTGTAAACGCTACTGTGGCTCTGTTAATTTTTACTTTCAAGTAACCTTAAAATGTATAAGAGTTTTTTTGTATGGTTTCTATCAAATGTTTAATTTTTTTTTCTTCTGATTCTTATTAAACGCTAATTTTTATTTTTCCATTAGTTTTAGTATAACATTTTATTATTTATATGCAAAAATATAATATGTTTGTAATTATATGCGCTTAAACTAATATTTGTGAAGAGGATTTGTCACCTTATAAACATTTATTTGCGGCCAGGTTGCTCTGTTCAAGACAGTCGTAACTAAGAGGTGCAGTATATCGAAAACCCTTTGGGCCAAAGCCATGAGATGATTCGAATGCATTGCTTCGGGGACTGATAGGGTTTAATATGCTCAGCCTTTTAAGTCGATAGATTCCATGAATTAGCAGGATTGGATGTCCTCTCTTACTTGCACTTAATGGAAGCAACTCACTTTTTGCCCGGTGTATAATTAAAGCAGGTAGTTTACCCCCCCTCAACCTAAGTGTCTTTTTGCTGCATCTTTTTTAGATGTCGAGAAAATTAATGACTGTCGTCAGACACTAGACACAAGGCTTTCTTAATTCTAGGCGCATTGCGGATGCAAACTTGAATATTTATGAACTAATTTAAAGCAGTTTTATCTTGGTTCTTTTTATGCTACTTTTGTGAGCTCACGTCGATGTTATTGGGCCGCCACTGTAGGGTAGACTTGTTTAATTTACAGCGTTCTCTCTTTTTTAGGTTATTTTTCTCGTTTGTAACTTTATCTTGCCGGTTTCTTTGTTGGAGTTCCAATAATCTTGTTTTGGTATGTTTTACAATTAACTGCTTTCTCTTAATAGTTTATTATTATTATTATTATTATTATTATTATTATTATTATTATTATTATTATTATTATTATTATTATTGAAAAAGAAACCCACAAAATCACTTTGTAACTTGTTTGCTTTTAAGTATTTACATTTACATACTTAGAAGTAAACAAGTTACAAAGTGATTTTGTGGGTTTCTTTTTCAATCTACAGAAGAAAACTGAAAGAGGTTTTTGTTTGGATATTATTATTATTATTATTATTATTATTATTATTATTATTATTATTATTTTATTTTATTTTTTTTTTTTGACACGTTGTTCTTGTTTCGGAAGTTTTCTGGAAGGTTTACTCTTCCATATTCCATCTCTACTTGTTTATTTGTTTTTACCTCCAGTGTCATCGTTTTAATAATCCTTGTTAACAGCTTACTTTTCCAACGCTGCATTGAAGATTTATTTCTCAGATTTCCTATTTTAGTTTTCTGTTTTATTTATACAATATCCGACGTTTCACTAGTAATTTATTTCTGCTTTATTCTTGTATTTAGTTTCATTCAAATTTCCAGTGATTTGTTTATGGTTTACTTTGTCTAAGTTCCATTTTAGTTTTAAATGGTTTATTCTTATCAGTTAAATATTTACTTGTTCAACTTCTCTCCACAAAGGCAGAATTTTTAATAGATATTGTTATACTTACTTCACGGGTAAAGCGTAGTAATCTTGTGTAAGCTCTTTTATCTGTTTAAATCGTTATATATACATGAGAGAGAGAGAGAGAGAGAGAGAGAGAGAGAGAGAGAGAGAGAGAGAGAGAGAGAGAGAGAGAGAGAGAAACTTCCCCAAATAATGTTAATCATCTGTTTATCTTTCCTATTATAATCAATGTATTTTTATTGTTGTCACATTTTGATTTGAGTTTTGGTGCGATGCTTTTGATTTAGTTTCAAGATACTATCCTGATTTAGGTTAACGTGTCCCCTTGGACAAGTTTTGAGCAGCGAAATTGTTGAAGATAAATTGTGCCATGTTATACCTTTGAATTGTTTATTCTAGTGTGACTTCTGTAGATAAAATTCCGTAAAATGCGGATTTACATAGTCTAGTGATTTGAGTCATGAGCATTTAAAAAAAAATTTCTCTCTCTCTCTCTCTCTCTCTCTCTCTCTCTCTCTCTCTCTCTCTCTCTCTCTCGTAATAAATATCATCCACTTTTCATTGCCAAGTTAAAGAGATACAGCGAACCTGTTGATTAACAGACGAATGAAACTTTAGCGCTCATTTCGGCATTCTGGAGATAGCAGTAGAGGGATGAACTGTATCTATTTGGTTAATAATGAAGAAAAGATGGTGATGGAGATGATGATGAAGAATTGTCGGTAAACTTTTATTACGTGGCCACGCTGCGCTGGAGGTGTATAAATGGATTATAACGACGGGCATCGTTCCTCCAGGAGTGATTTTTAATGTTAATTGAAGCCAGTTTACGATGATAGAACGGCAAGATTCTGCAAAATTACCGCCGATGATCATTCAGTGGTTGAATGAACTCCGGGTTTGGAAGTAAGAAGTCATCTAGGTTAAGTAGGGCCTAGAGGAATTTGGCAAGAGGAGAGCTTTTCAAGAAATGTAAGGCATCGCGTCTAACAATATTGTAAAAATGGTCTTCGTTGGACGAGGCTAGAAATTCAGGTATATTCTTTTCCTAATACGATCAATGAAATATCTGTCATGTGGTGAAATCGGACATTTTTTTTACTCCTTCAGTAACTTTTTTTTTTTTTCAGAGTTTTAAAATATTCTTCCCGCTGTATTCTTTTTTTTAGGATGGTCTAGAGTAGACTCTAGACAACCTAAATATAATCCTTTAAGAATACGTTCTAAATGACTGGTTTTCCTTCAAGGAGGTTTTCCTTAAGAATAAGGCCTGAATGACCATTCATCCCTTTTAATAGGTAGTTCTGAATCAGTATTCCTTCACGAGTCGGTAGTCTATGGCTTCCTTCGCGGTTTACGCTCTGCCATCCCGTCTCCCATCTCCTTGTCTCACTCTTTTGTGTGTGTGTGTGTGTGTGTGTGTGTGTGAGGGGCGGGTAGTGCCGTCAATGCACCTCATACAGTGCAATGTAGGCATTACTTAAGGTTCTTTGCAGTATCCCTTCGGCCCCTAGCTGCAACTACTTTCATTCCTTTTACTGTACCTCCTTTCATATTCTTTCTTCCACCTTTCTTGTCACCCTTTCTTGACAATTGATTCATAGTGGGACTGCGAGGCTTTCCTCCTGTTGCACCTTTCAAACCTTTTCACTGTTAGTTTCCGTTTCAGCGCTGAATGTCCTTAGTTGCCCCAGTGCTTGGCATTATGCCTAAAATCCAATAAATCCCCCATAATTTTTTTTTTTTTAACTGGGATTGTATTTTGGCATTAGGTTGCCCGTCCCATTGGCCTGCAGACATTAAGGGACGCCAGTCTCCTCCTTTGGTCGTATCTGACGGAAATTTTCCAAACAATTGCACGAGATGTCCGCCTCATGAATACAAGAACGTGAACAAACACTTTAAAAATACATCGACAAATGCTTGAAGAGCGAATTTACTTTGCATACATCGTACTCAAGAAGCAGCAAGTAGAATTCGACTCGCGTTGAATTTCCTTAAGACCTCTGAAGGTGAATTGGGAGACTTGAATTCGTTGTTTTTGGAGATCTGGGAGATGGACTCATTTATTTTTTTCAGAGTAAGGCGATGCTGTTCAGTCTGGAAAATCTAGAGAGATGCTAAAGAACCGACGTGCTTTTAATTTTCTTAGCAGTTGACACTAGCCATATTTTCCAATTCCGATTAAATTAAATAAATAAATAAATGTGCCGTTCAATGAGTTTTGCTAAAATCTCTGAAATCGTCAAAAACAACAACCCCGGTTAGGGATGAAGCTCAGAAGAAGAATTTGACGAAAACCAAGCTCTTTCTTTGACAGACCGCGTTTATACGGTTCGCAATCGATTTCTTTCTTTTTTTCAGGGACCGTTGAAAATTTACGTTCTTGTAACTTATAATAAGAGCTAATAATCAACGTAATATAAAGATTGCTACCCAATGGCTGAAGGCGAGGACAGCGCTGGCGGTCCTTCACTCCGTCGAGGATTTTTAGTACTGTTCGTACTCCCCCGTTAAGGACTCTTACTTGGACTGTGTTAGGAAACGTGTTGAAATCCATTATGGAACGATCCTAGAAGGCTTATCTAGTCCATCTCAACCACTAATAAAAACCCCTTATTCATTTGTCCCTCCCTAACCTCTCTAACCCTCTCTAACCCCCCCTCCAACCCCCACATTTACCCCGTCGTATTTCAACCCATTAGAGATCCTAATGACAGTATTCGAGACCTCGCCTTTATTATGGTGGTCACACTTGTCATAGGCATTATGATTAGAATCAATTTTCTCTGGTGCAGGCAAAAGGATCCTTCCACTTCATCCTACGACGATGAGTACGTAGGAAGAGGAGGAGGAGGAGGAGGAGGACGTCGTCGTGTCGACTCCCGAAGGTCAATCGCAGTCTCTGTGTCATTTTAAGGACATATTTTAGGATATGAAGAAGTACTGGCCTTAAGTGTAGTTCTTCCTGTGTTGTCACATGAGCACAAATAGTGACTACTCTCTCTCTCTCTCTCTCTCTCGTTGATTTCTCTCGTGCTCTCGATATATATATATATATATTATATATATATTATATATATATATATATCTTATATACATATGTGTGTGTGTGTGTGTATATATACAAATATATATTTATATTGTATACAGTATATATATTATATATGTGTATATACCATGAGCCCAAAAGAGTTGAACAAATACTCGTTGTTGCCTTAAAATAAAATGAAACCGATTATGATTGATATTTCTCATTTAATGTATCATCTTTCGAGCTCTCTTGTGGCAGGTAATTGAGTATCTAATCATTCTATTACCAGCGTTCAGAGCTATGATACAATCCATCTTCTCTGCCTCTGCCCTGGAATCATGTGCAAATTCGGACATCGGCTTCGGCTCCAGACACATCCATTAACAATTTACGAACTCGCTGTTATAAGTTCGAGATACTTTTTTCCTTCCTCCGATGTCTATTCGTATTTTTGTACTTGTGTGAACGTCGGTATATTGTCTGTTGTCATGGCAAACAAACATGCGAACACACACACATGCACACACACTTACCGTCACGCTCAAATACACACACGCACACATAGTATATATATATATCCACAGTTTATACAATATATATATATATATATATATATATATAAATATATTATATTATATATATGTATTAAATATATATATATATATATATATATATATATATATATATATATATATATATATATATATATATATAATGTGTGTGTGTGTGTGTGCGTACTTTATGTGTGTAAATATATATATATATATATATATATATGTATGTATGTATGCATGCATGTATGATGTATGCATGTATGCATGTATGTATGCATGTATGTGTGTGTGTGTGAAACCATGCGTATGCGTACCACTTCCAGGATTTCTTTTGTAATATATTTTGGGAAATTATTTAAGTAATATTTTTTATACATCGACATAATCCTGGTTTTTTCGACGTAATTTTGTTCAGGTTACTTGAATACCCTGATGGATTTTCCCTCGATGTATGAAGGGACGCATAAGAGACCCAAAATAAATCGGCTTAACTCATTCAAGTTCTTCAGATTGTTGTCGATGACATTTATGATAAAATCCATGAAAGGAATAAAGTCAGCTTTCTTATAAATTCCACGGACTAAGTATGATATCGAAAGAAGTGAATTATCCACTCCTTGAATTTCCTATATTTTCAAGTTCCAGACCATCAAACTTTTCCCCTATTTTACAATAAATGTAAAAATGATTTTATTTTTATTGTGTATATATTTTATTCTGGAATGGTCAGTATTTCAAATTTATTCCCAATTCAGTCTGAGCAGTTTCATAAAAAAAAAAGTTTATTTAGCTAAACGTTATATTAAATGAGTTGAATCTAGAATAATTCAAGAATACGACTGGGGCTATCTCTCTTGCAGATCATCCAGATTCGAAATGTTGCTTTGAAAGCTTCAAGCTCGTTGAGTAGAAGTGTTCACGGTAATGTATGTGGAAATGAGGCACAATGCCAGTTTTAAATTCGAAATGTTCATTCCTTCTCTGACAAATAAAAATATAACTTAGACCTGTGACTGCATTTTTTTATGGAAACGCCCCTGTCCCTGTTTTCTGGTACTTTTGATTTCTAGTTTCTTTCTGAGCTGCTGCTTCCACCTTTCTTCGTGGGGTGAGCTGAGCTTTCCATCCCCCCCAACCTTGATTTCCTCTAACAATAAGGCTACCTTGGTTTGTTATCATTTACAGTGGGATTTTCGTGGTACACTATACGTGGTATAAATATTTCTTTGCCATAACCCAATTGTTACCTCTTATTCAAATAATAGAAATCCTTCGCACGATGCCTTGTGAAAGCCTATTATTATTATTATTATTATTATTATTATTATTATTATTATTATTTATTATTATTATTATTATTATTATTATTATTATTATATGCTCTGTTGGTTAGTATTTGTGTCCCCGGAGACTTGACTTTCTAAGGTCTGCGCTGAGAAAATCCAAGAACTATCCCTCATAATCATAGACAAAATTGAAGTGCATTCCCTTAAAATTTTGTAAAACCAAGTCTAAGTTAGTTCATGTTACTTGCTGACGAAAACAGTAAGCATGTATTCCCCCGTTTCATTCTTTATATATTAGGTTTCTGCTTCAGGTTTGGTCATATAGGGGAGTGCGAATTTTTTAGCGGAACATAATCATTATCACGGATAAACTTGTGATCAGTATATCAGTCTCATTGTGGGGTTTTGTTTAAGAGAAACCATCTGGTTTTACTTTTGCAGTTTTCCTCCATTTCTGTTTTCTGTAGATGTCACGATGAAGATGATGGTACGAAACATTTGGATTTCTTCCAATGACTCCTAAGCATGTTTCTGAAGGTCATCATATGGCCAAATCAAGTATAAGGATTGAATAAGTTAATGTTAACGTGTACATAACCAAACACCTCCCTCCCCCCCTCATAAAACAGGTGGTTGTTCACTTTCAGTGGGACTTTTATCCAAATTCAGTGATCCTTTTGGTATTTCCAGCAAGAAAGTTCTGAGAGACATTAAGACATTCACTAACCATTCCAGTAGGAGGATATGCTATGGTCTCTCATCTATATATCTCCTCTTATTTTTGGTGAATTTATAGTCTTCATCATTATGTTGAGTGAAGTCTATACCACTCTTATTGTGAAACATATTTTTATTTGTTAAATTTAGGCTTTTATATATTTTATGAGGAAAATATCCTTCTGCTGTTTTAGTTCCGCTTTTTTCATGGCACTCACCATTTCACAGAGGGGAAAGAGCAATTATGGAAACTGATCTTATACATAGTGTCTCTTCTGCTAATCTTGGCTGCCAACATCCATACAGAAGATATACTTAAATTCAGCTGAAATTTTAGAAAGTTACGAGCAATGGGGAAAACACTACTAGGTGTAATTTTAGGACTACACAAAAAAAGACATAACTTCATTTTAACAGAATCTCTAAGGCTGCTTGATAAGAGGTTTGATTAATTAAGGACACCTAACATATTTTGATATACTAGCAAACATATGTATACAGAAATTATATATGAAAATTCGTAAAGTAACCAAGTCTACGGGCATAACCAGCCTCGTTTCACGGGCAGACCCAGCTCAATTTCAGGGAATCCCTTCTCACCCTCCACCCCCTTCAGAGGGTGGGGGGGGCGGAAGGTAGGATGAAACCCCTTTATAAACCATCTTAGGGGTCCCCCACTATAACCCTGCCAAGTTTCATGCCCATCAGACCAGCCGTTTGGCCGTGATTCAATGACAAACGGACGTACAGACATTACGCCCATTATAGTAAGATTATTTAACCAAGTGTCTACTGACACCAGATAGAGAATACTTATCTGATGTTCGCTGCTGGACCGCCTCGAAGTAGCAAATCTCTCAGCGAACGGAGATGGGTAGGAGTATAGTACTGCTGAACGTCATTAATTAATTTCAGTATCAGATCAACACTCGGTATTGATTTCTTGACTGAGTCCTGATTCTTTTTTGGAACAGATTGGAGTTGGAGGGCTGTGCTTTATGAGATGGAAAGTAATGTCATTGGTCATAGAGAGACCATTGTTTTGCTACTTCTGCGTCATACTAAGAAGAAAAAAAAACACGAGAGAAGCACTTGAACATAAATGGCTAAAACTAACCCATTGATGAAGATCTAGGTAATTAGACTGAATGGAGTTTCTTGTATGTATTTTTTTTTTTTAGTTTTCTGTAAAGGAAAACTATTGTGCCGGTTTTGCTTGTCTGTCCGCATTCGTTCTGTTCTCCTGAAAATTTGAAAACTACTGAGGCTAGAGGGCTGCAAATTGTTTCGGCGATCATTCATCCTTCAATCATCAAGCCTACCAAATTGCAGCCCACTAGTCTCAATAGTGTGTATTTTATTTAAGGTTAAAGTTAGCCATTATCGTCCATCTGCCAACGGTATACGATAAGGCCACAACGGTCAGTGGCTGAAAGCTTCGTGGTCCGTGGCTCATACAGAAAACTCGATTGCGCCGAAAAAAAACTTCGGCGCATTTTTTTATTGTTTATTTATTACTCTCGAAGCCTGTGGCTGGAGAACTTCAATTTTATACATTCAATTTTATAGGAATTTAGATATCCAGGCTTGGGTTCCTTACCGAAAATACGTTTTTGAGGTATTTATTTGAGTGTCTGTGAGTGAGGAAAGGTGACATATATTGATGGGATCTCTGTTCTTGTAATAATTTATAAAAGGAAACGCTTTGATTGGTAGTGTAGGTACTTTTTCTTTCAAGGTTAAATCTCTTGTTGCCGTGACCAATATAATTGGATCTTGCCATGCTGGTAGAGTACATCTTTGTAAGTAAGCAGATGTTTATTCCTAAGAATAAAAGCAGATGCATGTTGCCATAACGAGGTAGAATCCCTTCTTTTCATCTTGAGTTTCTGAACCATTATGTACTTGAGAAGTTGGTTCATTGATTGACTTTCCTATACTGGCGTTACATCGAAATCGACCTCGGGAAATTACAACTCGACTTACTGACATAAATAAAAAGTATCTGAGCGTGATGTTTTTACGTTGTGGCTTTTTCCTTAGTCTATAAACGATTTGGGTCCAGGAATTTAGGTGAAGAACCGCGAAAATTTTACCATCGCTACAAGGAAATTGAACAGTGGCAGTAGTCCTTGCCATACCTGGCACATATGGTATTAATGTTTATGAATTCATGTGTATATTTGTATTTCTGTATTATGAATTCAATTCCATCAACATTTGACGCAGCTCTGAGAAGAGGACCGGGTTCTTCGTCAGATTTTTTTAGCCGCCTCCAGCGAGGTTTTTGCTCACGAGATGATTATCGAAGTTTATTTTCTTATGAGTCGTTGTAACTGAGATACGAGCCAGCGTCGTCAAATGCAAGAAGAGAACTGATTAATTTTGCTATCCTATTTTCTCTCTCTCTCTCTCTCTCTCTCTCTCTCTCGTGCGTACGCGGAGACGGGAGGCTCTTCTCTCCTTGCTGGCAATCGGTGTGGCACCTTCAAAAATCTTTATCCTTTTTGATTGTAGAAATATTAATTGAGATATGATGGTCCCGCGTTCGAAGTCCGTTTAGTGTCACATATATTAAATTGATATTTTTTTCGGGTAATGCAAATGAAAATAATATATTTTGCCCGAGTGAGGCTCCGTTGAGCCTTGCGGAATTTTAATGCATCGAACTGACGTAAATTACTTTTTACTCAAAAGCAGCCAAGCATGGCAGGCCAATTAAAGGCCCAATTTATTGTCTTGGGTTATATGTGGTGTTGGGGGGGGGG
>NC_061088.1:68320499-68330499 GCF_015104395.2 Macrobrachium nipponense
TAATTTACATCCGGGTGAATGGAAGATGCTCATTTGAAAGTGTTCACGATGAATTTTTATCCTTTTTTTCAGTGTTTTGGGAAAATTTTTCATTTATATATTTTCCTTTGATTTAATGTGGTTTATGGAATGGTCGCGGTTTGAACTGATTTTATTAAAACAGATTTTATTTTTAATTTTAGGCGTAAATCCTTTTTCAAATTCGAGCCCATGACAGTGATATAAAAAGTAAATTACATTTTCCTTAATACTAGACGTTTTGAGAGATCAAGAGATTAATTTTAAAAGTATGCTCAATAACAACATCGCAACCTATTAAGAATTCGATATTTTTTGACGCACAGGGCAGCGGAATATCATGCTATTATTTAGTTTAGATTCTAGCTAATGCTCGAATAAAACTGAGAAGGGACGGAAGCGACAAGCATGTCTTTAATGAAGGATAGAAGGTCGCCAGACAGGGGAAACGGAAGCAAGATGAAAACTCCACAGTTGGCAGTAGGATGGAAGGAGGAGTTGCTTACCAGTTATAGAGATTTCCTTTCACACGTTCATCATCTATATATGGAACACATTTTTATATGGCACTCATTCATCAGTGCATCCTAAAAATTCAATATTCTCTTGGCAACTTGGATCAGGAAATGCTCTAGCAGTGAAATTTATTCGTTCACAGATAGTGTCATTGTAGAACTAGGAAATCGTAAAATTCACTTTAGGAATTAGTTCCGGGTCGGAAAAAATCAAAGTAAAATTTTCGTTGGTAGGCCGGTGCAAAGTGTATCGTACATTCCAGCCAAGGAAGGACACAAGGAGTGTTCTTCATTAAGTTTCACACCTGTATATAGTCTAGAGGCCTGTCCACACTAGGAAACATTGTTTACAAACAATGTTTGCAAACAATGTTTCCTGTCCAGACCTCAGTTGTCGCCAGGATGCTTGCCGGTGCAGTAGCCTCTGTATTCTACTTGCTATTTTAATGTACTCGAGGGGGAAAAAAGAGAGAAAAAGAGATGGGTAATAAGGAAGTTTTTGGAAAAAGGAGCGTGTCATGCTGACTTGCTTCTGCCGGAATTGTATATACATACACGTATACACACAAACATCACGCAACACACACACACACATATATATATATAATATATATATATATATATATATATATATATATATATATATATATATAATATACGTGTACATATATACATAAACACTAAATGTTTTTCATTCTGGATGGAAAACAAATATACGGTAAAAAGTATTTGCAAATAGTGTTTTCTACTGTGGCCAGGCCTTATTTAGATAAGCTGAAGATCCACCAGCTATTGTAACCACCGAAGCACAGTATATTTCTTTGATGAATTCCCAAGGAAAGGTCATCTGTGTATACTGAAGAAAATCAATTTATTCTTTGCTTTGATTCTCGGTTACGGGTTGTATCCATCTGTGGATAGATAAAGACTTCTTAAAAAAAGTTACATATTAAAAAGTACCGATTAATACAGTGGGTGTTTTTTAGTGTGCTTTTTCTCTTTACAAAATAGGCTTCAACAAATAACATACTAAGGGTCTTTGGCTTCGGCTAATTTTACGGAAGGAAGAGTCTGCATAGTTCCTATGCAATGTTTATTATGTGTCTTTTACATTTTGAAATTGTAATTTCACCCTAAAGTACTCTTCATTAGATTCCAGTAAAAAGACACTTATCTGAGCTTTGAATTCCACTGGTGCAAATACTGGTTTTGTCATTTTTACTTCGTGGGATATTCCAGAGAGAGAGAGAGAGAGAGAGAGAGAGAGAGAGAGAGAGAGAGAGAGAGTCCTAAAATGTGACTGGGAACTATTTTTTTTTATTCTTGTGTTGGTGAGTTTGGTCGAACATTTGATTGCGAAACTAGTTCAAGTTTCCCCACTGCAAATTATCGTGATGTAATTAACTGCTTGTCTTCTGTGTCATGATTCCAATTACATGTTCATGAATTATTTGAGGTATCGCATGCAATTATGCTTCCAAAAACCATAACTCATTTAAAGGAGAATTAGGAAATTCCTTTGTAATGTGATAAGGCATAGTTTGTCGGTATTAAAATAGGTAACCGGGATAACAGTAATAAAAAAACAACGCAAATTTAGGTATATTTTTTAACCTTCAACATTTAAGAATTTCTTGACAGAAGGTGGCATCAGAAAAAATGCTACGTATTGGTTTTTGCCTCAATCATACTTCAAGAAAATTCAAGTACGTCTAAGTTTTACCAGACCACTGAGCTGCTTAACAGCTCTACTACGGTTGCCCCGAAGGATTAGATATTTTTACTTGGCTAGGATCCAATTGGTCACCTAGCAACGGGTCTTACAGCTTATTGTGGGATCCGAACCACATTATATCGAGGAATGAATTTCCATTACCAGAAATAAATTCCTCTGATTTCTCGTTGGCCGAGCCGAGAATCGAACTTCGGGCCACCGGATTGGTAGCCGAGCGAGAAAACCACTCGTCCAACGAAGAACGCTCATATTCCAAGAACTGAATTGTGAATGAGCCCCCAGTGTCATAAAAGTTCCACAATATTATCCGCTTCACAGACCTACAAAGGAGGCAGTTCAACAGTGTTATCGAACAGTCTTTCCTACACACACCGCGTCTCTCACTCCTAACGCGCATGTACTCCCTGTTCCCGGATATTAAGGCCCTTCCTGTCCCTCTCCAATAACTTTTGACTTCATCTAATCAAGCTTTTTAAAGTGTCTCACTTCCTTTTCCTCAACACTCGTGAATTATACATTCTTTTTCATCAACCGGTCTTTGTCCATTCTTTTCTTTTAACTGAAGCGTCTCAAATCACATTGATTCATCCCTTTACCTATGATGACTAATTTTACCACACCGTCTAAGCATCTCCACATTTCTTACACTACATGTGCTACACTGCCTGTTCATTTCAACAGGCTCTAGCCATGTTTTCTTAAAATTTCATTCAATGTTCACACTTCACTTTCATAGTGGAGAGTTGGCTCAACAATTCCTTTTCTTGCTTCACCTTTTATGTGACTTACCTCGTCTCTCACCGGGCCATCATCTGTCATTTAGTCTCAGATACCTATGCAAATTAAATGCTTCAATATTTCCACTATTCATTTAAAGATGTAGAACTCGAGAAGTTGTAGTATTCATAATGACTAGAAGAATCTGGAGGGGTGTTAGGGTAAAGATTGAAGTGGTAAGGCTTGAGTGTGGCAGGTGAAAACTTTCCATAGTAATTTTATAAAATAAACTTGATATCTTCGAACTAATATATTCCAAGAATGTAATACAAGAGTGAAAAGATTTTCGTGATAATCTGAATTTATCCAAGGCTGGTTTTGTGATAATCTGAATTTGTCCATGGCTGGTTTTGAAAAAAAATATAAAATGCCTGGTTGTGACAGGCGATTCAGAGAATGAAGTATTATCGATAGTAGGTATGAAATTTCCTTAGTGAAAAAATGCTAAGTTAAGAAGATTGTTGATGATGTGTTAGTACATAGTATATTGAAATGTTAGATGTAATGGTGAAATGGGGATTGGCTGGAGTACATCTGATCATTATACAGTTGAAGTTCAAGTTAGAACTGACTAAAGTTCAAGTTGTATTGGGATGGGGGAAAATATGTCCCTAAAAGGTAATTGCGATTTGGCGAAGAACAAAGTAGACTTGATTGAGAATTCATTTTCATAACAGAAGAGATCATGTATAGATAAGGTAATCAGAAGAAAGTGAAAGAGAACATCAGGGCTAGTAATGAAAGGAGAGGTGAGAGTATGAGCAACTATCACAAGGAGAAGTAATCTCAATAAAAAACATAACAGGAAAATTGGGTTAAGGTGTTTTGGATGTGGACGATAGAAGGGCATACACTGAGTGGACCAGAAGTAAAATGGATCAGTGAAGGTTTAAGAATTCTCGTGAAAGCAAATGTTAAGAATGTAAGGAGGAATGTTGAAAGGCTGAAGGATTTAAAACCCCAGGAGTTGATGGAATTAAAATCGAGATGCTGTGGAAAGGTGGCATTTTGTGGTTGATAGGTTCACCAGTGTGTAGAACATGTCTGAATGGGGGAAAGGTTCTAAAGGAATAAAGAAAGAAAAGTAATTGATCTTTTATATAATGTGAAGGTGATCGAGGAGACTGTAAAAATCATAATGTCTATACTAAAGGTGCATGGTAGGACTTTGATTGACATATAGAAAGAAAGCGGAAGGATTAATAGGGAAAGGATATAGGGTTGGCTTAGATCAGGATGAGGCGAGTGGGTCAAGCTTTCATAGAACAGGTGTGTGAAAAGGTTGAGATATACAATTTTCATAGTTAACAAATAAAAGTTTCTATGACGGATGTGATGTGTGTGTCTTAGAACAAGTCGGTTAGAGAGTGGCTGACCTTTGCAAAAGCGGGTGAGAGACAAGGTTGTTATACCTCCGTAGTAGATTAATACCTTTGCAATTACGGTGATGTGAGAAGTCAGAGTCTGGCATGAAGATTGGAAAGGTTTTGGCTTAAGAAAATGAATTGCGAATAAAAGGTGGAATTTCTGATGGCTGCAGATGACAGTGATGGTGTTTTGTAGTGAAAAGAAACTTCAAAACTAGTGTGAGAGTGTGGTAGATTTTCCAGGAGGAGAAAACTAAAGGCAAGGTTACTTGAAACAATGGTAAAACAGGAAGAAAAGCAGTGAATGTTATTATGGACGAATGTTATTATGGAAGACGGAAAAATGAAAGTGGTAGATTAGCAAAGGTATTTAAAATTGAACGTAATGAGTGATGCCAGGCTGAAAGAAGAGATGAGTCACAATAACTAGGGCAAAGTGTGTGTAGAAGAAGATTTGAAGGAAACTTAGTGTCTAAGGCAGCAAGTGTAGTATAATTTTGAAGGGGGCTGTGGAGCAAACCTATCTGTATGGAGGTGAAATGTTGCTGTGGATGATAATATGGAGAAACACTTTGTGCAGCATATACGAAAGAAGACAGCGTGAAAGGGTGAGAATGTGGAGATATACAGGGATGATAAAAAGGTTATTGTGGGTGAAAGAACTGATTATGTTTTCAGATAGCTTGGTCATGTGGAAAGAGTGTAGGAAGATAATCGCAAACGTTAAGAGGGGGAAGGAGAGGGAGACACAGAAAGTGTGGGATATGTTAGTTAGTGGAAGAGGTGTTGGGAAGGAATTGCTTATTATTCAGGGAACGCAACAGTGGGTGTAATGTATTTGACGAACTGCTGAGGAGCCTAATGTGTTGGAATATGAAGTACGTAATGTTATAGAAGTTTTCTGAACCGGTGGTTTCATTTAAGAGTCAGTAGCAGCTAAAAGTGTAACTGGTTTTTTCTTTTCTTTAGCAATTCCTGCGTAGGGAACACTCCATATATATATATATATATATATATATATATATATATATATATATATATATATATATTATATATATATTATATATATATAAAATTATATCATAAAATATATATATATATATATATATATATATATATATGTATATATAAAGTCCAATACAAATTTCACCACAGGGAAGTTAATTTCTCAGTCTCCCCATTCAGCACAAACGTACCCATAAAGATAGATACTGTACTGTTATATCGGCAATCTCGTCTTTTGCCTTCAGTGAAAACCCAAGGATTGTGGATACGACCTACCGTTTCCACGAAATTGTAAGGTAACCTATCCATTAGCTTTTTTCAGTAATCTTGCTTGATCTTTTTCTTTCAAAAGTGATACCCTTATATCGCTTTCATCAATCACCTTTTTTTTTTATTCCTTGGTTCAGAGGCGAAGTACATCCTGTATTGACTCTCTCTCTCTCTCTCTCTCTCTCTCTCTCTCTCTCTCTCTCTCTCTCTCTCGTCGTCTTCGCCTTCCTGTGAAAATTATACTCTTAATGGTATTTTTATGCATTTAATTTTTTTTACACTTCCCTTTTTTTAATATAACACTTCCCTTTTTTTAATATATATGTTAAACTACTTATTCTCATATCTCAAAAGGATCACTGATCGTAGAGAGAGAGAGAGAGAGAGAATTGATTCTCAGAATTTTTGTATTCCCTTCATTACTCAACGTTGGCCTGCATACCGTTAGCTCCTTCCTTTGCATTGATATGTTGACAGTCACTATTATTTCCATAACTACGCTCATATAAAGCAATTGACGACTGGCACCGACAGTTATCATAGCCGTGGCAATTACAGTCAGTTCTCCCTGTAATCTGGGCTCCAACCCCCTCCCCTTGTATGGGAGGATTGGATTACTGGAGGTCAACACATTACTCCATACACTGGAGTTATTTCCTTTTTTTTTTTTTTTTTTTTTTCCAGCTAAGTACTTCGCCACATGCAATAGCATCTCCTCTACCAGACCCCTGTGGTCCTCACCTGTCTTCTCCCCCTGTAATTTAGAACCCAAATATTAACTCGATAGAATGCTGAATGAAAGAAAGAGAGCCTCCTGCTAAAATGGTAAGAGGGTATTTCGCTGAGAAATAACCTGCAATAAGCGAAACGTGGATCGTCCATCACGCCGATAGTTCTTTCAGGAGTGAATGATGCCTCTCTATAGGCCTTTATGTCTTTCCCGTCGCTTTTGGAATGCCTCAGGTGCAGCTGCTACTATTGCCACTAATACCACTGCCATTGGCGGTGATTTTGATTTTAATTCTTGGCCGTTTCCATTTTGCAACTGGTATAGAGTAATGCTTTTCCTTTTAGACTCTCTCTCTCTCTCTCTCTCTCTCTCTCTCTCTCTCTCTCTCTCTCTCTCTCTCTCTCTCCTGACCACACACACACACACACACACACACACACTGGAAAAGAGGCAGACTGTAGATATCTGTCGAGTACTCCTAAGTCATATTTTATTGGTACTCGCAAACGACGCACCTGGCTTTTTCATGACTGGTGTTATGAATGATGATAGCAGAAATCGTTGTTGTTGTTGTAGTCGTGTGATAAGATACGCCTTTTTGTACCACAAGTGAAAAGCTGCAGTTTTGTTCCCGAATGAGAAATGATAGAAAATATTGCTTAGCCGTTTGTTATGGCATAAGGTTCACGTCGTCCATTTCCATTTTGGAATAAGTGAGTCGGTTATATCATGTTGTAGCCAAATTTCAACGTTGATATTAAAGAAAATAACTTCTTTTTTACTTTCGGGTACAGAATTATTTACTTATTTAATATTTATCTTCGGAATTGACATGCTTTTGAGTAATATATGAATGTCGTCTTGATTTCAAAGGTAAACTCACCGTACCTAAGTTACTTTAAGAATGTTATACCGTCATTGAATATATCTACCGTCTAAGAACATTGCGTCATCCTATCGCGTGTCAGCCCAACAGGAGTCTAAAGAAATTAACAAAGCAAGAAGCATAGGATAAATATTACGAACGAGAATGAAGTTTGTCTTATCGAAATAGACACCAGGCACCAGGCCGTTGGCTCAAGCGAAAATCAGTATTATTCGAAAGTAAGTATAAAATTTATTGTAGATTGTTATCCTAAATTTACTTGAGCCCTTATGAAGTGGTGGTTTTCTGAATATCAGCTTATACCGTCTACAAAATATCACACTTTTTTATAAGTAATGATTAACATTTAAGCGCAAACTAATCTAGTCCACCTTGAACCTTTCTGAATCCTTTTTGCTGCCTATTCAGCGAATTCTTATTTGATTGCATGGCTTTTTATCTCCCTATTAGTGTATATTAGGTATCAAGTACTATATTAACTTCTCAAGCAGTTTCTCACAAAATCAAGAACACAATTTGACTCACTGTTAGTTGGTGTTATCTGTCATCAATTTCCTCAGATGAAGCTTTCAAACCAATTTTTTTTTTTTTTCATTTTTGGTTTCAATTATCTGGTATAGGAACTATTAAGATCAGTTAAATTACGCTGAATTCTGTTTCCTTATATAGTGTGTGTGTATATATATATATATTATATATATATATATATATATATAATATATATATATATATATTATATATATACATTACATATATATATATATATACATATACGTATATATGTGTGTATGTGTGTGTTTGGCTTAAATATATGTATGTATATATATATATTATATATATATACATATATATTATATAATGTATATATAATAAATAAATTTCTAAATATACACTTCATAAAAGTGATATGATTAAAATTTTAAATCCAAAATTTCCCAAAAAAAGGTGCAGAACAAAATAGCCAAGGTATTAAACTTGCATTTTTTTACGCTGAATCTTGTCGGTCGTAAAGCTGCTTTTGGCGAAGAGTATAATGCAACTTATCGTAAATTTGATTATTAGAGAGATTGGGGTACATTGGATGTTGCTGGTGATGGTTTCTCACCTTTGTCTCTTTGTGAACTTCTTGTACTTGACCTTTTTGTGCTTTAATTGCATAATACAAAGCAAGTTTTCCACTCTGTAAGTACTACTTTTATTTCCTAAAAGGTGCCATTGATAAATTACATTCACACATACATCGTGTGTGTGTGTGTGTGTTTATCTATATATATAATATATATATATATATATAGATAGATTATATATGGTAATACATATAATTATATAAATAAATCTATAAATAAATATATATATATAATAATATATATTATATATATATATAATATATATATTATATATAATAATATATATTCTGTTGAGCTCCAGCTCCGGCCCTTATGTGTATATATATATATATATATATTTATATAATGTGTGTGTGTGTGTGTAGAGTAAGAATGAGAGAAATTCTGAGCCAATGCATAATATCTCTTCATGTCGTAATTTTTGCTTTTAAAACAGCCCAATATATTATTAGAACGGTTATCCTGTGTACTGCTCATTTTTTATTCGTAATTTGCTTTTAAACAGCCCAATATATATGTTAGAACGGATCCTGTGTACTGCTCATTTTTTATTATTTTTTTTTCGGTACATTTTCGCTATTTATATCTCCCTGAACCTCCTTTCTCTGTCTGCCTTTGATATCCATTTTATTCTGAATCTCATTCTTTTTTCCTGCCTCCTGTCATACCCTATTTTCGTGTTCTCTCAACCCCAGTTAACCAGCCTTTGTTCATCTCGTCTCTTTATCTTTTTGAAATACATCTCGCTTTTCGAATTTTCCCCCTTTCATCCCTCTGCTCTTCCTTCCCTTTATTCTTCCCTTGTGTGTCTACCCCCATCCTTTATCGTAGCCTCCACCACCTCGTTTCCTCCGCCTCCCCACACGCCCATCCTACGCCCCGAAAGAAGTACGGGAGCTGTGTCTGTGCGTGTGTGTGTGTGTGTGTGTGTTCGTGCATGTATCTGTGACCATCATCATAACTGAGGTTCGGCACAAAAACTGAAGGGTTAACAATGGTGCTGGAACAATGGGGGTGTATGGAACTCTGGGCCCTCTGCTGTGTCAATATTATCATGGAAAATGTATATAGGGGGGGGGACAGGGGTGGGAGGTTGGGGATGAACCCCACTGTTACAACCTCCCTCAACCCTCTGTCCTTCCGTTTTATCTTTTTTCGTTTCATCCGTTCTTTATGTTTCCTTCTTGGCATCTCTGCTTCAAGAGAAATTTAAAATATATAAAAAAATTATTTGTATTAAGCGTTTATAATGTTGCAATTTGTGAGGATTATAAGTGGAAATGGAAAGGTAGTATGTAGCAAATCTATACCTCAAAAGGAGTACTGGTAAAAATACGGTGTGGAGAGCGTTGTAGGTAATTTGTTAAGAACAGTTAAAAAGTTTTCACGATAAAAGGGTATCATGCGTTATAGTATGTAGACAGGAGGTGGCTGTTTAGAAGAAAAAATGAACTTTGATGAAAAGGGTGTGTTACTTTTTAAGGTTGTTTGGTATGCTTTTAGATGGCACGTTGTTTCAAGTTAATAAAAAAGGTGAAGTACGGTATAACCTTGCAGGGTAAGTGATGGA
>NC_061088.1:68335499-68350499 GCF_015104395.2 Macrobrachium nipponense
TTCATTCATTCTTATAAGACAATTACCCTTCATACGTTCTTCTGAAGTAAGCAAGGGAGCCTTTAAACTCGCTTAGCAGTTTTCCTCATCGCACGAAAGTGTAAATGCCTATGGTAATGTAATTTTCAACTTAGTGCCAGCTAGGGAAATAGCTCTCTCTCTCTCTCTCTCTCTCTCTCTCTCTCTCTCTCTCTCTCTCTCTCTCTCTCTCTCTCTCTCTCTCTCCAGCATTTCATTCTAAGGCATTTTTAGCCATCATTTTTTTCCTGGACCCATTTGTCTTTCCACATTTTCCATTTTGGAATATTAAAATTTCAAATTCAAATTCAAATAGTTTATTGACATAAAAATGCATCAAATGGAATGCATAAGCATGCTTATGCATCCCCTTCCAAGTGAGACAAAAATCAATTTACCATATAAGTTACTTATTCCAAAAAACTTGGGAAACTTGTGAACTTCATTTCAGTTACATTGTTATTCATAAGAAAACAAACCATTTCGGATACAAATTAATGCTCTAAAGTGGGAAAGATATTCTGGCTCCTTGCAGTGTGTCACTCGCTGACCTTCAAGTAGAGGGGACTGATTGGTGGTTTGAATAAACAGGCGTCACACAATTACAAAAGGGTCTTTGTCCCGTACCAGCCGTATCTCTGTCATTCCCAAAGGTTCCCCTACATTTTCCCTCATTGGGCCGTTGATTTTTCTGCCGTCACACCCCGGTAGGTCGGGACAAGTGGCCGGAACTGTGCGTGACCGGCGACGGCTCCAGGTGTCGATCATCGTTAATTATACCTGCTTCCGCGTCGCCTCCGGTAGCACGTGCAAAAGCCCTTAGAAGTGCCGCTCCCCAAGGACAGGCGCGGAATCCTTAGGAGTGTGCAAAGGAGACGACAGTGTAAGTAATCACACTGATGGATTAGCGAATCCAAAAGGGAGATTGGTAATTGGCTTCGGATGAATCAGCCGGTTCACAAGATGCTTTGGCTCGTTAGTGCGGATGGTTTAGCCAATTAGGTTGATAAATGATCCGTAACAAGCAATACTAAAGGCTGGGAGACTTCAAGCGAAGGTTGGAAGTTCCTGGTCGTTAAGTGAGATTACAAATTAATATTCCGAGTGATACTTTTTTGGAATTCGTTTGCCGCGAGTCATTAAGATAATCGACAGATGGAAGTCACCGTCTTTAATGGAATTAACCAGTCAATAAGATACAGGGATGAGATTGTTAATTTACCAAGAATTTCAGGTCTGTTGTTGGTGAAAACTGAGTTCCCTTAGTACCTCGAAATGTGGTGCATATAGTCAGGCAAGACAAGTCCTAATTGCCATTGAAAGAATGAGCCTTACGCAAAATATTGTATTGATATCAGGCGTAAACGTGATTTTACTATATGTTGTTTTAAACGTAATGTGTGATGCAAAATCAGATATACTCCTCCAGGAAGTTCAATCAGGGGGAGGGTGACAAGAGCCAGAAATCAACAGAATCTGGAGAAGGAAGAAGAAGAAGAAACAATTTACGAGTTAGGGGAAAGTTGAAAGGAACATTCCGAAATTAATCGGTATGAAAATCATTCAGACTGGGAAGCACTTGATTAAGAGAGAGAGAGAGAGAGAGAGAGAGAGAGAGAGAGAGAGAGAGAGAGAGAGAGACTTTTATTATTATTATCACGACTTAGTTTTAGAGAAATATGGAATCTACGGAATAAAGTATACACATCTACGATAGGTGGAAAAGCCCCCTCACCCCCCCACCCCCCTTCTTATGCAACAATGGTAATAAATATGCTTTTGAAAAGAAAATAATCAACTTCGTCCCGGCGCTTCTACTCAACAAAGGCTTCCAAGGTAAGCAATTCCTCCACTGCAAAGGAGAGGAATAATTAAATGAAAAGAAAAAACAAAGGGAGCAACGTAAGGAAGGTGATTGTTTTATTGATAATTATGGAAGGGGAAGTCCTCTATGAATCAGATGGCTATCTCGCTTAATTACAGAGTCGCTCTATCGTATCGGGCGAAAAGTTTTAATTAGCAAAAGTGAAATATGCCTCGACGAGGTCGCCTCACCTCAGTAAAATAAAGGGGAAACTCTCTTCCCATGAAGACATGTTGCCTATATACTGCTGCTGCCGCCTCTCTCTCTCTCTCTCTCTCTCTCTCTCTCTCTCTCTCTCTCTCTCTCTCTCTCTCTCTCTCTCTCTTATTGCCAGCCATCTTAGGTGATGATACAATTCAGTATTTTTTGCAGTTACTGAGTGATCTGCCGTAGTTTACTAAGTATACATATGAAGAGGTTTGTGACAGTTCGATGATTATTGTGATTACCTCAGAAAACCTGTCTGTTGTCCGCCCTCAGATCTCAAAAAGTACAGAGGCTAGAGGACTGCAAATTGGTAAGGTGATCATCCACCTTCCAATCATCAAACATACCAAATTGCAGCCCTCTAGCCTCAGTAGTTTTTATTTTATTAAGGTTAAAGTTAGCCATAATCGTACTTCAGGCAACGCTATAGGTACGAACAACATAGGCCACCACCGGACCGTGGCTGAATTGTTTTAATTGGAATGAATTGTTCCAAATTGTTGAGGAGGTTGTTTATTTTTTGTAACAGTAAATGAGTTACCGTTGTTACTGTTATTTTAGTTTATGAGATTTTTAAGAAAATAGCAAGTTTGTGCCTTCTATTTTCTCATTGGATTTTTTGATCCGTCTTTAAAGAATTCAGGGATGTTTAAGTGCATCGATAAAGACAAATAGAGCCTGGTACAATAATTTTATAACAATATTTTAATAGATTACTTGGCGTAACTTTGCAACTATTATATTCAAGGACGTTCCATTCGAAGGGACAAACCTGGGTTCATTTCCTGAAGGGTCCCATTCGTAGGACAAATTTTTTTTTTCAGAGCTGCAGATTTAAACAAAAGTATGATCAATAGATAATAGGAGACGTTAATGGTAAGTTTTAAATATGTTTTGTGCATAAGGAAGTTCAATTGTTCGAGTCCCATTCGTAGAACGAAAAGAAATTTTTAGTGGCGCAGATTTAAACAAAAGTATTTTAAATAGATAATAATAGAAGTGAATGGTGAATTTTAAATACATAAGGTCGTTAGGTTTTTTGCATAAGAAAGTTCAATTGTTCGAGTCCCATTCAAAGAACTAAAAGAAAAAAAAATTTAGGGGTGCTGATTTAAACGAAAGTATTTTAAATAGATAATAATAGAATTTAATAGTGAATTTAAATTATGTAAGGAAGTTATGTTCTGTGTACAAATAAGTTGAATTTTTAAAAAAAGAAACATCTATAATCATACGTATATATCTTAATCTCATGTTTATACATTCTTGATGTGTTGTGATCAAGGCAATGTGACTGTGGGACAGGAAATGCAGAGCACAGAACTTTCGTGTATGAATAAAACGGTATGATGCACAATAACCATTAGAATAGATAATTATGTTAGTTAAGAGAGTGATACACTGCTAAATAGGGCTATAAAAAATTATAATAATGATGACCTAAGTAAAACACACATATACACTATAATATATATATATATATATATATATATATATGATATATATATATATATAATGTGTGTTTGTGTGTGTATGTATGTATGTATGTATGTAGGTATGTATATATATGTAATAGATAATAGATAGATACATTATTATTATTATTATTATTATTATATCACAAAGTATCAAAATATTGTATAATTCACGCTATTTTCTTATTCTCTTGCGCATCATGTCATATTGGTATCTAATACGAGTTTGTTAGTCCGGTAACTCTTTAGTGTAAAATAAAACGTGATAATTAATTTTAGAAAAGTTTTACATTGGTTAATCAGTGATGTAGTGCTTCATGGAAAATGCCTTTATACGTATTAGATTATAATAAGCCCTTTGAAGAAAATTTCAATTTAAGATTTCGCTTCTCATTTTCCCTTAGTCCAAGGAGCCTTTTTTCTCATTTTTGTCCTGGCCCTGGCAATAATCACCCCGTAGGGGGTCATTGACCTCAGGCGTTACTTAAGGTTCTCTGCAGCGTTCCTTTGGGCCCTGGCTGCGACCCCTTTCATTCCTATTACTGTACCTCCGTCCATAATCTCCCCGTTTCTTTTTACTTTCCACCCTCCCCGACCAACTGATTCGTAGTGCAACTGCGAAGCTTCCTCTCGTTACGCCCTTCAAACCTTTTTACTGCCAGTTTCCGTTTCAGCGCTGAATGACCTCATAGGTCTCAATGCTTGGCCCTTTGCCAAAATTCTATATTGTAGTATAGTCATGTATAATGGTTACGTACTGCAGAAATCTGGCAAAAATTGAAATACTGACATAATACTGCAGGAAATTAGGTGTTTTTTATTCAATAAAACTTAATTTTATACTAGAAAAATATTGAAGATATATCGTCGTATTATCCTTTTGTTCAAATCATCGTCAAGTCTAATCAGTTTTGTTTGGTTACAGATTCAACCACGCATGTCTCTTATACAAATGTCGAAGTATATTGATTGGTGAATGGGAGCGCACTGTGTATTTTACGGTTTTCTCCTCCATACATTAGTGATTCATCAAATTTTTCTGACATATTTTATCTCAAAATCTGACCAGTAAAGGTACCTTCTATGGTTCTCATGTCCCAAATATATACCTGGTATTCCCTCTCGACTGTCGTGTACGCTTTGCTGGTTTACATTAATGGTCATCTGTATCTTTTCTTCGCCGAGGACGCTGTGCAAATGAAGAAAAATGAAAGATTCAGTTATAATTATCACTTCTCTCCTGTCTCATTTAAACCTTTATAACTTTTGTCATGGTAATTGAACCTCGAGAGGCTCCAGTAGTGCTTCTTCCCTGACCGTGGGTGGGTCAGTCATCATGTGGGAGTATTTCATTAATACCAGCGTTAAGCATTTTATCAGCCTTTTAAAGTCTTACCGAGTTATAACTTGGATAAGTTAATTATTTCGCTATCTTTGCTGTATCTTATCTATATATATATTTATATATATATATATATATATATATATATATATATATATATATATATATATATATATATATATATATATATATATATATATATATATATATATATATATATATATATATATACTTCGTAACACGAAGGTGAGATATGTCGACAGGAGGAAAGAGAGAATAAAAGACTGTAGTAGCTCGATAATTTCGCCTTCCACCAGGCCTCTTCAAAGCTTTACTACTATATAACTAATAATAAAGCGCTTGAAGAGGCCTGGTGAAAAGCGAAATTATCGAGTTAATAGTCTTTTATTCTCTTCTCTCCCGTGGACTAATACATACATACATACATACATACATACATACATACATACACACGTTTATATGTGTAAGCGTGTGCTTTGCAATAACTATATACAGTCACGGAGAACAGAACTAGGCTCTCTTGAATGATTTTTTAATTAAGATTTTGAATTTGGGTTATGTCACTATTTTCGCATTATTTTATTTTCCATAGTTTGCGTAAGTTCTGTATTAATAATCGTCCCCCATGTACTTTGTGGTCATTTTTACCCTCTTTTGTATTATCTTTAGTTAATTGGCGTCAACTAATTCCGGAAGAATAGATTCAGAAGGATTTCTTTTGAAATTTAAAACTCTTTCCATTCTCCGGGTTTTAATTATACCTTGGCATCATCGACTTC
Source organism: Macrobrachium nipponense (assembly GCF_015104395.2). Lineage (NCBI taxonomy): Eukaryota > Metazoa > Arthropoda > Malacostraca > Decapoda > Palaemonidae > Macrobrachium > Macrobrachium nipponense. The sequence continues at coordinate 68,341,206 of NC_061088.1, forward strand.
TCGAACTTAACCAAAAAGCGTTAGTAATATGATATGAAAAACACTTTTTAAGAACCCTGCCCCGGTGAAAGCAATGGAAATTAACTACTTTGTTTTAAATGAGAGAGAGAGAGAGAGAATATCTCTTCGCTGGGTCTTTTGTTAGTGGACCGAGGAGGTCGGGTCAGGAGATTAGAAGGTTAGTTTCAGTAGGTCACGCTCAAGTGGTCTCGCGCTCAGATAGGATAAACGAGCCATTCTGCCATGTGCAAATCTTAATTAAAAGTCTTTCCTAATGCAATGAATTTTAGACGGTGCGCCTGACCGCTGCTTTTAATCACCGTTGGGAGGGAGTCATTTATAAAATTAATGCTGAAGAGAACATGAGAAACGAAGGAAATGGAGAATGCTTAGTTATTCAGTGCTTGCGTCCGGGGCGTCAGAGAAACGAAAAAGAGCGAGTTGCTTAAACCTTTATTCATTTGTTATTAGAATATGCTTTTACCTCTGTTCGTCCTTATTTATTTCTATTCGTTTACTCGTCCTTGTTCCGTTTTTCCATGCTTTGACAGCTGTGTTTGGAAGCTAGCAAGCAAGTTATGACACTGGTTTTTCCATTAGGGTATACCTATGCTCGTTATAAACAAGAATGATAAAAAGTACGAGATGTGGTAATATAGAAAGCATCTCGCTGAGAGTTTATTAGATGAGCTTCTTAAAAATTGTTCAGTAAAACAAGTCTTGGCTGAACGTGCGTTTGATAATCATCTGTTAAAAATACACATTAAAAACAGAATTATAGCAAAAAAATGTGTCAGACTCGCTTGATGAATTTTGCAAACATTAATCGCTATATTTGTATCATTGTACCTACTGGACTTCTTCAGTTAACGTTAACACTTTTTTCATCTATTTTTTTTTATCCTACTATGCCTTTTATTTTTATTAAGTATTGCATGTTGCAATCCAGATTATTCTTTTGTGTGGAAGCATTTCGAGATTAATTTGTAGGCTGGCAGAGACTATCTAGACCAAGAAATGTTTGACACTAAGTGTCATGAGATGCATTGCCCTGACTGAGTAAAGGTCTAGATGCTTACGGAGACATTCTGAATACACGAAAATATGTAAGTTATGCAAGCAACGAGACAGTTCGTTAATTCAACAGATTAACTTTATGGGACGCTGGTAACATATTTTAGCTTGCAATTGAATGTGCTCTTTTTCGTTGCGTTGGACTGGTTCGCCATTTGGGGGGCGGGGGGGTTGCGAATGGGGGTTACTTTGATATTTAATTTTCTTGCACCTTTTATCCCTGTTATTCCAGTTTAGCTACTTTTGAACTTTATTATGACCTGTATATTGTTCGTTATTTGGTTTTCAAAGTATTTATCTTTTAACTTATAATAATGATAACTTTCACATAACTGGCCGAGAAATAGATGGCAGTTCCATGATAATTTTATTGCAGTAATTCTATTGAGAATAATGAATAAATTATGCATTTCATTTGTGTTGCCAAGGGTTAATTTATTCGCCAAGATAAATAGCGGATTGAGTATTTATGAAATGGCAAAGTTCATCATATCGAAAGTTATGGTGGAAAATGACCTAGAAGGAATGTTAAATGGCATGCAAGCATTCTTCAACCATATTGTTGAATTAGGATTTAACGGCTTAAGAATTATGAATTGATCATATGAGCAATTTAAAATTAATAAGAACTAATCTTGATAGCTTATTATATTACGAATCAATAACAAGGGCTGGTGATGGTTTAACAACTTAAAATCATCTGTTGTTAATTTCACTTACCAAGAGTGTGATTGAATATATCTTTTGAGTCCGTGCATATTTAAACATAAGGAAGGAAGTGAAGGTATAAAAAAATTATTAGATTTTTTTTATTGTAACTGACAGCGTATATTTCTAACTCTTTCAAGCAGAAGTATCTAGCTAATTAATCCTTCGGGAGACTATGGAAGTATTCTCTCGAGACAAGTGACCTTCTCGAAAGACGTCGAGTATCTTATCCAAGTAACGGAATCGGCACTCCTTTGAGAGTTTTTCTTGGCTCTCTTGAATAATGGCGGCAGAACTGATATCGAGTCTCAAGCAAAAGGCACGAGAGATCCTCATTATCTATATAATTCAGTACCATGGCTCAATGACAGTAAGAAGGTTGCTTTGAGAATGGTAGAACTTGTAAATTGAAGGCCCCAAGGATGAAGCATTGGTTGCTGGTGAATGTGTAATAGGTCACATTTGTTTGTTAAATACATACATAGTACATACATACATTACTATATATATATACATACATATATATATAATATCTATAAAAAATTATATATATATATATATACTATGTATATTTAACATACTACATATATATATAGATATATTAAATTATATATATATATAATGTATATATACCTACATATATATATATATAATATATATGTATATATATATATGTATGTATGTATGTCTAATGTATATACATACTCTTATATAATAATAATTATAATATATTATATATATATTATATTTATATATATATCATATGTGTGTGTGTGTGTGTGTGTGTGTGTGTTGGTGTGTTTGAATGTATGTATATTAGCCAATATCTAAGATAATAAAAGTTATTTACAAATTTTGCAGTGTGTTACTCTTTACTCAAGTCAAAAATAAAATATTCCGTTATCTCTAGTAGTTTGTTTTCCGAGTCGAATAAGATCATTGACAGGGCATTTGTAAAGCTCACTAAATGAAAACTTCGGTTCTAAAATATGTCATAAAATATAATCACCTGAACAGGATAAAAACAGTCCCCTTGTGTTGATTTGAATTATATTGCAGTCATTTGTTAGCATATTGAGTTTCAGTTTTATGTTGTTGCCACCACTCACGGCTACTTTGAGTAAGTTTTGGCGTCAATGCAAAAATATGCCGGAATATGGGCCCATATGACAGCGCTTCAAAGACTGAATGATCTTGAACAAATATTGGATATCCATACCAATGTCTTTTAGAGAATTTTCAGTTCTGTAACGAAAAGATTTGACATTATCTCATGGGAGTGAGACAGTTTGAAATAAACAACTATAAACCTTTGAAAATTTAAAGCAAGATACAGGACATGGACTAGTGACTTTGACAGCTTCCCACAAGTTTCGTGCCTTTGAGTGTGTTGCTATTTCTTCTTTAAAATATTTCTGCATCAATAAATAAAGTGAAATACCAAGATGTATAACATTTCAAGAATAGCATTCTGTTCAATTTATATCTCTGGAAATATAGAGACCAGCGCATTACTCTATGTAATAAATAAGTGTGGACATATCTATGAAAATGTAACGCGCAAGTAGCAACTGTAGTAACTTGAAATTGCCTTTTTTGTTTCTTCCTCTTCTTAGAAATGAGGCCAGGTAAAAGTAATTTACAAAAATTAGTAAAATGAATGATGATACCTTTGTAACCGTGCTGATTAAAAAAACTACGCACTACCATTTACCCCACTTTGTTCTGTAAAATTTATAATAACTTTAATTATCTTAGATATCGGGTAAAAATTTTAAACATCTATTCACCTCTTGTTTTGTAAATGATTCCCTATTTAAGATGCTTTTAGTATTGCCAGTAGCATCCGAATGGGATTGTAAATGAGGTCAGAATAAGAGAAGCTATTGTTTTAACACTCTCATCATCAGTGTTGCATTAACCAGACATGAACATCCTAGATGCAAAGGTTCCTCTGCTCCGCTGTCAGAATGAAGTGAATAGGATATAGCAGTTTTCTCTTAAAAGGGTGAAAGGGTTCACGAGAAGCCTTTTACTTCTTGCATTCACCATACAGTTCTAATTTAAATATGAAAGTATGAAACCAATTTTCAAGGGAATTCTTTGACCATTTTTTTTCTTTTACTTAACAAAGCGACAGTTTTTGCCTATCTGCGTTGTCTCCACGTTCTTCATTTATTGATTCCTCACGTCGGACTTCATCGCAGTCATTATAACATCATTAATTGCCACTATTTTTTTTTTATATATTTTTTTTTAAAGATTGGCATGTATGTTTTCCTTGGAGTGGCCAATATCCTCTTCATTCATTCTTTTATCCGTATTTTTTCGCGCGAAAGGTGCCGATGGCAACACATTAATTACACGCAGCCTTTCCCTCAGGTGTTTCTCTGTGGATTGGACAGGAGGAGGCCATTGTGTTGCCGTAAAATCTTGATGAGTCGGAAGCGAAGGGGTTCTGGGAGGAAGCTGCCGCCCCACGCTTTGAGGCTGTTGTGTATGTAGGGTGGGGTTGTAGGGGGTGGGGGAGGGTATTATTGGGGAGCGAGAAGTGATGGGGGGGGGGGGGGGTGGAGTGTAGGAGGGTTGGAGGAGGACATTGTTGATTGGGACCGAGTTAGGTTTCTTCGTAGATGACAATTTTCCATCATTTTTTCAGTGAACTTTTTTCTTTCCCAAGAACTTTTCATCTTGAGTATCCGTTTTGTGGCCATGTGGGATAAATGAATGGGAGAATGGACTGCCAAAGGCCATTTAGTTTCCAGGCATATAGAATAGAAAGTTTGTCTCGCGGACTAGAAAACTGTGAAAGAATTTGTTTTCTTCGACCATGATTATCATTTTATCTCGACAATCACGCATGTAAACTTTAGAACTGACCATAACCGTTATGTATCACTATTTTTTGCCTTAGGGTATTTAGTAGCATAGACAGAAGTACTCTACTATCAAGTAGATGAGTACGTTATTAATTTTGAACGATGTAGGAGAGGAAATGCTCTTTTTATGAGCTGGAATAAATATCAGACCAGTACGTTTTTCAGGTCCTTTGCGACGTAGTATAGTTCAACAGTATTCCTCTTACCTCTTCGTCATAAACACCATATTCATTGGATATTCTTTGGAAGCTTGAATTATAAGTCAATGGGCCCTTTGGACGTGTTCCATATGAATATGGTTCATCTTCTGAGTAATAATAATAATAAAGTCTAAATCCTCTGGATTGCTTCGTTTGCCTAGTTCAACGGCAGATCAAGGAAAGAAGAGAAAGGTGTGTAATATATATATATATATATATATATATATATATATATATATATATATATATATATATATATATATGTGTGTGGGTGTGTGTGGTGTGTGTGTGGGTGTGTGATGTGTGTGTGTATTGCAGAATAGATAGAATCACAGTATTACATTTTATTTACCTTACGAAAATGGCAGTGCTGTGTTAAAAAGACGTACAAGTAAACAGAAAACTTATACAAAAGAAAGACTAGGCAATATAAAACTGGGTTGATGACAATTGAGGGTTTAACGAGGGAACAGTTTTCTTTATAATAATCGATTCTAAGACTCTTAGGCCATAATGAAGATCCGGCTTACTATTTTAAAATCTTCATTTTTAACTGTTGCCGGTGTAAGAGGTCTCCAGTTTAGGTCATTTCATCCTGTACGGTAGCTTAAGCCTACTTGTACATGCCACATGTGTTTCGTGATTACACCTCGTACAAGTGTAGTATATATACACAGTATTGGATGTGAAAGAGGAGACCGAGACTTCTTAACCGTAAACAAGTAAAAGATGCTTCGGCGCAATAGACTTTTCTGTACAGTGCATAATCAAGGCCACCGAAAATAAATCTATCTTTCGGTGGTCTCGATATAATGCTGTATGAGCCGCTGCCCATGAAACTTTAACCACAGCCCAGTGGTGGCCTGTCCTATAGCGTTGCTAAACGCACGATTATGGCTAACTTTAACCTTAAATACAACAAAAACTACTGAGGCTAGAGGGCTGCAATTTTGTGTGTTTGATGATTGGAGGGTGGAAGATCAACATATCAGTTTGTAGCCTTCTAACCGCAGTAATTGTTAAGATCTGAGGGCGGACAGAATAAATGAGGACGGACAGACAAAGCCATCTCAGTAGTTTTCTTTTACAGAAAACTAAACCGAACCAATGGCTATGGGATTCTTTGGTATAAAGTGTACACTCAAAGCAGGAAACTGAATGTAACTCAAAAATAAATTTAACATCCGCAATTCGAGTAAACCCCTCCAGGTTCGTATCAATGAATAGCAAGATGAAGATTCTTAGAAAGCGCCAAAGATTGTGAAAATGGAATGTACAGACATTTCAGCGTGGATGATTCTAGAACCGAAAATCTGCCCTAAAGTAGGGAGTACGAAAAATCTATTTGAGGAGGTTGTAGTTGTAAAATCCCAGTTTCTAGCTCGCGATGAATCATAAAGACTCCTTTAAGATGGATCAGTGATGAAACTGATGGCAGTAACTTTACGATTTATTCAGACTCATTTAGTGCTCCATCAGCCATTAATTAAAAAGGTTAGTCCATCCCATAATCAGAGAATTCATTGTTGGCTCTGCTGGCTCGCTTCCCGTTACAAATCGATCCAGTTTTGTTGGGTACCAGCCCGTGTTGGTATCCAAGGAAATGAAGAAGCCTGTAAGCATGCCAAGTATGCAACGAAACTGGATGGTTTTGATTATCCATCTGTTTCTCATACTGATATGAAATGGCCTCATCGATCTGAAATGGCCTCATCGATCTTACATCAGAAAAAAAATGGCAGAATAGACGGAACTCATGCTTGAAGAACGTGAAATATTGGAATATTTATCCCTTCACTGACTCTTGGTCATCATCCTACCGAGCAGTCGGAGGTTTGAGACAAGGTTCTGGTAGGTAACTTATAGGTCATACATATTTGAAACACAAGTTCCAATTGCAGGGTGAGTCCACCAATGTGTGATCTTTTTGATACAACACACACACACACACACACACCGACCGTGGAGCACATATTGATGGGTTATCCCAGGTTTGTTTAGGAGAGAAGGCGACGCCATAGCTTAAGAGCTATAGAGCAAATTTTAAATCATGACTTTGTCAATAATACGTATAATACACGCAAGATATTTGAATGTTTTATATTTAGTAGTAGTAAAATTGATTTATTGTATTTAATTAGTAATTTATTTTTCAATATTTATTTTTAATAGTGAATTGCTCTATTCGTATCGTGGTACTGAATAACCTAACGGCTTTGTTGCCAGGTCATTAGACCAAACATAAATTAATTGGAATCAAGCCATTAAGCATTAGTTTCCATCATTGACAAGTATAGTTCATGATTTGCACTTGTTTTTAGATTTCTGTATTCTTGGAATCAAGCCATTAAGCATTAGTTTCCATCATTGACAAGTATAGTTCATTATACCCTCTTGTTTTTAGATTTTTTTTTTTCTTGTAGTTAGAACATTTTACCTGCCTTAAGCAGGTATGTTCCCTATATTTCTCAATTAGGTGTAATGTCAGGTTTCGTGTCCATTCAAAGGGTATACTGCTAACAGTGGTCACAGCTAAAGAAGTGACTTCCATTATTCATTGTGATTGGTCAGGTACTGGGGCGCAATTGTGCCAGATAACATTGACCATTGTCAACCCTGTGGAGTAAGGAATAATACGGTACATCGTACAGACATAGGAGATACATCCCAGGGATTTGCAGACCGTTTGCTCCATAACTATGAGGGTACTTGATGATAATTGTAATGCCAATAATCTTACGATATTTTTAAAGAAAATTAACTTTTATTCCAAAATTTTACCTCTAACAGATTTTACAGATTTAATTCGACAAGTAACGTATATCTTTCCTGGGAGTAAAACAGGTACTCGAATTTTTTGTTAAGAAGTAGAATTTTAGACAAAATTTCAAGCTTTCCGAAACTGAATAAATGAGAAGATTATAAATATGTTTACTTAGAAGGAAATGATTGCAGCTACTGAGACGCCTCATATGTGGCATATTGTGGTCGAACTTAATGGCTCTCCCAACGGTTAAGAGAGCGAGGTGGTGCAGTGTCCCACAGAACTAAACTTTTGCTTTTCTTCTCTGTGAGTCTTTGTGATTTGTGATCTGAAGCAAAAGTGGTGGAATTGGTTCTCCTCCAGATAAAGTCCAAACTGCAACTGGGTGTCTTTAACCTTTGTAGAAATTATGAGCTATGTGTAGAATCGATATATGTCATAACTTTGAGTTTCAGATTGAGTTTTTAGGAAAACATTTGACGTGTTTCTTGAGAGTGAAAGGAGAATCATGCGCAACCATTGTCTGTTTTATAACGAGTTGAGTGTTTTAGGTCTTGTGCTTCTAGTCAAGATCATAAATTTTGCAAAATAATTCCATAAATGTGATATACACTAAAAAAAAATTAAATTCCATATGATATTAAAGAAGCTCCTTATTTGTGTTGTATCGTTTTTTTTAAACGCTACAGAAATTTTTATTGTTTCAAAGTGGTCTTTTTATATGGATATATACTCCAGTGAATTAAATCTCAAAGTTTCTCGTTGTCTTTCTCGAATATTTTATGTAAGATTATCGGTGGAAAACCTAACACATTGTACTTCCTTCTTTCACTTTTATTATCGCTTTTGCAAATCTCTCTCTCTCTCTCTCTCTCTCTTCTCTCTCTCTCTCTCTCTCTCTCTCTCCTCTCCAACGTGATTAATGTTCCGCCCATGTATCAAGGTTTATATTTACTTAGAAGTAAAAGACTCCTACCTTAGTGAATACCATCCATCACCTCACTAGAGCAAGGTCCATTACGCGCAGGATAGGAGTATCTGTCCTGTGATAAATAAAACATGAACACTTCAAGGCAGCGTAGACACATTCTGTACGGGAGAATACGTGTACCATATTTACTTTTTTTAAAAGGAATGTTGTTGGGGATGCGACGGTCGTGCGAGCGTGTATTTACATATGTATTCATGTATTTGTATGTGTTATATAATATATATAATATAGAATAGATAGATATATATATATATATATTATATATATATTATAATACATGTTAGTAGTTATACATCTGGCATTGTTTCTGATTGTTTTACAAAATGTCTTTAATTACATATGCATTTTGTGGACTTGACCATAATCGCTTCACACTGCAAGTCATATTACGTACGTATACTGTATTTCGCTAAGCCATAAAAGTTAATATGACATATGTATGCTGCATAATGTTCTCTCTTTTTTTTTTATTGTATATGTTTTTATGTATATATATGCTTATATATCTATCTATCTATCTATATATATATATAATGTATGTTAATATATATATATATATATATATATAATATATATATAAATATAGAAAGAGAGAAGAGAGAGAGAGAGAGAGAGAGAGAGCGAGAGAGAGGAGAGAGAGAGAGAGAGGAACATGAGAGTTCTGGAGGTTTGTACCGG
>NC_061088.1:68355499-68382999 GCF_015104395.2 Macrobrachium nipponense
GTGCGCTTTCACATAAGCAGTTTTTTTTATGAGTGAAATGTACGAGTATATAAAGCGACGATGATTAAATTAATTTGGGTAAACGGTGCAGCTAATATTTATGCTATTTGGTTTAGGAATCGTAATGATTCATTTTTCCAGTAGACTGTGCATGAATGGTAAATTTATATGGGATTATCATACCATTTACTGCCATTTCGTGCTAATGGAGCTCCCCCATCGCATGACACATTCTTAGTTTCTCTTTTTTTCAAGCGTTCAATTTTGCAAGATTTTGCTCCATAGCAGGCCCCTTCAACGTGAGAAGAACTGTGTATTTTGTCTGGTTTTACGGACTGGCCCGTTGTAATTGTAAGTTGTTATATGTGATAGCCTTGTCATTAGGACATAAAGGCGCTCGTATCTCGTAGCTTCCTGTACAAGCTTTTAATTAACAAAGTTCACAAGGCATTGCAGGCCTGTAATTAAAAGATATTTAATTTGTGTTATCGCAGGTGTTTGCGACACGAAGAGACGCGAAATGGGACCTGGATATGAGAAGGAGACAACATAATTATAAGATTATATGGAATCTGGCGAAGAAACAGGCTCGCGCTCGAAAAAGTACGGACGTGGCATTGGGGATACGAAAGGGTGTGGCAGGATATTGTTAAGCTTAATTAAATCTATGTATAATGATATAATTCTCGGTCTGTTTTGACTCGAGAAGTGTTTTGATATATTTCGACGTAGTTCTTGGAATGCATGTTATTCATCCTCAATGTAGATCACCGGATTAAATTTCATTTTTTTCTTTCTCTTGGCATGTCCATGTTTGCATGTAGCTACAAAGCACTTTGATGAAAAATATTGTAAATTTTTATTTTATATTTGCTACCATGTTTGTTCAGGCGTTAACAAAGTCAGCTAGAAGCTGCGCTTAAAAGGTCCCTGTCATATAAGTTTTTGAATAATACCAAAGTTGTTAAGGAGACTGATGCTGTAAGGAGTAACTTGCCAGTAACTTGTTTTCTAATAATAATAATAATAATAATAATAATAATAATAGGGAAGGATTGATAGGGGAGAGGATATCACCTAGTTGTTATTTACTACCCTCTTTCCTCATCACCTGGCCCATTAACGAGCTAACGACCGTTGTCAACGATCTTCAACGACTCTTGTTTTTTAAATTTACCTCTGTACTTGTTGTAACTTATTGTTCATTTGGACTGAAGATGAACCCAGGGAAGGGTTCGAAAGCTTTCTGTAAAGTCTTCAAAATTATACACGGACTTTTTACACTTTGTATTATTGTGGACCCTTTACAACAAAAATAATAATAATAATAATAATAATAATAATAATAATCATAATAATAATGATAATAATAATAATAATAAAAACATGCGGAAACCAAGATTTTATCTTTATCGATTTTGATTTAAATATAGTTTTTGGAAGCCTCCCTTGGAACTAAATTAAACATGAGTAAGAGCCCGTGCTGTCATAAGGCCAGCTTAATCTAAAACAACAACAACAACGAATCCAAACAAAAAAAGTAAAACATATTGATGAAGATAAAAGCCTTAACAAGTGATAGTTCCAGTCATATTTTAGTGTTATTTACTCGAAGGGAACCCAAACTCAGTTGTGTTTCACTTTTACGTTACAAATTTATATTGATTAAGTTATTGGACAGAAGAAAATCCGATGACCAGGCTTAGTAAAATTCAGTTGGAAGTACATTTGGGGACCGGAGTTTTTTTTATTTTTATTTTGGTGTTGCTTCATCTGCCAAGCAACGAGTGTTATCAAAATTAATTTATTACTTTTTTATCTTCATCTATCTTTACCAATTTTAAATCGTTATAAGCCGAAACCTAACAATCAGTGAACTTCATTTCATATCCGGAGTGGGGCATTGTAGCAACCTTGCCTTTAGGAACTTTCCATTCTCTCATAGCATTTTAGTTTTTGTCACTTTCGATGAACTTTCTTAAAACGGTTGATGTTCCTCAAAATCAAAATCCGGAGGGCGAATGGTGACGATCGGTAACACCATAGCTTCACGATTTGTGAAATAACACAATCTTGTTCATGATTATCTGTAACATATAAACGATCGAAGTAACAGAAAATACAGAAAAATCATGCGGTTTATTAAATCCTCGCAGATACTTGCAGCTCTGTGAAAACCACGGAAAATTTTTCTTTACGGTAAATTTTTTTTTTTTTATTTGGCTTGTTACTAATTTATTTAAAGAAAATTTATTCAAATCCTTCCTTAGTCACCTGCTTAGTATTGCATGGGAGTTACGTTGACTTTAACCCTTTTAAACTTACTGACGTGTCTAAGGCATTTATCCAATCTTGAAGACTATCCTTGTTGCTAGCTGCCTTGCAGTGTTGGATTTCCATTGAGGTTAAATGAAAGGGATAAAGAACTCGAATTTATGACACTTAAAATAACAAAAAGTTTCCTTATCATCCTTTTATGTTTATTCCATTTTTATAATAACCTGACGTCATCAACTTCAGAAGTGTTTTTAACCTTGGGATTTATATTTATGTAATATGAAATTAGTTTGGAGTATTAAGCTGTGTCAATCAGACTTAAACAAATTACCTCCGGAACTTTCCTCAAAGAAGACATGAGAACTTGAGTTCAAAGAAAGAAAAAAAAGTCAGAGGCGAAAACAAGCCTTGCTAATTAATCTGGGATCTTAATTGTCTTTAATGGTACTTGAAGATTCTGGCAGAGAAGAGCCTCTTCGTTGCGTAATCAACGCACGGCCGTACCTGCGTCACCTGTAATTAAATACATTAACGTCCTGGTTTCGTAATGTGTTGATTGGGGTCGCAGCGGAAAGACCTCACCGATGACGTGAATTTTAAGGAGCAATGCGGTGTTTATTTGCCCTTGCCTCATTATCATGGCATTTATCAAGCGCTCTTTTTGGGTTTGTTTATTTCTCTTCATGGATGACTGTGTATTTATGTGCAATATATCTAACCATGTATGTATTATTTATTTTATTAATTTTTCTCTTTCTTTCACGTATAAGACATATATTAATGTCACAAGTTAATGTATATTTTTATTGCATGTATATATATATATATATATATATGTAATATATAATATGTGTATATATATATATATATATATATTACACACACACACACACACACACACATATATATATATATATATATATATATATATATATATATATATTACATGTTAATAAATTCTTCTGTTAAAACAGGATGCGTCTCAAGTATAAAAGGTCCATTAAATCAAAGTACTTTAATGGGCCATATATATATATATATATATATATATATATATATATATATATAATAGTATATATATATATATATATTGTAAGATTAATTTAAAAAGTGCATATCATGCTTGGTGCCTAATTACTTAGGGTTTCTATGCCTGAACAAAATTCTTCTGAAAGGCAGCCATAAGTTTAGTTGTTTATAGATTAAGGTGACCATGTACCAACATGGCCTTCGCCACCTTTTAAATTTAGCTGGCCGTAACTGTCAAAGTTAACAGCGATGAATATTAAGCGAAGTTCACCGTAAGACAGACAAGATCCATTTACTCTTTTGGAGCAGCAGTATAGTACCTCGGTCATTATTCATACTCGTACGTTAACGGAAATGGGTAGGGCAGTGGGAAGGTTAATCCGGCCAAGCTCCCGTTAAGGAAGAGAGGTGTCAATGAATTTGTGGTTTTAAGCGCTAAAAGGCCCATCGTCATAAACATCAAACGGCCTTTGGGCTCCCGGTCCAGGGAGAACCGCGAAGGATGTATGTTTCTCCGTTATAGTAGAAGTTTTTTTTTTTTTTTTTTTTTTTTTTTTTTTTTTTTTTATAACGTATCCTCGTAGCTATTGTTCTATATTGCCCGTTCTGTATTCGTGATAAGACATGAGTGTTAGCTAGAGTATTTTTTTTCTATTTGATAGAAACATATTTAATATTTTTAGTAGAATGAAAAGTTTAAATCGACAGAAATGTCTCTGAGCAGTTGACAGGGGTTAAAAATGTTTGTTAGCGTGTTGTGACTGTAATTATAGGAGAGCTTCATCTGGGTGTGGAAGAACATGCAACTGGCCCAAGGGGATAGGATCATTATTTCATCACCTGGATTGATTCAGTGCCTGTTGCTGTTGATGATGTTGCTTCTGTTGCTTATTTTGTCTTTTTTGTCATTATCACTGTTGTTATTGTTGCATTGCATTGTTATGAGACAAACTATCATTCATTTTATCTCTTGCTGAAGGGGAGCAAAAAATCACACACATAAATTATAGTGCAGAAGAACGGCCATGATGTTATGAGTGTTCTGAAAAATGACCTAAAGTTTGTTCACTGTGCCAATGGCCACTTATGTACATATAAACCATTATCTTGTTGAATTTTTGTTATCTGTATTTAATCTCTTTTTTCGTTACTCTCCTTTATGTTATGGTTATGGTTTTCGATTTTTTTTTCTCGTGTGGTCTTTCTATTCATTCGTAGGTAGATCAACAAATGAATGACTTTTATCCTTGATCTGTATAAATATGGGTTAGGGTTTAATAGTAATAAGTGATCATATTAGCGTTTCATGGTAACAATGCTGCCTTTCAAATTTACTAGCAACAACAATCTGAACGTTGCTCGACAGTTTGCCAATTAAAGGCAACAAGGGGTTCTGGATTCTGGTGAAGTTGTTACTCACGCTCCACCATTCATTAACTTTTCAGCAAAAGGCTTTGTTCTGATTTTTGAGGGAGCTTTTGCGTTGGGGAACAAAACCGCGGATGCAGTTAGAGCCCCAATTTACCAAATGGTTATTTCATTTCCTCCAATGATGTTTTGTCCATTATATTGTATGTTTTGTAAATTACATTGTAATAGTTGATATATTGACTATGATTATAATCTTGATTTAGTTTACTGATTGCATTGAGAGTCCAGAACTATATATAAAAAAGTAACAAATACGCAGAGGTTTCTTCAGCGTAAATGAGTTTTCTGCACAGCGTATAATGCTGAGTGAAACTCTCAGCCGCCCGTGGTGGCTTGTGTTGTTGCAGTGCCAGACCCACGACCATAGTTAACTTTACCCTTAAATAAAATAAACACTAGTGAGACTAGAGGGCTGCAGTTTGGTATGTTTGGAGGGTGGATGATCTGCATACCAATTTGCAGCCCTCTAGCCTCAGTAGGTTTTAAGAGTTGAGGGGGACAGAAAAAGTGCCGATAGAAAATAGTACGGACAGAATAAAGTGCTGACGGACAGACTAAGCCGGCACAATAGTTTTCTTGTAGAGAAAACTAAAACCCGTTCACCAAGGAAAATCGATTACGTCTGACACGTCGGTCTGGCATTTTCTGCTCAAGAAGCTACAAAATAAGGTAGATTAGTAGTTTTATAAGAATAAAAAAGAAAAAAAGCCAAGTTTGGGCCGCTTCAGAGAGGCAAACGATCTTCGAGATGAGTAAATTGATTGTAATTATGTTATGACCTTCCATATTCATTAGACCTAGATTCCATATTAGATAGGCCTAATTGCGATCACTAAGGGTGGAACTGGAAATAAAGCTAATGGAATAAAGGGAAAAATTGTTCAACTTCCTACATTGATCTGAGTCACGAACGCATACTTTAGGAGTAAGAAGCCAACCTCATTGTTTTCGTATGTAAAGATATGATTAAAGCAGATATATTAGAAGAAAAAGTACGGAACGATGGAGTCTCGAGATTTACCGTTCTCTACATTTATTTTTTTACTGTCGCAGGAAGTATATATAGAGAGATAGAGAAGATAATATAAGGAAGAGATTAAATAGAGAGAGACGATCTAGATATTAGATATTATAGATTATATTATATAATATAATAAATTAGATATATAATCATAGAGATAGATATATAATATATTTAATAGATAAGTATATATATATTGTGTGTTTATAGTTATATATATATATATATATATATTATATATATATATATATATATATATATATATATATCCAATTACGGTGAGTCTCAACTCAGGATACAATCTCGAAGGCGAAGGGAAAAGGCACCAATGCTACAATAGTTTATTATGCCGACATTTCACTGCAGCTGCTTTCGACCCATTTTCAAGGCTTAGAAAAGGTCACATTGAAACATCGATACGTACACAAATTATAAGACAAATTAAAAACAGGAGGAATAGGAACAGGACATACCTAGACAGTAGAAGAAGTCATAAGGCTAAAAACATAAATTTACCCAAGATCCAGCAAGAGTAAGAAAGAAAGGACGAGAGAAAATAAACAAAAACAAGTGATAAAACAGCTGGATAGAGATTGTTTGCGATTCTTTTGAAACGTCGGCACAATAAACTAATGTAACAATGGTGCCTTTTCCTCTTCGCCTTCGAGATTTATATATATATATATATATATATATATATATATATATATATATATATATACACACACACACACACACACACACACACACATATATATATATATATATATATTTTATATATATCATATATATATATAATATATATATGGGGATACAATCCACAATGATGTGAAATCCTTCTGTGGTTTCATAAAATATATATTTTATAAAACTACAGAATCATTCTATATCTTTGGGGACTGTATCCCCATTTACTTAGTGCATAGCTTTTGCATATATAATATTATATATAATAATATATATATATATATTTATATATATATATATATATATATATATATATGTATATATATATAATATATATATGTGTGTGTGTGTGTGTGTGCCGTTTTCATCATACATATAAATGTTTCCCTCTTACAAGCAGAAATGAAAGATGAAAAGAGAGATTAGGCTATTTTTGCTACTGTTTAGACAAAGTAGCTTTAGTACAGAGTCCAAAACAAACATTCTCGGGCGTGAAAGAAGACTGTGTCGATTAAAGGCTACACAGGATGTCCACACCATCCTTTCTTCTCGAATGCTAACATCATATGGCTTATACTGTAAAAGATGGAATTTTCTCACACTTAACCTTACTCTTCGTATTCCGGATTGTAGGGTTCTGCTTCAATATTTTTAAGCCTATTTCTTTTGTTCGAGGATTTATTTTCAAAAGCTTCCTCTTAGTTTTGTCGGTTTGTATTGGCGCTTTCTCTATGTTATTTTCTGTAGCTTGTTTGGATATCATTTTGTGAAGCAAATATTTATTTTTGTGAAATTTTCAGGATTAAAGAGTGGTGGTATTTTAATATCTCCAAGTATTGCAGGGCTTTAAATTGCAAGTATTGACACAGTTACATTCATATAATATATATATATATATATATATAATATATATATATATATATATATATATATTATATATAATATTATGTATATATGAGTTGTGTACACCTATACAAAACACTCATAAGCAGCTTGTTGAACGTCCTTACACACGCTACGCCTTTCACTTCTAATCTTAGGTGATTCACTCTTGCACTTCCTGGTTTTATAAGGCCTTGTCTTGCAGTGCCTGTTCCAATCTGCCTAACCAGCAGTTAGAAGTGTTCATGTCTTCCTTCCTCTAATACCTCCGAATTATTCAATATACAAAACTGTCGTCCTGCATTCTTTCCACATGACCAGACTACCCCGGAACACACTTATCCATCCATGTCACCAAAGCAGCCCCCTTTTTTATGACCCACCATTTTTTTTCAAGCCGTTTTCTGTTATTGGGAATCATCATCCACATTTCAGTTCCCTAAAGGAGAGTTGGCTCAAAAACCCCTCATACATTCCAACGTAGGATTCCATGGAAACTCCATCTATTTTCTAATCTTTTGCACATACCTGCTACCTTCCTTGCTTCACCTATTATGTAACGCCTTACCTCTCTTATCCTACCATCATTCACCACAATCATTCCAAAATATATTTCATTGGATGAGCAGCTTCCATAAAACAGCTATGGAAACCTAACACCATTTAAGAACCTAGATTCCCCTCTTACACCAAACAGGTTACTAACATCTTGAACATTTTTAATCACACAAATATTTGCCTTCTTTACCATACATATATCCTAAGCTCTCTTTATTGCAGCGCCATCACAAGTTATATTCTCCTTTTTCTAGGTCCTGGTATGCCAGACACAGCATTTTTCTTTTATTCTCAAACTTTCATGTATCTCACATGAAGTACTTTATCCACGTGCTCTTTTAACCATCTGACTTTCTAAACATACTCGGTTCTGGCATCATCAGTCCTTTTTTTTTTTTTTTTAATCAAAATGCTACCAAGTAATAAGGTTAGATATGCAAAGAAGAGAAGGAAACTAAGACCTGGTAGGGTATAGCGTTATTAGTATACTCTGAAAAGATACTAAGAATGCTCAGGTAATTCTTACATTCTCTACCATCACTTTTACCATGATATATACTTAACCTCCCTCTCTCTCTCTCACTGTTCCTTGTCTCTTATTCTCACGATCTATATTTTTCTTCCTCGGCCTATTTCACCTCTTCACCGGAGAAACATTAAATGGAAAGGTCAAATACTGGATTAGTCCAGCGTCCTTTTTTTCTTTCTTTCTGTCTCTCTATCCCCCTCTCACCCCCTTTTATTCCTTTTCACTCCCCTTTTCTTCCCTTTCTTTGTGATTGTGAATGTGCCAACTTTCACTCTTGTCCATGAATGGGGATTATCCATCGCTAGTGACGATTTTCACGCCCCGTAATCACCCTACCCCCCCTCCACTATTCCTCCTTCATGGAGGCGGCCCCCCCTCTCTCTCTCTTAGGCCTCTGTAAATCCTAAGTTACTGTATACTGTGTGTTATTATTGGATTGGTTTCCTCCACTTCTCACCGTCCAGATCCTTTCTCGGTACATTGGTGACATTAAATTACGTGGTACTTAGTACATACTACTTGAACACGTTTTTGTGAAGATGCTTTAAGTATTTTATGTTTTGCTGAGTAGTTAATATCCCCAGCCTCGGTTCGTATTTGCATTCCTTTGTATAATGTATCCAAAATTTTACCCGTTTCTCCTTATTCATATTAGAAAAATTGTCAAATTTATATTTCGCTTTTTCATGTACCTTAATTTTTATGTGTCCAAATGTATTAAGTGTAGACGTAAGTGTATTTTACATTGTGAAAGGAATTCAGTACATTCTGATCACAACATTCATGTGGAATATTCGTAAACTGATTTGCAAGCTGACAAAACAGACCTTAGAAGTAAATAAAAACACCACTTGAATACATTCGAGGGTAAACATCCATAAGCAGAGGAGGGGATTAGGTTACTCCGGACTTTGAAGGTATATTATCCTTTGTCCCACTCTTAAGCATTCCATACAAAGTGACATCTGCTTGTTTAAAGTCCTTTTTGGCTTTAGAGGGGGATTATTTTCTGTGGCTGGAACCCAAAATTTCCTCTTGAGTATTACAAGACTCAGGTCGGTATACTTTAGAGATTTTGCTTTCTCTTTGACAGGATTTGATCTGGGATTCGAGAGAGTCTCCCGTTTTTCTAGTTTGCTCTTCGTTTATTTGGCGAATTACTTTTTTTTTTTTTTTTTTTTTTTTTTTTTTTTTTTTTTGTTTTTTTTTTCTTTTTTTTTTTGGTTCATTCTGCGGTTTGTGTACTTACGATAGTTGGAAAGAGTTTAGGAATGCTTGGGAAGTTTTCTTTTTATTTGCTTTTACTTCGTCTTTCTCGAATATGGATGCTGTGGGAATAAGGAAAACCAAACCCATACATATATAGTATAGAATGTAAATTTAATTGCTATTAATACGTTTTATATATAAATGTAGGTATACGTATATACATATGTACACATGCATGTATGTATGGACACAATATATATATATATATATATATATATATATATATATATATATATATACTATATTATATATATCGTGTGCGTGTTGAGATGTATAAATGATACATAAGAGCACGCACTGATCCAATATCATGACGCCAGGTTATTTTTCAACAAGCTATTCGTATATCTTTCCAGCGGATATAAACAAACGCATTCTGCACTCGGTGGTTGTAAGTCCTTTATTGTAAATCTTTATCTTCCAAGGAACAATATGGGAATTGCACAAAAAAGGTGGGGGGGGGGAGGAGGGTGCCGAAAGGCGCGAACAGCTACATCCCCCCTAAAACATCCCTCTTTTTGACGATGACAGCGTCGAAGATCCTTGACAAAGGACGTCTGTTGGTGGTTTGGCACCTGGAAGGTGTCATGTTCCTTCGGCTATCAGATCGTTTTGAGGTGTTGGGTGTCCATTGAGGCGCAAGAGCCTCAACAACGTCGCTGCAAACATTCTGTGAATTCCCGCCGTTTGCGAGCCACGCCTTGCTGAAGAATAGGGCGGGAAACGCGTTCCGGACCGTAACTATTACAATTGGTGAGAGATAGGGTATATATGGGGTTTAGCGCTTTCAACAAATGGATGGTTGGCGGCTTCCTTTTATCGCATTTCCATTTACAGTTTTTTTTTTTCGCTCTTTTGGCCTTTAGAAGGGTGGAAGGAGGGAAAACGTTTGGTTATGGTATGAGGCTGGTTAAAGGATACGATAGGACTCTTACTGCCATTTTTAAAGCTTAACCGAATTATTATTCAGAATCTTGATGACCGCAAAGTTTGCTGGGTGACAAAACAAAGAAATTAAATTTTGGCCTAAAATTTAGTAGTGACCTACTTTTTATCGGAGAATTTGCTTTGTAATGCGATTCTCAATTATTATACTATACTATACAATTAAAGCATCATTCCGCCTCTGTAGTTACTCAGACTTAGGCGAGATTATGCGAATTTAAAAAAGTAGGTAAATAACTTTGTGCCTCCCAAAGCAAATATATATACATTTATAACTTACAATTTGATATTGTCATCCATCGTTTAAGAAATTCCAGGCTTAGAGCAGATTAAAGGCCATCTTGTAGAATGACGGGGAATTTTTTGAGAACTATAACTTGAGCAGCCGGGTAGATCAACACTCGAGGGTAATTAGCTAACATAGAAAACGGGCAGAGACCCTATTTTCCTTCAGAGGTACCTCCTGCTTCTCAAGTTGGTTAACATTTGCCATATCGCCATCTTCTACTTAGCGCTAATGCATTCTACCAGCAAAGACATGAAAATCTCTCGCTATACTACCGAAATTGTGGGCATTTGCCGATGAATTGAGAACGTTTGTCCATCTCAAAGGAAATTAAATCTGCCTTTGAGGAAGAATTTACACATACTTTTACTTGTTCCCAGAACATTTTTCTAGCCTTGCCTCCGGTCGCTTTGTATCTCATCCATAACGCGTTCATGCAAATTTTTACTACTAATTGGTTACCAGAAAGTTAATTAGGTTTAGTAATTTCACTCATGGGTTTTCCAGTATTCTTCAACTGAAAATCCGGTCTTGCTTGACGAGAAAGACCTGTCTCAGAGTCCACTTCCTCTAACAGCGAAATACATAGCTTTCATCAGTCATTTTCCCCTGTGGTTTTGAGACTCCAGATCTTTGCTGTAATGCAAATTGGGAGGATTTGACGCACTGAGCTATAAACATATTCCTTTACTTTCAAGGTATTCATGAAACAAATATAGACAGAGGGAATGGTGCGTGAATAAAATTCTAGTTAGGAATTCGCCTTTCCTTTCCCTTTTAAGCCCAAATTATTTGTTTGCGACGTCGATGACGTAGCACTTGCCAAACCAGTTTACAACAGTCCATTGATTGGACAATGAATTTTGGAAATAATAATTTCTAACTAGAAATTTTGTAACGAAATGTTGATTTATCCTAAATAATTATTTATTTTGGATACTTGGCAAATGAGATTGCATTTTCTTTGTTTTGAAATTAAGTGACTATGAATGTTGAGTTGAGGATAATAATTATGTAAAGTGAATATGTTTACTTTTGCTTCTGTTTTAGATTATGATTTATAAATTGCACCTTTTCATTTTAGTTTAGCATAATGGAATAGATTTGGAAACAAAGAAATTTATCTAATAGAAGTGGGCTTGGAAAAAGTGACTTTTTGTATATTTTTCTTTTACATGTTACATTTTTGCCCTTGGAATTATATTGTATAATGTGGAATCTGATTTTTTTTCTGTTTCAGCTTTTTCACATCATGAGTTCAAAGGGCTTAATTTAATTTCTGACCTCGGAATGGACTGTCGCTATGACACTTTTTGGTTTTACTTTTGATTTTTCCCGGCTTGGAGAATATTTTTGGAAAAAGAAAAATTGAAAGGCTCCTTTGATATTTTAGAATTCACAAGTGTTGTGTTTTAGGAGATCATACAGTCAGTAGCTTCTTCACAGTCAATATAGTGCCGCACATATCCTGGATACTATACGTATACCATGGGCTTACAAAAACGAATGAATAGATCCCTTTCAAATATATTATACCGATATATTTTTGAGTTAGGTCTGATGCAATTAGGTCTTGAGATTTCTTACTGTCCCCTAGATTTTTAAAAAAGTATATTTTAAGTTAAAGAACAAAGTTATGTTTTGGAAACTAGTAAGTTTGTTGTTTAAGAGTAAATATGTATAGAAATTTGACTGCGAACGTACCAGAATTTTTTATAGTAGTAGTGCTTACAGAGTTCTACCAAGAACCACAAATGTATAGTTTTGAATATTTTTTCACCTTATGGCTCAGGAAAGTAAGATTCTGATGATGCGCGGCCGACAATATTTGGCTATGGCATGGTAGCTCGTAGCGGTTAAAAGTAGCTGAAGCAAATTTAGATTTATTAGTTCTTTAGCTAGTTTTATATTAGTGAACGTTAATTTCATCATCCGCACAAGCTAGTCTTAGTTGAGTGATTGATTTATGAAATTTATACTCAAGCCACCCTCTGCGGCACTTTTGGCCATTCAACGCTTTATACAGTGTAAAGATGGAACTGGAGAGGTTGGGAACCAAGATAAAATGATCTAAATATTAAAGGAAATGAAGTACATCGATCTTATAATGGTGGAACTGAGAGAAAACGCCAACGTTGTATTATGAAGTGACAGTCAGAGAGGTTGGACAACAGAATTAAAGAAAGGGAACGGGAATGGAGATTAAGTATACAATCCAAAATGTCGATGAACCTAGGGGCAGAAGGGACGCTCCAAACACACTTCAGTAATGCCTATACGTATTGCACCAATGGAGTTGCAGTGATGGCTCCCGAGGGGCGAGTGCCAGCCGTTGTGAGGAATCTTAAATGTTACTAAAAATGTACATTTTCCATTATTACTCCTCTTCGTGTCGTACTTGGTTAACAATAGGGTGAGCTCGTGTTGATTTATTTGATTATGTAAGAGACAACTTTGTTTAATAATTAATAGGCGGTTGATAGAATCAGGGAACTGCTAGGCAGAAGTGATGGTGGAGGGTGTTAGCAGTAGTTTTAAGTGGGGCTTGAAATTCTGGATGGTTTTAACATGTTGACTGGTATTGCATTACCTTTTCGTAAGTTATTGGAAGGTGGCAGTTACCACCAAACTCTGTTACTGAGCAACGCATCTTGAGAACTATAGTAGATTCACATCACCCGTGCATCTGATGCCTAGGCCAGTCCCTTACGACGCTCCTGATTGGCCGTTGATAAACCAGTCACAGTGGAAACTCTCAGTCTCTCTCTCGAGTTCACATAGGCAGGATGTATGTTCCACCTCTCCCGTGGGATACGTTTGAAAAAAATATCCCTCTGGAGAGGTGGAACATACATCCTGCCTATGTGAACTCTCTCAGAGACTGAGAGTTTCCAGCCCTGTGATTGGCTAATCAACAGCCAATCAGGAGCGTCGTAAGGGACTGGCCTTAGACATCAGATGCCCAGGTGATGTGAATCCACTATAGTATACAATATTTTTGAGACTTAGTAAGGACATTTTATTAGACGATCTATGTGGTTAAGTACCTTTGGTCAAGAGTTGACGTTTCTGATCGCTGTGGAATTTATTTTTGCCTAAATAAAACTTGAGTAGCTTCTAGCAATTAAATATTTCGTAAAGGCTCCATATGAAGGTTATTGATTCACTATTACAAGTACATATTATTAGTAAAGTAAATATTTATATCCATAAACAAATTTGGTGTATGTCTGTTCACTAAATCTTGCGTTATAAGGTATAGGGGTTTTGGAGGAATAGAGGGGTGAGGATGTTGTTTGATATTGTATGGGTAGAGTACTGGAAAAACAAGTGACACTATTCTTTGGTGCATGACCGAGAAGTTATTGGTTAAACTTTATACGGAGTCTGCTTAAGGCCAGAGGAATTGCACGGTTTAGCGGAGGTATGTACACAACATAGTGTAGTTTTAACAGTTATTACGAAAATAACCAGCGATATTTTACTTTCATTTGACATATTTATGTTTGATGAACAGAGTAATTTTTTTCTCTTTTACCTGCCGTGTCAAAATGGGAAATAATGAGAAAGAATGCGAAAAGATTGTATATAAAGACAAATTGTCTCTTACATGTTAATTTAAAGCTTTTAAAACATTAGTCCAAAATAATTATTGCTTTTCGCTCTTTTAACGTTGCTGTAATCATGTTGTTAATTAGATTTTTAACGCTGTTGATTGCCTTTCTTTATTCAAGGTTATTAAATTTTTTTTCTTTTATTATGAACATTAATTTTGAGCGGAATTCTGGACTTTCGCATAGTTTATTGCGTGTGCTTTTTTAAAAAGTCCTTTTTGACATCAGAGCCTAACTGACATATGTTGTACGTTGTATTTTAACACTGAATAGGGACGTTGGTTTAAAGAAGATAACAGCGATATCTCTAGTGTATCCTGATCGGCACCATTTGATTTTTTTAATCATTCATCGATTCGATATTTGAAAAATCCGAGTTATCAGATGTAGTTTTAAATCCTTTACCAATCCGATTTTTACTTTTTATGATTCACAGTCCCGTATTTCGATAACGTCCGTAATCTATACTGAGTTTGTGTCCTCAGGGGAAATTTAGGTTTTATTTCATTCTGGGAAGTTTTTTTTTTGTGTGTGTGTTTTGAGTAATGCTCCTTTTTTTGTATCAGTTTTGAAAGAGGGACAAGAATAGGATGCTGCGAAGTACGTTCACATTTTTTTTTGAAAAGGATTAACATAATAGAAAAGAAATTCGATATTTGTAGGCCATTAAGTACCGATAATGGATATAAGGCGCTAATGGTTCTCTCTCTCTCTCTCTCTCTCTCTCTCTCTCTCTCTCTCTCTCATGGAAATTGCTTAGTTTACACCCTAGGGAAACAAGCTGTCTATAGTTTAGCTTGAGGTAGTCTTTTACAAGCTTTTACAGAATTGTTTCGTGTAAACAGCGATAATTATGAGAATTTTGTCTTTTTATAATTACTTTTTTTCGCTGATTTCTTTCTGCGTTCGTTCTTGAACCGCTAATGTAAAATACTCACTTGAGGCTTGCAATAATTGTGTCGTCAGAATTTTTCTTATGATTGCACAAAATTTGTATAATGAGTCATAGTTCGGGGTGTAGGTCAGAAATTCTATACTATGATACTATATAGTATGTTATGCTCTCCTCTGACATGGTACGAGCTGGGCGAGGTTCCAAACTTTCACGTTAGGTTGTGGGTAGTTGAAGGGTGGACGGATTTTATAAGTCTAAGCCAGACCACCTACTCCCTTTAGTACCTTACCAATTTCTTGGACCACCTTTGGGCGAGAGACGGTGTCAGCTGAAGGCCACCTTAATCTAAATCAATCAGCCATCAGCAATCAGGCTGTATATTGTGGCCTTGCAATAATCGCTGGTGCTTGTGCCTAAAATTAGATGAAACTCTTCCAGTTGAAAAAGTGGCTGTAAAAGGAAGCAGAAGACCCTTAATCAAGATGTGAGGCTATAGAGGTGAGGTAAAGACAAGGCTATTGGCTTGTTAACCTGAATTTTAATTCCCCGTCGATTAAGGGAAAAAATATCCCAAACTTGGAAAATATTTTTAGCAGAGATGGACACATAAATAGCTTGAAACAGAGTGGAAGAAACATTCCTAGCAGTTATGTCTTAGAAGCAGATACAGAAATTTGTTTTTGTGATCTCACTGTGATGAAGTGATTTGAGTTTCCAAAGTCGATATATAACCGAATTGTTTCGCAAATTAGATCATTTGAACTTAATTTTTCATCATTCTTGAGTTCTCCAAATAAAACAAGTTCGACGTAAGGTTTTACAGTTGGTCCTCACATATAAGAAAGTTTTTCAAAGGTACCATGAAATCAACTGAATTTGCAGACTGTGCAAGAAAAACTTTTGTCTAAGCTGAAAATGAATTTGCAACTTACTCTGATTAGCTTGAATGAAATTTTCCTCGTTTATATCCACTTCAGCTCCAGTCCCTCAGTAACCACCATCCGACGACCAAAAAACAACCAATCAACTCTGAGAATATTGTTGAGGTTCGTCACTGGGCTTTTTATATGAAATGTCTTTTCAGGATACCTTTCATCCAGATTCATTTCTCACTATTGTGCATACAGGATTCAATTGATTATTTGTTAAGCTTTCTTTTGATCTGACAGGTTTCATGCTAGACATCGTAGATGATAGACTCTTGCTCTTACTTGTTCTAAGTGAAATAAGTATTTTAGCTATGTTATGTACGTTCAAATTACCAGCATCAGATTGTTCTTGACGATTTTTTCGATAAGCTCTTGTGTTTTGTTATGCGTTGAAGGGGTAGTATTCTGTACCTTCTTTTGTACTTAGTCTTTAGTGAGTTGAGTACTGACCATGAAAATAAACAGTAAAGCTTCTTTAGATTAAAAACTTACCCTTTGCTGCTTTTTTGCGGCCAAAAAGGCACCTATTACTAAGTCAACAGAGATGATTCCAGCAGTGTCACATACGTCTGAGATGTTATTATACCAGTATTTTGAATATTCTCTAGTTTGGATATCAGCAGAAGCAGAGAATCATTATATTTTGAAAAAAAGGGCTTGAGGGGTGTTTACGTTGTCTCATCTATGGCATTTTCTGTAGAATACGCGAGTCACACTTGATAGTCTTATAAATCTATACAGCTGTGAAGTTCGTGGTAATAATAACAGTTACTTCCTTACTAAGATACATGTACGGGGTGCTGTTTATGATACTTATGTCATTTTTAAATTCATTTTAGAAGCCTGACACTGCAAAAGGTTTAGATCCATTTTACTTTATTCAAATTTTTATTTGAGGTCCTGAAGCATTTGAAATTTCAATTGAAGAACTAAATAATGGCACGTAAGTCAGGGAATACTGATTATATGATGTCCATAACCTTACCTAAATAAATCGAACTTTGTTAGAAGATCTCGTACGTAGCATCTGTAAGTGCCGTGCCTTTGTCTCTGTGCATAAAAAGAATTGCTCATTACACAAAAAAGTTTTGTCTAAAATATATTTATGTATACATACATACATACATACATACATTCTGGTCGATGACCATGATTGTTTTGAATAAGTTTTGAAAAAATGAACTCAACTTTTTTTTTTTTTTTTTTTTTTTTTTTTTTTTTTTTACCGTAGAATTGTGGAAAAGTCCTACTTAAAGTGTAAAGTATGCGTTATAAGTTGAAAAGAGGCTGAAATGTTTTCTGAATTCTCCAAGGCTGGAGGTTTGATGTATTAAGTATAATTACTTTTATTTATTTGAATATATTTATATATTTTTAATTACATATGTAATTTGCTCATCATAACTATAATTCTCTCTTGTGATACATAGAGATTGTATGCTATAAATATTAAAACGGTAAATAATATATATATATATATATATATTATATACATATATATATGTGTGTGTGTGTGTAATATATATATATATATATATATATATATATATATATATATATATATATATATATATTCCATTTTGGCAGTTTTCATTTATTTACCCAACACCTTTTTCGAGGCCCGGTGGTAGTAGTCTTGGTCAGAGTACCATCCCGACGTTTGATGTTTCCTCATCTCCAACCACTTTTTTTGAGGAGCAAGGAAAATCAAACGAAAGTTTGAGGGAAAGCGAATTTCAAATGGGAACTTCAGTGACAGCATTTGTAGGGGATGGGTTATTCGGGTCGGATTCAGATTTTTGAAAAAATGAGAAACTTATAAGAAAAACAAAGAAAGGGGAAATTTTTAACGTAATGAAAAAATGAAACGATTAGGGTACATGTAATGTGTACATTAAGTACATTCATGCATGTATGTGCTTAGTGGGATTAGAGGATGTCGTTAATTAAACAACGAACAAGGTTTTCAGAGGCCTGTAATGCCGTGGAAATAAACGTTATGCAGTATTTCATGGAAAACTATTATTTAATGACTGCAAAACATACTAAATAACGTTGGAGAAGGAAGGGTAAGGCAGAAAATTTATGATATTGCCTTTGTCTTTCCAGGCAAACAGAAAATGTGTTGTAAAGTGGGATATGACTATTGTGGAAATTCCTGCCCAGAGGGAAAAGGAGTGGGTAGAGGGTGAGAGGACTGACTTTAAGGCATTTGACTAGAGGGCACATGATTATCAATTAAGGGAATGAGAATGAGATCCGTACCGGAGAGATGTAGAGAAGTGGGTGATTATTGTATAAATTTTTTCTTCAGGCTGTTCTGTTACTTAATATGAGACCCTGGGAGAGTGTCTTCGTGTATGTATGCGTGTGTTTGTGTTTGTATATGTGCGTGAGAGAGAGAGAGAGAGAAAGACAGACAGGCTGGGAGGAAATCTCGAAACTAAACTGGTTGAGAAGCATTATTATCTTTTGCCTGTGCGCCCCAGAGCTAAGAATAACTCTTCGAAATGATAAAGGTTCAGTATAGTTGAGCAGAGAGCTTTCGCAGAGGATGGGGCTGGGTGCCAGGGGAGGGAGGGGGAGGGGGAAGGGGAAGGAGAAGGAGGCTGGAAGGCAAACGCATTCACTTATACTGCCTGGGAATTTATTTAAGAGAGGTTGTTCTTTAAGTACTGGTAGGATTTACTGTAATGGATTTTTTAAAAGGTTTCCGTCTCGTATTTTCTTTCTATTGAAATGTGTGATTCTGTGCTTTTCCTTTGTTATGCTTTATGATAATGATGCGTCATGAATTTTCATGACGCTTGTTTACTGGCTGCTAGTGGTGATGAATGTAATGCCGTTCATGAGTGTAAAAGGAGTGGGTGTCGTTGTGCTAATTGAGTTTATTGTATTTCTTTTATATTGGGGAATTCATACGACTTGGGTTTCCCCTCAGAAGTTTGTAGACGTGCGAATTTGATTAGACTGCAGCACTGGGTTATCTGTTCTTTTCTTATGTAACTTTTGTTGTTTGTTTTAATGATTGGAACGTTCACTCTAGATTAAATGAAAAGGTAGGAATATGACTAGGTAAGAAGGTAAGTAGAGTATTATGGAATTTTCTTCTTATTGATTACAGCAGGGCTACGTTTGATTAAGATTTCTCGCTAACCTCGTAGTCGTTGGCTTCTAATCCTGCTTCCTCTCCTAATATATGGGCCAACCTCTTGTTTTATTCGTGCTGATGTTGAACAGGAGCTTAGACTTGTATGGATATTCTTCATTCTCTTCAACATTATATATATATATATATATATATATATATATATATATATATATATATATATACATACATATATACTATATACACATACACACACACACACACACACACACACACATATATATATATATATATATATATATATATATATATATTAGTTGCTGGCCCTATGCTATCATTTCTGTCCTGTCTGCGACCCGCCATAGTTGACTAACCATGGGTTAAATTATTTAATTTATTCATGGCGTAGGTCAAAATGGCACAATAGTTTTTCACGACACTTGTTGCATTAATGATATATTTGCGATGTATGAAAAGCAGTAAAAATAAAAGAAAAAATAAAGAACTCAAACAAGAATGACTTTTGACAGAAACTAAAATTGAGACACCATTTGAAGACTTTCACTAAAGAGAAAAGTAAAAATGGTCTTCGATGCAGGATTTTTTTTATTTTATTTTGCTTTTTAATTTTAAAAAGGTGAAAATCTATATTACTATGGACAACGGGAGTATAAAACAGACTGCTGCACTTGAGTTATGCCCTAATAAGTTTGTAACAAATACCTTAAAAGTCAGTGCATGGGAGAACCAAGAATGAACCTGAAACTCCCAGATAAAAAGGAAGCAACACGGAGCCTCCAAAATCATCATCCTTAAAAAAAAAAAAAAAAAAAAAAAAAAGGCTTATCTGGTGTAGGCATCAATAGCATAGTCAAAATAGGAAGCAGCAAAGCTGCAAGCAAGTAGTTTGGCAAACGAATATCAGGATTAGATTTGCACCTTAAGAAAGGGAACGTGTTTAGGGTAGTAAGATCAGTTTTGTTCATTTTTTCGGAGATGCTAATTTGGGTGTAGGTTGTTTTTTGCTTATAATAACAGTATGAGAATTTTACGGAATAGTTTGACTTGCATGAAGTTTAGATGTGTAGTAATTAGGTAATGTACAATAAAATCACTATAGAAACTTAATTTGACATATATATCACTGGGACAGAATAAAGAGTCATGTATATATATATATATATATATATATATATATATATATATATATATATATATATATTAATCAGATCAACACGTGATTCTTCTATCACACATCCGCACAGGTGGAAAAATAAAGAGACTGGGTCTAGGTACTAACTGGTTTCGACTCTATTTCGACGCTATTGACAAAGGATCGATCAGTCTGAAGATGGCTTGGAAATGAAGTTGAAACCGGTCAGGATATACACAGTCTTTTTTTTTCTCTCCCATGCTGATGTGATATGAATGAGTGTGAAGATAATGAGTACATTAATGGTGTGAATGAGCGGATAAAATTCCATTTGGAAATTAATTTTAAGAGACCTGATACTCAGGCAGTGCTTAAACATTTGTGATTACTTGATACAAACAAACAGCTGCTTTCCTGATTTGTGTTATCATAACCTGGGTACTAATATACAGAAGCTTAGAATTTGCTTTCTTAAGTTTAGAATGCATATCAGACACAGATGTTTCATATGTAAGGGTTTATGTCAAGAACAAATGAGGGAAGAAAGTGGAACCATGGTCGTAAAGTTCCTCAAAAGCCCATCGTTCTTCCTATAAGGCAATGATTAAGTTTACATGCATTTCTGAGCCATATCATACCTTAATCGTCTGTATATGTACCATGTTGCTTCAACAGGAGTATATTGGGGATCGGGCATTCCTTTATTCAGCAGAGGAGACCTCTGTCGTCAGTGGTCAGGGGGCTATATATATACTTCCTTTCATTCCACATTAAAACGAAGGGGAAGTAGTGAGCAATTGTCGAGAAATGAGTGAAATTTGAGTGAACGAAGTTGAAATAACCATTCCTGATGATAGTAATGATATATCATCTTATCACGCAATTGGAGACGGAGGTGCCATGTCAGCTATTCACTATTATTATATATGACATTGGAAGAATTTCAATAAAAATAGCAACAATTCCTGATTACGATCTTTGCATACAACCAAATAAGTTCTTTAAAACGTAAATGATATGCGTCTATCTTTCGTAAAATTTCCATTTTATTTTAGTTTTCATTTTGGCTAAAACGCGATAGCCGTCTGTGGAAAACAAACAATCTCGGAGGCAGGGAATGGTGTGTCCGATGCCTATCGCGGCTGCCCTCGAAAACCCCGTAAAGCCAATATCATTTTTAGATCGGAGTTATTTCCACTGAAGGTGGGTTTGCCTCGCCCGGGTGAGTGGCTCTCTCCTGTCCTTAGCGGTATGAGTTTGTTGGGATCTCTCTCTCTCTCTCTCTCTCTCTCTCTGAGGTTTTCTATTTGATTGACATCGAAATCTTTGATATCTTTTTTTTATAGAAGCTTCTCGTTTTAAGATTGTTATTTTGGTAGTGTTCGGAGGACTTATGCTTTCGATTGTCATTTAGCTAGAATCTGTATTCAACATTCTGTTTATTTTCCATTTGATGCCAGGCCAGGAAGAGGAATATCCATGAATTACGTTTATATTCTGATGAGTGTCTACTGTGAAAGTTACATTTTAGACGATTTTAGTCATGGGATTAGTTGTTATTCTTTAAACTCATCTTTTCTTACGAACCACATCTTAGCCTTCAGTTGCAGAATTACATAGTTATTAAGCCTTTATACACATAATTAGCTATCCACGTATTAATCTGCACAATATTGATGCTGGCCAGCATACAGTCTTACTACTGTGTGTATGTATATATATATATATATATATATAGATATATATATATATATATATGTGTGTGTGTGTGTGTGTGTGTGTGTGTGTGTGTGTGTGTGCGTGTGTCTATAAGAATGTAACTGGATAGATGTGAGTTTTAATTTTTTTAAATTATTTTTTTCCGGAGGTTAAAAGATGTTTTTTGTTTTCTCCAGAATAATTGCCTTAGAACCAATGCATAATAATAACCTGTGAAAAATCCCTACTACGAGAACTTGCTTGTCTGGTCGGTGTGTAATATAATAATAATAATAATAATAATAATAATAATAATAATAATAATAATAATAATAATGTTAAGCTTAAAATTCACATTCTCGTGAAGAACAAATTATTAAAAAAATCCACAATGATGAGGAACACTGCTCAGGTGTTCAAAAGTCTTTGTTTTTTTTTACATTGAAATATATTTTAACCTATAATTGTAGTTTTTTTAACAACAACAACAATAATAATAATAATAATAATAATAATAATAATAATAATAATAATAATAATAATAATAATAATAATAATAATATCGGGTTATGTCTTCATGTACAAAGACAAACAATTGCCAATGAAAAAAGCCTTTGCGCAGAATTAGTTTCGCATTTGCCGTTGTCATAGCAGAGCCTCTAATTATAATAAGTGAACTCCATTCTATTTTCACTCGGATAGATAAAATGAGTTTATCAAATGAAAAGCAATTTGAAACTACTACATGAAAATAGCTTCATAGTTCAATTTGCGTTGTTAATATTGTTCTGTGGGTTAAAGCCAATTATTATGCTCTAGCAATTTTCGTGCAATACGTAATTATGAGTTTAATACAACTTCATTTCCATATGCTGTTATTTTTTAAACTTACAGCTAGTTTCCAGTATATATTTCTAAACAAGTAGTAAGAACGTGTTTAAATCGTAAGTGCAATAAAGTATTTATAAACTAAAGCAGGTGCGGTAATATATTGTGAATTCTTTCGTTTAGAAAATGAGTAGCCGAAAGAATGTAAAACAATGTAATTGGTTTTCTCTCTGGACAAATAATCTTTTCTTTTTTTAAGTCAGTGTGTTGATTTCTTTTGTTTATCCTCACAGCTCCTGCTACCCCATGGCGAGGATCAGCCCCAAATCAATTCACCACTCTATTTTCTAAAACCCACAGCTACTCTGCCTTAAGACAATCTTCGTCGTTTACCATTTGAAAAGAAGGTTTCGGGTTTTATAGCTTTATTGTTTTATGTGGGGGCTATTGTATGTGTCCGAGCTGGCGGTGCGGCCGTGGTGGGTGAGGCAGCTGCTCCTGCTGCTGCCACTGCCTGTCTCTTCCTCTGCTGCCTGGGTTCCCGCCGACTCTAAGCATGATCCGCCTCTGGTCTAGCTAGTGGCGCTCTAGTCTAGCTAGTGGGTCCGCGTATCCGTGGCTGAGGACCTTCCAACGAGATTTAGGAATCTCTCTCTCTCTCTCTCTCTCTCTCTCTCTCTCTGTGTGTGTGTGTGTGTGTGTGTGTTTGTGTGGATGGCCTTCGGTTTCTTGAACTCGTGTGTTGACAGCTTTGGTTGAACGTAGCTAAACTCTCCTGTGATGTTTGGCTAATTGGGTGTTGACTGCCATAAAATTCACTGTTAATCTCGGCTCATGGCTATCTGAAAGTCTACTTTTATTCTTATCTTTAAGGATGCTGATATTACCCTTTGAACTGGCAATTTTTACGACAGGTCGGTAAAAAAATAAAGATTATATTTTCTTCGCTTAGGTATCGACGAAGTTTCCAAAGATTAGTCGAATTATTAAGACTGTTGATACGTGTGAAAAATTACATTTTCTATTGTCATTTGTTTATAATCTTGGTAGTTGAAACTCAAGGCTTATATCGTGAGTTCTTGCCACATTCTAAAACTGATTACATTTTTGACAATTAAAAGCCACAGTAGTGTTAAAAATATATTTTTGTACAATGTTAAAAATGACTAGGAGAGACTTTCGGATATGGCTCCGTATCCCTCTTCAGTCCTGAAGAGGGATACGGAGCAGTATCCGAAAGTCTCTCCTAGTCATTTTTAACATTGTACAAAAATATATTTTTAACACTACTTGGCTTTTAATTGTCAATATTATAGCCTCGTTAGTTCAATTACTTTTTTTCTCGTGACATCCGTGTATTTTAACGAAATGATTGCTTTCAAGGTGAAAAACCCAAATAAGAATAATAAAGAAAAAAATCTGTGATTAGAAACAGTGTAGATGATATTGAGTTGAATAGGTGTTGTACATCGTAATACAGTATAATAAAGGCGCCCGTGTTGCATTCCAAGAAACGGAGCCGCTCGCTCCCTCAATGAATACCGTAATTCTGCTCAGTGGCACGTTTTCATTTTCGTCCTTTTTAATCATGGAAGAAAAGTGAGTCGGATCCAATTTACCTCGTCCTTGCCATGAATAATTAGGCTCTAATGGCGACAATAAACTCTGCGATCTTCTCGCCATAAATTTTTTCCCCCCTTTGTCTCGCCTCGACTCCTTTGGCAGTCAGTCGGCCGATCCATCGATAATTGTGTGTGTTTGTGTTTTATGGCTGCTAAGTGATATACCGTGTAGAGTTATGCATTGGTCCTCATTAGCTTTTCAAATTAGGGTATACAATACATGCGCTGTTGAGACAAGGTTTCAAACGGGCGTCTTCAAGGATTACTCATGAACGAAAATTTAATGGTGGACAATTTATTTCTCTGACAAGTGGCCCGAATTTGCAAAAGCTTTGTGTATGAGCAACATTATTTTTCTCCCTTACTAGGAAGAAAGTTGGCCGTTAAAGTGCATGGGCTGCGTTCTACATGTACAGAGCAAAAGTGGAGAGAAAAAAAAATGCCTAAAAGAAAGCAGCATTTTTCTGACATCAGGCTTGATTCTCAGGAGAAAGGCACTTTTCCCTCTCCCTTTCTTTTTATTGATCCATCTATAGGATCGATGTGGTGTATGGAGTTTTCATTTACCTACCCTGCAAGAACTGAAGAATTCTATCCCGGATAGGACAGAACAGTTCGGGTTTGTTCCTTTAGCCAAGTATGCCTTAAGGTGCGTCGTCCACACGGTCGAACAATGTCCGACGGACAAACATTGTTACCGTATCATAGGCGAAGCGTTGAAACGATGGAAGTAGATCTGGCAGTGGTACCAGATGAGGTTGTATACCACTGTTTTTACTCTGCTCACAAGGCAAAGACCGGCAGACAATTGTTAATTGGTAACAATGTTTGTCTGTCGGACATTGTTCGACCGTGTGGATGCACCTTAAGGGAGTGAGCCGAGTTATTTTTCTTTGCCTGGAAACATTTTCATATATATAATATATATATATATATATATATATATATATATATTATATATATATATATATAATGTGTGTGTGTATTTATGTATAAATATATATGCATATATGTATTTATTACATGCGCATGCGCCATACAGTAGGGTGCCACCCGCAGGTTAGAGTTTCCCAGGCTTCACAAAATCTGTAGGGTTGAAATCGCAAACCTCATGACCCCAGCTGATGCTTGTACCCAGTATTATGTGGCAGGCTCTGATCGAATGACTTACGTTGCGAACACAAGACAGTATTACCCTAACTCCTAACTACAGACTACGGCACCATAATGATGAAATTAACACACACACACACACACACACACACACACACACACACACACACACACACACCCTATTTCTGTTAACACCGTTGTAACCCTGATCACTGGTACAAGTGATAAGAAGGTAGGTAGCTCGAATGAGTATAAACAGTATCCCGGAATGGAATAAAAAAAAAATTAGGACGGTTAAAGCTGGTGACTGATTTCACTTTATACGATAGGAGTGTTCAAGATTACATCTTAAATTGGTTCTTAGTATCTCCACCTGGGTTGACCACTCTGTTTATAGAGTTATGAACCCACTGAAACCTCGTCTTGAGATTATTTTACTAATCTGTGTGAAGCGGATCTAGCAGTTCCCCGAAATATGTTTTACGGTTGTCATGACAAACTATTTTCCGATTAGATAACACAAATGAGCGAACTACTGATGATTTTTGTATAAAGGTAAACCGACATATTGTCGGATTTGAAGAGTTTACGAGCTTCTTAGATATTTCCTGTATAACGAATTTGATTTTGCATGTCTTGTTTGTTTGCTTTTCGATAATTGAGGGACCGTTTCAGTATAGTTTGCGCTTTGTCGAGTCAGTCCTAAGCAGTCTCGGATTCATTGCAGCCAGCGATGGTTTTGATATACCAAGATTAATTAAGAAAGGAATATAAGGAGCGGTGACTATAGCCTTGCATTTTGCAGTAAAAGCATGTTTAGGAAGACAAATGGTTTTTTTTTCTTACACTAGAGGCACCTGCCTTTTTTCCACATTTATCAGCGATTTTTTATGGGTCTTTTGTTTTATACATTCTCTCTCTCTCTCTCTCTCTCCTCTCTTCTCCTCTGGGCTCTCTCGCTCTCTTCTCTTCTCCATATATATATATATATCTATATATATATATTTATATATATATATATATATATACTCTTTCCTATTTTAGACGTTTGTTAAAGTGGGTTAGAATAATTGTTACTTATCCCAAACTTTATAACAATACCTAGAATACAGAAGTTATTGTATTTGCATATGACGCAACACTTACGTAGAATGAACAGAATGCTGTTATTAATACCGATATATATATATATATATATATATATATATATATATATATATATGTGTGTGTGTGTATACATTATTTATATATGTATGTATGTATATACACGCACACAAGATAGACATATTATTACTACGGTAGAAAACTAAAACCTTAGGTTCCATGAGTAGGTGAAAGGCAACATTATACATCTGGCAGACTATTCTTTGAAATACTACGCAAATTAATTATATCATTTATCATAATATACAGTCATAATCCTTTTTCTTCCTTGTATTTCTTTCATATCTGGCCCATGTATTTTGTTCAGGCTTGTTATTCATGGTCCACCAATTAGATCAAAGAGAATTGATGTCCGTCACGAATAATAATAATAATAATAATAATAATAATAATAATAATAATAATAATAATAATAATGATAGTGTACCTTATGCCGGAATCTCCTCGACCGTCTGCAGATT
>NC_061088.1:68387999-68412999 GCF_015104395.2 Macrobrachium nipponense
ATCTATATATATATATATATATATATATATATATATATCTATATACACACACACATACACACACACATACACGTTCCCCTTTGTTAATCGATTAAGATCTTTTAAGTGTTGAAATCCGGCGCTTGTCGACTGTCAAACTTGATTGAAAATTATCTGAAAAGTCCCTTTAGTAATTATGATTTCATTTTAATTGTTATTGAGGTTGGTAAGCAATCTATATCCCACCAAGAAAACAATGAGGTAATTTAAGACCTTAATACTTTCAGTTTATTACTTTTTGGAGAGAAAATTATATTTGAATGAATGTATACCTCAATTTAAGAGTGGTTCTATTTTATTTGTAATGTTTTTAATAAATTTTCGTCGATATAGATTTAGACGTCGTAGTTTTATGGGATACACAATAAAAGTATTTAGAAAATTAAGAAATAACTTGGAATAGGTTTGGCTGGGAAGAATGAGTGGAAGAATGTGGCCAGGGATGTGTATGGTCAAAAGATTAGTCTTTGTGGCCCAAAGAATGGGAAGGGGACAAAAGACAGAAGAGGCAATTTGACAGAGAGAGAGAGAGAGAGATTATTTTCTCTTGCTGTTATCCTCAACAATCCTGCTATGATATATACGATTATCCAGTATTATTTATTTACTGTTTTGTCTTAAGAATATTGATTATATCGAAGTAATTTAGATATAAGGTTGGAATATTTATCGCCAGAATACCGAATCCTCCCCCTGAAATATTTCAGAGCTGTATCAGCAAGTTTCAAGTAGTTTGATTTCCTGCCGTCGAGTCCACTGGAAAACCAGTTAACTGATTCTTTCTTCGAAATATGTCAGATTCGCCATGTCTGGCTTTTTCGGCTCATGCGACTTGTTCAGTGGGGTCCATCTCTGCTATCTTGTTATGGCCTTTGCATTGCAGAAGTTCGCTTCCCATAGTAAATTACCCTTTGGCTTTCTTCCCATCAGAGCGTCTTGTGTGTGTGTGTGTGTGTGTCTGTGTCTGTGTCTGTGTGTGATTGTGACCGCTGAGTTATAGTTTAATTTGTGTATTTTTTGTTATTGTAACTAGCTTAAACACGAGTCAGTGTTGCTAGTTGCTATCGAAAACTATTTCACCTGTATTGTTAGGAGTGATGGAAATTCGATAATGTTATGCAGTATTTTTTTTTTTTTTCAATTACCTTTCTTGGAACGTTGATAACCACTTTTGCGCCTCGAGTCCTCGACTTTCATAACAATTCCAATAAGAACGTTTGAAAAGAAATTCAAATATGAAAGCTATGGTCATGTTGATCGTGAGGCAGATACAATATCAATAATTTTCGTCGTAGTAATTATTACCGCTTTACGTGAACATCGTAAGATAAAGTTCAGTTCAGATTTCACACTGATAAAATGCTTTGAAGAAATAACAGGTAAAGTGTATTATATAATCTAATAAGAATTTACTGATACGGTAGAATTATTGCAGTCTTATAAAATTTATGTTCCGCTTCATGTGCTGAGTAATTAACGTAATTGGGGATGGAATCAGAGTCGTCATGACTTCAAATGTACCGACGAAGTATTAACCGGATTTTCTATAATCATATTAATATCAATCAATCGGGGATAATTTCCACTAACGACCACCTAATATATATAAGTCATTCGTTAATTTTCACTGTACTCTCTGTATCGTTCAGCTTTGAACACCATTACCCTGCAGTTGATGTTGGAAACCTCTCCAATATTCTTAGACCTGCCACCTCGGTGACCGCGAGTTCGATTCTCGGGCATTCCATTGAGGGGGTTGGTGATGTATATTTCTGGTGATAGAAGTTCACTCTCGACGTGGTTCGGAAGTCACGTAAAGCCGTTGGTCCCGTTGCTGAATAACCACTGGTTCCTTGCAAAGTAAAAACACCATACAAACAAACAAACAAAACAAACCAATATCAAACAAATATGAAACAAAATGCAATCAGAATAATGTCGGTCTTAAATACTTCATTCTTCGGCATCACAGAGACTTGAAACAACGTTTAATCCAAATGATGAATGGTCTGCTTCAATTTGTAATGGAGGCTTTTTGATTAGGACATGATACTGCAAGAAGTGCCCCTCATTAATGTCTCCCTCTGTCCTGTGCCCATGGGTGGAAGACAAATGGTTGCCACAGGAGACAGCATTATACTTTTCTTATAAGGCTATGTAAGGCAGATTGCGAGTGGATGTTTTGTCGTTGAAATTGTTTGGCTATAATATTCCAGAATCCTAGTATGGAAGGTCTTTGTAGTTGTAGGTGATGTTTGGTTTATTTTAACCTAAAAAGCGTTGACGACCTCAGCGACATATACGTTATATATATATATATATATATATATATATATATATATATATATATATATATATATATATATATATATAATGCCGTTAAATGAAAATTGTAAAGCATAAGTACTCCTCACAGGTTGGATTTATAGATTCTGGACTTATCACGGGCTAAAAAAAAAAAAAAGAAAGGAGCGGTTGAATTAAACTCATCTTTCCGAAGGATATCAAAGCATTAGCAAAAGATTTTCCAAGAACCATCAGTCACAATGGCGTCAAAAATGTCTAATCTGTTGATTTTCGAAGACGACATTCTAGAAGTGATAACAATATGAAAATATTCACACAAAAAAAAACGAAAAATACAAAGGATGTAATGTGTTAATTTAATGCAATTATACACACACATATATATATATAAATATAATATATATACATATATTTATATTTACATACACACACACACACACACACACACATATATATATATATATATATAATATTTATATATATAAATATATGTATATATTTTATTATATATATATATATATATATATATAGATATATATATATATATATATATATATAAATATATGTGTGTAAAATTACATTAAATTAACACGTTACATCCTTTGTATTTTTCGGGGTTTTTTGTGAATATTTTCATATTGTTATCACTTCTAGAATGTCGAAAATCAACAGATTAGACATTTTTGACCCCATTGTGACTGATGGTTCTTGGAAAATCTTTTGCTAATACTTTGATATCCTTCGGAAAGATGAGTTTAATTTAACTGCTCCTTTTTTTTTTTTTATTTAGCCCGTGATAAAATCCAGAATCTATAAATTCAACCTGTGAGGAGAACTTATGCTTTATAATTTTCATTTAACGGCATTGTTATTATTGAACGGTTATTTTATGTTCATAATTCATTTGGAATTATATTCATAATTCATTTGGAATTCATGGACCATTTTTAAACTAACGCAAAGCTAGGATTATTTTGATCAGTACTATTGCTGCAGCGCCGTAGAAGTGCAAAAGCTATAGATGAATGGTTCCAGCTGTCGTAGAAATGATTATCTATAATAATAATTACCATGGCAGTTGTCACTTTTGCAGTGGCTTGCAAATAAAGCAGAATGAATATCGGTGAATATTTTATTAGACCACGAAGTATTGTATATTTCCTCAATGCACGATTCATTGTTCTTATTTCGTATCCATTATATCCATATAAAAGAATATAAAAAATAAGCAAAATCCAAATCTGGATTGGGGAGTAAGTGTATATCGATATATATATATATAATATATATATAGATATATATATATATATATATATATATATATATATATATATATATATACATGTTATATATAAATAGATATATCTATCTATTGTGTATATATATATATATATATATATATATATATATATATATATATATATATATTTATATAGGTGTGTTTAACTTTTAGACCCTAATCGAGGTAGATAAAATTCATTATAAATACTGTAAATCACAGGTAGGTCGCTATTTACTAATTGAATATTTGAAGACTGGATTTTAAACTTAAAATCCGGTCTTCGAACATTCATTCTCCTGTGCACTGGGAAATTATCTAATATTTTATTGATCCACATTCTGTTAATATATTCTC
Organism: Macrobrachium nipponense; assembly: GCF_015104395.2. Classification (NCBI taxonomy): domain Eukaryota; kingdom Metazoa; phylum Arthropoda; class Malacostraca; order Decapoda; family Palaemonidae; genus Macrobrachium; species Macrobrachium nipponense. The sequence goes on from NC_061088.1 coordinate 68,391,982, forward strand.
TCAAGAATTTGGCCAAAACCGGTTCATTCGTCCCAGAGATGCTTATTTTTGGCTTGAATAATTAGCCTTGGTCAAACCGACTTCATGATTAACAAAACAGAAATTTGTCTTGATGCAATTTTCCAATATCTCTCGTCTGTACTGATAGATCAGTCTTTTAGCTCCGCTCGTTTTGTCTTTGTCCGAGGCATCTCTTTCTCCTCTGGCTTCGTGCTTAGAAAACGGGGAAGCAATTCCTCAGTGTAGATAAACAATCTGCCGTTCTGTAGGTCGTCATTATTTCCCCCCGTCAAGGCATCAAACTGTCAGTCTTATTTGATAATGAGTATACTTAGCATATGGGTGAAAAAAATGGCTGACTTTGACGTGACCCTCTGATGTAATGATATAACCCAGGTTTTGATCAACAAGTTTAATTGAATATGTTGTAATTGATGCATCCTCGCCTATTATAAATAATAGCCTTATTTTCTTAGCTAAGGATAGTCATTTTCTTACCTCGTATATATAGCGTGCCCTTAGTGCATTGTCCCAACAGACTTCATATAAGTAACGGTTTAGAGCGAACCTAACCGCTCATCAGAGGCCGAAGCTGTCCGCCCCCCTTTCCTCTTCTTTCCCAGATATTGCGGTTTGACGTTCCACCCCTTTTTACTATGGGTAGCAGATCACTCGCCTTGGAGCTTGACGCTTTACGTGTAACAGTGTATCTGCAATAAAATAATAGCACTGTCTTTTTAACGCATTGTCTTGTGAGAGCTTCACGTGGAAATTTTTAGATAAATTTGAGATGGCAAGAATAGGTAGGTATCGTTACGCAGACGGTTGTCTAATGTATCTATTTACATAGAATTGTACCATTGAAGCATTTACATAGAATTGTATAGTCCTGAGACTGCTGAGCTGACAATTTTCTGTTGTCAGTAACTAATTCTTAACAACCGGAGATGAACATTTTGTACGAGCTGTTTTTCAAGATTAACCATAATAAGAATGGTGTTAAACAGAAAGTTGCCGTTTTCATATTCGAAACCAAGCATTTAAGAAATAGTGGATTATATACTTAAAAATCGAAATGTCCATAGCTTGTGTCAACAAATACACCTGCATTCAAATGTACCTATCTACAATTGACATGCATTCACTTCTGTTTACGTAGTAAATGTCTACACCCAAGCTTAAAGACGAGACAGTATTTGTAAATACATTGACTATGTTGATAAATAAGCAGATAGACGGATGAGGTTCATAAATACAGATATTGATATGGAGAAGGAAAGTCTTATATTGGTAGTAAAAAGTTTTTTAATTGGATTTCATGCATCCTGTTTTCCCGAAAAAAATTAATCACGAAAGACCGTAATGTAGCTACTCATATTAACCGATTTATATTCATGTGTAATTGCTCACCTTTGCATAGAAATACATGGCACAATATGGCACACGGGATTGAAGACTTTGGTCCCTTGTATTCTAAAATCCTTCCCCAAATTTAGGAGACTCCTTCTCATGTGAGCCTAGTGGAGCTTTTTGTTCATTGTTGCTTCAAGAAGTATTTTCACTATTTTTAAAGCTTTTATTTCAGATGTAAGAGTACACGTTAGAGCCCAATCTTGCCTTGTTTATTATTATTATTATTATTTTTTACCGAAAATCCTTCATTATCTTTTTTCCCTTTCGGTAACAAATAAAAAAAATAAAAAAAGATCTGGCGGTAAGGCTCAAGAGTATGTCCGTGGATGTGAAAGGGTACTTGGGCACAATAGAGGGGCATCATCTTTTGGGCTTCCTACCCTGCCCATTATCCCAAAGAAATGGTTCTAACTGCTAGTTCACTGTCACCCCCAACCAGCCCTGGGAAGCAGATAGCTTTTGTGGTTGAGGATTCCAGCAGGTTTGGTTGGAAGCGCCAGAGACTGACTGAACCGTAGGGTCGAAACCCTCGTGGTATGCAATTTTTTTTATTGTTATTTTTTTAAGGTTTAATTCGTGAGTCGAAATGTGGTTATTGAAGCATAGGAAGATGGATTCATTTCCTTGTTAGTTGAAATGTGATTAGTGAAGTATAGGAAGATGGATTTATTTCCTGCCCACCTCTCTCTCTCTCTCTCTCTCTCTCTCTCTCTCTCTCTCTCTCTCTCTCTCTCTCTCTCTCTCTCTCTCCGGTTTCCCACATTTTTGTCAATGTACAAAGCTTTCAATGATAATATATGACTCTTAAGGGGGCCGGCCCGCTTAACGCTACGGCCCCCAAGAGAACCATATGGTACCATTTAATATTTTTAGTGTAATCAGTATGGCAAACAATGAAAAACATTTTTTTTCCATAATCCGTATTACACACAACACATAAATATATAACACACACACACACACACACACACACATATACACACACATATATATACATATATATATATATATATATAAATATATATATAATATACATATATATCTTATATGGTTAAGATCTAAATTACACGTGATTGATATGTCATTTTAAAAGATTTTATTTTTAATCCACCTAATATATGTGTATGTATATTGTTGGTACATATATATTATATATATATTATATATATTATATAATATATATTATATATATATATATAATATATATATATATACATATGCTTAATATCCCAATGATGTATGTAATATTACTATTTGGTGTTATGTGTGAGCTTGAGTATTACGGAATCATAGACTTTTATCTGCTTTTCCCCACTTGTACATTGCGACATTCTGTACGTTCATATTAAGAGTCCTTCTTTGGAAACCAGCCGTAGGATGATTCCTCGAGAATGATCCCGAAGGCCAAATTTTCCCGAAGTCAAAGAGGAATTGTGGTTACTGATAGCCAACGGGGTAATTTTTTTTTTTTTTGTTCGGAATTAGCCGTCTGTCACTGCAAAATGCTGAGTCTCATCAATTTAAGAGCGCCATGCTTCACTTTTAGATGAGGGAGTTTAGGTACCACATTCGAAACGACGGGTATTCTTTCGCTTCTTCTAGATATCAAGGATTAAGAGTTTGGTGAGAGTGGTGTACTATAATGTGAGTGCATGCTCTTGCACGTAAGATATGCATTTGAGGAGAAAAATGGTTCCCCATACACAATTATTAAGTATTATTGTTTTAAAAATCTACCTCAATTTTTATTTTCCACTAAAAGAAAATTATTGTTCAGTCTTAAAAACTACCGAGGCTAGAAGGCTGCAAATTGGTATGCTGATCAGCCACTCTCCAATCATCAAATATACCAAATTGCAGCCCTTTAGCCTCGGTAGTTTTTATTTAAGGTTAAACTTAGCCATAATCTTGCTTCTGACAACGATATAGGATAGGCCACCACCGAGCCTAGGTTCAGGTTTCATGGGGTGTGGCTCATACAGCATTACCGAGACCATCGAAAGATAAATCGCTTTTTCGTGGCCTTGATTATACGCTGCAGTGGCTGTACAGAAAACTCGATTGCTCCGAAGAAATTTCGGCGCGGTTTTTACTTTTTTTTTAATACCATTGACAGGGGTTATGTGGTCTTAAAGAGGCTTTGATAAGTTTTGAAGTGGATCCAACCGCTCACTCTCCGGGACTGAGATTTAGTCAATTTATTTATTTATTTATATATTGGTAACTACCTCCGTCGGTAAATTCTGAAGGAGGAGATGTCCTTTCTCTGCCGTGGAGGTGCCCTCCGTATCCCGAAACCTAATCGTACCTTTAAAAGAAATACAAATGAATGATTAGATAAATAAATTCCACATATTCTTGTGCTGTGACACTATGCATTCTCGAAGTGTATTGGTTAGTTCGATATCGCCTATTTGGTTTTGCTATGCTCAGGTTTATGTCTGTGCAGAACTGAGCGGAGGAAGGGAGTTAGGAATGGTAGATTTCTTTTTATATACATTCTTTTGGTTTCCTAAGATCACAATGGCTTCCTGTCTGGTGCTGCTCTTAGTAATATCCGCTCTTTCACCCGTCCCCCCCTTTTTTTTATAAGTAGCTCCTTAGAGGTTTTTATTGTTGCTTCCTGAAATTTGTAATAAGAGTCTACCTCATACATTTTGGGAGTCGTTTTGAAATGTTTTCCTTTGGAAATGGGAACAGTACGATATTTTCATTCGTTACATTAAGGGAAATTTTAAGAAACGAAACTTGTATCGTCCCTTTGGTAATGTAAGTGGGTGCATTACGTACTTTTTACATTTTTTGATCAAGAGGAAGTACTTCGTTATACCTTTTTAGAGATAATTTATAATTTGTTTTATTTGATTGTTTTTATTTACTGTATCTCGCGTTAAGCGAACGTTCACGTAATGTGTTACAGTTAAGGGGAATGATGTCAGAGGATGAAAAACTCACCGTTTTCAGGGAATGATGCTGATAGAAAGACAAGCGGCATAAGAATCGTAAGTACAAATACTCTTTAATGCCTGTCACCGGCTTGCCTGAATAAAGTCTCCAGTTTTTTTTTTTTTTTTTTTTTTTATGTGCGACTTTTGTAACGTTAAAGTTTTCAAGTGTTCTTCGTTGTCTTAAAATTAATTTTAAAAAAAAGCCGCTTTAATTTTTTTTCGTAGAAAGATTTTTTTTGTTTTTGTTACAGAATATTGTTTGTGCTAAATTTAAATGTCACAAACAAACAAAGTCCATATTTTTGGTATCCATTTATTTGAACGCTGCATTCTTGTATGTTATCTTTGCCATGAAAAACTACATGGGCATATCGAACTTATATTGGTTAGTATGATTGTAATCTGAATCTTCCGTAGGATTTGTGCGTAAATCTTTAGCCTATAACCAAGTTTCTTCCTGTGAATTTCGAGGAAGATCCAGAAAACTGGGAACTGAAAGGCCAGTAAAAGCAAGCATCTCTTGAACGAAAGCAAAGCGTAGAATTAAGAAAACGTATAGTTATTCAATGTTGCAGTTTCATTTTAGAGTTTATTATGCTGACCCAGCTACACTTATTGATAGTAATTGTTACAAGATACACTGCTTCGAAAAACATACCACTCCCGCATTTTTTTGGCTCACTCACTCTTCTCTCTTGATAAGGAATCAAATTACAAAGGACTTGGATTATCACAATTATCAAAAGAATGGTGAAATCATGAAGTCGGCTGCTTGATTTCCAGGGGCATCCAGCGCGCAGTCGCTGTAATAGATTTGGAATGACTCCGGGGCAGGGGCTAATTGTAGCCACGCTTTCGATTTTTGTCAAGTGTGTTAGCATTTATTGAAAAATAGGAAAATTACTTTTATTTCCCGTGCATGCGTATCTAATAGCTGCATTCCACCTCTTAAAGTTCACGAGAGAAAAAAGTTGTAGTCATCCTATCGATTCTACAATAAATTCGAGAAGACCATCAAAAGTATAAACGCCCACTGAATGGAGGATGCAACTGTTTGATGTCTCCTGTCAATGGCGGCCAATGGCTGGCTGGATAATCGTTCTGCCCGACGTTTTATCATTAATAACACACGCCAGGGACCAATAACAGCCCGTCGCCGATGATTATTGCTGTGTCCCTCCCTCCCTCCCTCTCTCTCTCTCTCTCTCGTCATATAATGAGGGTAATAGATCGCAGACGTGACAATCAGAAAAGAATAAATAACCCCCATCCGTCGGTATCGACTCCAGCGCGGTCAAAGTCCTTCTGATGATCTACTGCTTTGTATACCTTTTGATCCACCGTATCTCGAAGCTCGGACCGTATTGAATAGAGATGGATAGGAGGAGGAATAAGGACGAGAGAGAGAGAGAGAGAGAGAGAGAGAGAGAGAGAGAGAGAGAGAGAGAGAGAGTTTTTTTTTGCTAGAACATCATCATACCAATGTCCCCAATTTACAGTGGCATAGTGGATGGAGAAAGGTAGCAACTAAAAAGTCATACCTGGGCTGATGATTATTGAGGGGACGAAGAAGGATTGGTGCAATGAAAGGTACAATGAATAGAACTGATGACTGACTGAGTGACTGACGGAGCCGCTGACTGGCTGCTGCTGCTGGTTGCATCTGCTCCACAAGAGCGACGCGCCCGATGTAAAGGGAAAAGAGACAGCACGTCTAGATGACTGTTATTGACTGTAATGACATATGACATTGGTGACGTTATTCTTGTAATTTGGACTCATCATTGGCTGTATTGCAGTAGTAATTGGGATCTGGTGGCTTCCTACAGTCTCCCCTTGTTTAACCCTTCATTCTTTATTATACCTATTTTTTTTTAATTTCATATAGATATTTGGTAGCCGACAGCTCGTGACTTGGGAGTCAAATTACAGTTACTGTATGTGAGTGCCCCTACTTTTGAACCTTATTTATAGAAGTACAAAGCCTCTGAAAGTGAAGTTTTCCACGTTGGGTTCTCTTTGATACAGTAGGTAATGAATTGCAATGTTTTTTTCCCTGATTATGATTGTGATGTTGGTTGTCACACCATGCAGTAGGGCACTTTCGGCCATTCAAATGATTGTATTCTTCCTGGAGCCATCACACTCACAGTAGAATATATATATATATATATATATATATATATATATATACATACATACACATAAACATATACAATATATATATATATATATATATATGTGTGTGTGTGTGTGTGTGTGTGTGTGTGTGTGTGTGTGTGTGTGTGTGTTTCAATAGAGGCATCACTTGTCAAGTTAGTGTACATGTAAAGCACAATATGTATATTATATATATTATAAATATATAGTATGTGTGTGTGTTTTATATTATTCCTACGTGATATTCTTGGAGATTAATTTTTTCCAGCGGGATGAGTGTCAGTAATGATAAGCCACTTAAATTACATCAAGTCACTTAAAAGGTAACTATCAGAATCAGTCTATTTAGAAGTAACCATTTTCTCTGTTGAAATTAACGTCTGAACGTCAGAAGTCGGATGCCCTTGGTGCTTTGATCTTGAGAGTATAAGATATTTTACTGTGAATCAGCCGAATGCTGGCGTGTACTGACAGAGGCAACGTGTAAACACAGGGAACGACTGATAAGACTAATTTGAAATCAATATCATGCACAATTCATAGAGATTCAATTAGATCAAGAAACTTGCTTGATTTTTTTTTATCTCTCTTTCTTTTCGAAGGTGCGCCCGTGGTATTGTTGATCGGGGAGAGATAGTAAATTTATTTAGCTGTAACTACTAGTTGTAAAATGACTTGCTCTCCTTGAATTTTCCTCTTACGACTGTTACCTACCGAACAGCTGTGAAAATGATCGGACCCTATTGCTATATTTAAACTGATATACGCTGCGATTGGCCGCTGCGGGGCTACTTCTCTGGCTATAAATTCTGTTATTGGTGGTTGCAGCTCTGTTGCCATTAGTCGATTTTATTGCAGTCGAGTTGCCGACCGCCGCTGTTGTTTGAACTTTTTGTTTTCATGCCATCACATGTACAGACTTCTATATAATCGGGTTTAATTTGTAAATAATATTTTTTTCTGTTATCTGTAGCTAACTTTTTCTTTGAGTAGCCTTCGTACTCTGTGCTCGGCTTATTCCCTTGTAATAGAGACTGAGGTGCGTAGCATCTTGAAAAAAATCTTACAATAATAACCTTTTACAATTTTCATCTAGTTTGTTGCGAATTTAAGTGTGCGCACTTCGCCGCCAAGATTTTAAGTTGAATTACAGGTTGCCTCGGGAGCATAAATACTCAGTTCATTTGTATTTATAGGAATATATGCATCTCATAACTAACTATATCATTTTGTTCCTTGCTACTTGGCCGTTTCCTGAAAAGGTCATCTTGCTTTTGTTGACCTAACCCTTGAGATATGGATACCTGGCAGTTATTTGAATGTGGTGGGTTTGAGCTAAGTTTGAGATGGTTATTTAAATGTGGTGGGTTGAAGGCAAAGTTGAGATGGTTATAATGTTTTGAGATGTAAGTAACAAACTATTGTTTACATATGAACTCACGTTCACAGGGTTTGATCCTGACCTGCTGCCCACCATTTGGCCCAGCTGTGATTTGATAACACACTCTGTTGAAATAAAACAGGCTAGTAAGCGTATTCCTAGAGACTTCCAAGCGATGGAATATAATGAATGAAATAAATTAGGTGCCAAAACAAGGTGCTGTGTGATGTGTATCAACATATCTAAAATGTTTTATTCTGGAGAAATTTAGGTGTTAGCGTCATCCGCTGGACTGATAAAAGTAATTCAGGATCGTGCAGTTGCATGGGAGAATAATTCTAATTTGACGGACACACCATTACTCTCTTGTGGCCATTACGTTACAGGGAAAAAGTATGGAAAAAGAAAGAAAAAATGGTTGTCCAACAGGAAAATCAGAGTAAAGGGTATCCAAGAATAACTGGTGCATAAAAGATGAAAAAAGTGACGAAAAGTGCACAACGAAAATCTTATTTCTCAGAATAAATGTCAATCGTTCTATCCTGACTAGAGTTAACACTAGAAATAAAGATAAAGGATATTTTTTTCAGCTCCACGGAATATTGTTTAAAGTATAGTGTAGAATGTGCCAATAAAACATAGGGAGCGTAAAACCACATTGCGACAGACTTTTAAAGTTGCAGAAAAGAGGTGCTCATGGATTCTTCATTAATTTAAGTACTTTCCAAAACGGCTATAAAAGAAACAAGACGTTTATCAAGTCGGGGCGAGTTTTAGGATTTTTTTTTTTGTATCGTTTCGTATATTTGCTTTAATTAGGTTACTTGTTATTTCATGTCGAAATTTGAATTCCTTTAATCCATTATCTAGATGTGCATGTTTTATGATGTTTTTAATTGCTTCTGTCCACCGAATATATTTGCAATATGTGTACTTTATACGGTGAAGTTGATTTATAGTCATATCTCTCTTTCTATGAATTTTCCATCTTATAAATATATATATATTATAAACTGTGCTCTAGTGTACTATTTTACAATGACCGTAAAATCGTAGGATTATTGGAGTAAAATTGCGAAAGCATTCTATGAATTCACATTTCCATACTCTCGCTCTCTCTCCTCTATCTCTATATATATATATTAATATATTCCACTATATATATTAGTATATATATATATACTATATTATATATATGTGTGTGTGTGTGTGTGTGTGTGTATATATATATATATATATATGCGTGTGTGTGTGTGTATGAAAGTATGTATGTATTATCCCCCTACGGCTCTTCTATCAGTGAAGTTATGAAGTGCTTGGATGGTTTTCAGCTAGGAAAATGACATTGTGTCTCAGGCCCAAGGGCTAACTACCTCACTCGAACAGTAAACACTGAAAGTTGTAGGGATATCCCTCTGTGGAGCCACTCCATTTCAAGGGGGAAACGCGTAGGTTGAAGAAAGAACATATGCTGCGTGGATTATGGGATGCCTATGTATCCAGACTGATTATATACTGCATTCATATGCTTGCATGTAATTATGTGTGCATAATTGTATTTAGTTCCGTACTGACAGGGAATGTCTTTAATTGGTTATCCATTTCACATTCTGATATCATATAATAACGCAGGGTGAATGACGCAGGAGTCTATGCAATTTTATACGACCGAAAAACGTTATTCTGTGTGGTCGTAAATCATACATTATGGTTCGTTATAAAAAAGAAAGAAAAAAAAACCCTTGTAGTAATTATGACTGACGAGTGAAGTTTTAAGGGAGGTCAGCTGGAATCCACATAGGATGTGACCCTTATTAATTCGGGGCATCGGGTTTCTTTTATGCTCCTTTATCATTGGCATCACAGCTACTACTTCAGTTACGCTAGGTATTTTCAGAAATGTTAATGGCTGCCTTTCCGACATTGCACATTGCATGTCCTTTTGGTATATTTGATTCAATAGAGTCCAGTGTATTATGCCATTGGTGTTGTATGACAATAGTGTCGTACGCCGAGTAGCACATGTCATTTCATCTTCTTCGTGTACCTATTAGTGAATTTATTTCACTTTTTTTTAAGAGTTTTTTTATGCATGTATGTTTGTGTATATTATATATTACACACACACACACACACACACACACACACACAAACACACACACATATATATATATATATATATATATATATATATATATATATATATAATGGGAAATATAGATACATCGCATTGTGCTTCTCGATTATCAATAGAAGGATTCACAGTAGTACTCTTTAGAAAACAAAATGTATTTGTACAAATATTTACAGAGTTTAAAGGTTTCGTCCATCCTTCTGTGGACTTGATCACTAAGTTGAAAAAAGACACACAGCAATGGTGAAGAAATAGAAACAGATATAAACAGACTGAAAGGCGTAAACAAGGTTAAAATAAGCGGACAAATTATTGGGCCATACTTCTTTCTAGAATTCTAAGTGATGAACGAGGCGGCACAAAACGCTGGTCTTCTTGAACGATATCTTGATGGTCGTTATCCAAAATGGCAGTTTGATCTACAGTGTTGAACATTGCGAGGTGTTGTTATCTACATTATCAGATTGAAGAAGGCTGTCCACAATTTTGAAGTTCTTAAATTCTGACCCTTTAGCAAATCTCTTCACTCAAGAGTAAGTTATTCGTAGTGCCAGTATTCCCCTCAAAGGTGTTATTTAAAATGATGAGATCGCCGACAAACCTCCTAGTGGTCCTATTCGTACTTTTATAAATAATTTTGCCTTCTTTAAAATCAGTACAAATGGCGTATTTCGAATCCCATGTGTGCCTAGCAATTGCACTGTAAACATTACTCAAACGGCAGGCTGTAATACGTTCCCGTTCCCTATAGTCCAGGGAACGACCACTTTCTCCAATATACGGTGTAAAAACTAATAAATACTATATTGGAGAAAGCACTAACATCGTCTCCAGTGCCGTGCCATGTTTCGCTACTTATGTCTTATATGTTTTGTCTGTCTTCCACAATTATCCACTCATCTCCTCAGGAATCCAGCTGACTTTATCACCTACTGTTTTCCTAGGGGTTCTACGAAGGACATGTCCAAGCCATCTCCATCTCCCTTTCCCTTCCATCATTATATATCTCATCTGCATAAGGAACTAACATAGTTTCCTTTATGGTATCGTTTCTTGCTGTATATCCTACCATCTGACTTGTATGGTTCTTGTGGAAGTTTTAATCTTAGATCGACAAAATGTTGAAGACAGTTGCATTGTCATATCGACCGTGATCCTTTACCGTACATCAATACTTAATATATTGAACTTCTGAATAGACTACGTTGGAGTAGAAATTGAGCATCTATAAACTTAATGGTCACATTTTGGTAGCCTATGAAAACGATCGCATTATTTCACTATAGGACATTTTTATATCTTTGGGTAATATACATAAATTGTACTCGAGTCTGACATTCTGTCTCAGTACATGAGTTTGTACACGGATCCTTGTTACTAAAAATTAGTCTACTTGTATAATATGTGTTCTTTTTTTCCATTTGCCGAAAATCTGATTTCTGTGAAAAATTCAATGGAAGAGGTGACATGACGCGTATTGAAATCTATATACCAAAATATCAAGTAGTCGTTGTATTTCAAGAGTAACTGTGTATTGGTGCAGTAAGACAGTTTAATCTTTGATGTAATGATAAAAGCTTTTTCTTAAGGAATATAAACTATATTTCTCGAGAAACTGAACGATAGATATTAGTTGAATTAATTTTTTTAAACCTCAAACGTTTGCTCTTTTCGGCTTGTGCTATTGTTAACCAATTATTATTATTATTATTATTATTATTATTATTATTATTATTATTATTTATTATTATTATTATTATTGTTGTTGTTGTTGTTGTTGTTGTTGTTGTTGTTGTTGTTGTTGTTATTATTATTATATTTTGGTTACGAAATATAATTTTAAAGTTGAAAAAAATAGCTTTCCCCGAATAATTCAATGACTACTTCCTTGCGTGAAGAATCACATTTTCTCCGAAGATTGGGTTTCCTTACATTTTTCACTTTTATGGTAATGTTAATTTCGTTGTTCCTTGGAATGATGATAATGAATATTGAAATATTTGGAAGGTGAATATTAGCGCCGATGACTATAATCATTGAGACGTCACTCTGTAAAAATTGAACTTCCATCCAATTAGACAATGTACAAGAATAATTCAGACTTACAGATTAATATTTCTTAAACTGGAAAGCGGTTGAAGTTTGTTTTTAACGTGCACGTCAAATTTAGCGCACATGATACCTTATATGATTAGAAAAGCGAAGCGTTCGTAGAAATAAGCTTGGAATAGTACTTAAGAAGGTTAAAAAATGCTTGACAAGACTAGTCCAACTGATCGTCTGGTATTTTAGATTCATCACATTGTTTGGATGCCATTATTTTGGCGGCTGGAGATTCTGATTGAGGCTTCAACTTGATGTCAGTGAATATTCACATTTTTTAAGATAAAAGACATTATTAGTCATCAACCATCTTCCATTTCGGAGCTAATGGAATCCTTGTTTTCACCCCTACCATGTAGTGTCTGATAGATGTATTGTAATAAAATATAGCGGCATTGATAGAAACGGTGTCATAGAATTTAGTTTTATTGATAGAAACAGTCTGTGGTGTCAAAGATAGAAGCATTTTTAATTTTCCTTTGAATTCGCGGTGTGTAAAGAAGAGAGGATGGTGCAAGTGATTTCAACGCCCACGTAAGTAGTAATCCAATGGGAAACCAGCCTTCACCCCTTAACCCATCTATCCCTCATGTTACTTCTGCCGTTACTCCCACTCCATAAATTCTCACTGTCCTTGGTGGCAAGAGGCCGGACATAGTCATTACCAGAGCATAAAACTAATGTCGTAAAAAGAATTCATCTGCCATTATCCCTATTACCCCCTCGACGAGGATCCGTGGTTATCATTTTGATGGAGGAGGTGGGTTCCTTCGGGGGAGAGATGGGGATGGAAACCATCCTGACGATGGGAGAGAGTAATGGGCGCTTGAGACGGTTAGATGGGCTTGAGATTACAGGAGTCTGGTTGATGGGAGCCGGTAAGTGAAACGAATGCACGGGCGTAGGCTGTAAAACAGCTTCCATGGAAAAACAGAAATGACTGCCTGTCGATTTTTAGTAGACTATCCTACTTGGATTTTCAATCTTTGAAGCCGTCACTATGCACTAAAGACTTTTTTTTAAGAGCGTAATTTACACCAAAATAAAGCAAAAACTGTCACTAGAAACCAATTCCATTCACAATATACATTCCCTGTATAATTCTCTTATGATATATTCTTGACATAAAAAGGAAGTTGCTACTTCGGAGAGATCTGTCGTATCATTAAGGAGGTGGAATTTTAAAACAATAATAAAAAGATAATGGCGATTGGGTAGCAAAGGAACATCGTTAGTTTTACAGAAAACAGCTGTTGTTCCATAGACCAGCATTTGGCATTGTTATAGCGCACTCTCAGCATCTCCATTAAAATCCACGTTAATCACCAGGCATATGGCATTCGTCTGATGCCCCAGACACATAGCTCTCTCCCCCAGTTAGTATTAATTAGTCCCTTTTTATCTTCGAAAATCAGATCAGGAATGCTGTACGGAGTATGTTTTTCTCGCTGCGAGATGCCAGAATGTTTCACGTACCTGAAAATAGAATAATTGGTGCTAAAGATAAAGTGGGGATTGAACTTCATTCTACAAGAATCTTACGGGCCTTTTGGTTAATAGCATGGCCTTTTTCTTTTTCTTTCTTTTTTTTACTGAAGAATTTTCTTGACATCTGGCCTCTCCTCTGGCTGGTAGTGTGACCTTGGCAAACTGAAGTGTGGGTTAAAATAAGTAAAAAACAACAGTGTAACTTGCAACATCGCACAGATTTAATTGCGTACACCTGGAGGTAAAATAAATAAGACGTCTTAAAACCCCATAGACCTCTGTCGACTTAATCAATGAATTAAGTACCTGTTAATTACTCGACTGTGATCGATCATAGTCGGATTTTCAAGGATATAGAGTTCAAAACCTCACACCAAATAGTTGTCGAAAACTAACACACACACACACGCACACACACACACACACACACACACACACATATATATATATATATATATATATATATATATATATATATATATATATATATATATATATGAATAATTATCACATCACCGTGATTCATATACATTCATCGAGCTACAAATGTCCTTTAACATCCAATTCGCTCTACCTCGGAATTATGTATTTTTGTTGATAATAATTTCCTCCTCTCGTGGGTTCGAACTTCATTGACGTTAGCCGAATCGATAACATCAATGAAGTCCTGATTTCTTCTCTGTCCGTTGGGCGCTGGTACGAAACCACGAGAGGACGAAATTATTATCAACTAAAAAATTCCCCTTCGGTTAGCATATATGAAAATAGATTAATTCCGAGGTAAAACAAATTGGACATTAAAGGACATTTGTGTCTCGATGAATATATATATATATAATATAATATATATATATATATATATATATATATATATATAAATATATAAAACACAATGTTTGTGTATGAAGCTCTTGTGTGTTTTACATTATGTGTTTTCTAGCATGTGATATGTAGCGTCAAGTTACATAACTCGGAATAGACAGCACTGGTTGGTGAGTAAGAAAACGCTTCCATAGTCAAGTAGCTTCTGGCAGTGCTACGCTCTTGTATCCAGTTTATGCTCCGCATTTAAAAAAAAAAAAAAAAAAAAAAAAAAAAAAAAAAAAAAAAAAAAAAAAAAAACGCTCCCATTGTATGAAACGATACTTATGCTTGGAGATTTTTAAGACCTGAGCCATTAATGCCCCATGGCAACAATAAAAAAATATCATAACTGAACAACTGCGACAAAAGGATTGTTTTACATTTTGTAGGAGTTTCTTCAAAGGACTGGTTTATATGGTACGTCTTTAGCGATGTAATGTTTGGTTTAATTTTTCTTTGCACTGAGTCAGTTGCCTTCGGTCCGTCTAAAAAGTTCCCCATCACTTTTTGAATTATTTTAAGAATTCGTATGCATTAGTATATATTAGTGTTCGCACCTCTTCTGGTATCGTAAATTTAACTTAGTTTGTAAATGTTCTTTACATTAGGGTTTTATTTATTAGATATGATTGTATTATGGGAGCTCTCTCTCTCTCTCTCTCTCTCTCTCTCTCTCTCTCTCTCTCTCTCTCTCTCTCTCTCTCTCTCAAACGTGCATCTTAACCTAAGGGCTGTATTAAAGTCTGGTTTCTTATGAGTATTACATACATATATGGTCCTGGTTGTTGTCCGATGCAACCGGCTTCACTGTATGATAGAAAAGCTTTAAAGTTCGTGATTATAGTGAATGGGCTTTTATCCTAAGAGTTGTATATTTTATTTTATTTTATTAGCAGAGAGAGAGAGAGAGAGAGAGAGAGAGAGAGAGAGAGAGAGAGAGAGAGAGAGAGAGAGAGAGAGAGGGAGGAACTGGTGATGGAAGGGGGAGATAATAGATTGTGTTGGGAAAGGGAAAAAAAAAACTTCGATTACTGTTTACCCATCACTACTACTGCATTTGTCTCATTTTGTTTTCCCACAAATTGGGCTTGATGTTTGAGGAAAGAATGATACGATGAAAGGATAAATCTCTGAAATGAATTGAAGTCTAACCAATGTGTGATGACTTACACGCAATTTCGGACTTTCATTGCCTCGAACATTAATGTTGTATTTGTCCCTTGCAGTTCAGCATTCACTTCTCCCTGAAATAACAATGCTGATTATCCCTGCCACAAAGAACCCGACTTTGATTTATCCCAACTCCAGGACTGTGTTTACCCAAGTGAGTGGTAAAATTCACCCCAATTTCCACTCGTAAAGTATTTGTCACACTGCTCCCCAGGAATTTGTAAAAATGAATTAGAAATGTATGCATGAACCGTAATATAATGGTTGGGAAGCGAAGTGATATGTTTTGCTGAAATATGACTGACGCATCCTTTGTTACCTCCAATTTCATGTGAATAAGGATGATCTCGTCGTTTGTCTACTCAAACAAATAACCTTTAACTACCCTTGAGTGCGTCTGGCCGTTTCTCCCTCTCATTATTTATTCAGTTTTTAGTAAGCAGGATAAATGGATCCGATGGGTGAGGAAGCTTTTCCTTAATTTTGCGGTTTAGAGGTTAGAGCCACAAACATATGTGTGTGTTTGTATATATATATATATATATATATATATATATATATATATATATATATATATATTTTATATATATGTATATAATATATATACATATATAAATATATATATATATATATATATATATATATATATATATATATATATATATATGTGTGTATAATGTGTTTGTATGTATAAATGTAATTTGTATATGAATGCGTGTAAGCACATATACGTACTATTTATGTATGTGGTTGATGCATATCCGTGAATGTTTGCCTGAAGATGTTCCCCAAATGCTTTTCTCAGGCTCTGCGTCTGCTTCTAAAATGGAAATGGTATCCTTCGCCCCATAATTCATTCCTTCCTTGAGGTTGGTTAGTTGCCGAGATGTCCTGGGAGGAGATCGCTACCAGCAACGAAAACAAAAACAGCAGCAGCAGCAACAGCTTCGAGGCGGCCCAAGATAATTCATCACTTGATAGCACCTCCTTTGCCGTGATGAATAGGAGCGTTAACTACCAGTAGATGGACCCTCCCGGTGGTACGAAGTGTTATTTTATTTTTAATTATACCATGAGAACTACGGCACCTCTAATTTTGGCGAGCGTGTGAAGGGACTGTCGTCGGCCACATGATGTCCTGGTGGGCAGCAGCTCGCCTCTTGAATGAACTGGCGATCATTATTCCTGAATATGCTCCTATTTGGTAGAAGCTTTATTCTTGGAAGCTTACCCTTTGTCTCTCGAGAAAATTACTTTTGAATAATATCCTTTGTCTAGTAGGAACTTTACCCGCCTGTTTGCTAAAAAAGTTGATCTCGAAGTCTTGTTAGGAATGTTGTCTTGTTCTTTAAGAATACGCTCTAGACTGTTTTAGAGCGTATTCAAATGTTTTGTCAACTACAGTGAACTAGTCATCTTTTTCTCATTGGCTAAACGATTGGAGGTGTCGCTACTTGGATTACAGCGTTTCCCCAATTTATTTAGCGATATATATATCCAAGCGATCGGAATTGGCTTTGTTGCCCAGCCATTTCAGTATTATAGTCTGTGGTGCGTATGCTAAAATGCATAAATAATAGTTCTGCATATCATATTTTTTCGTATTCGTTCTTTATATTTTTTTTCACTTCATAAAATCTTACTGTACCAATTTAAGTTGTCACTTTTCCTTTGCGTTTTGTTACCTTTGAGTGGAACGCATTTCGTGGATTAATGTCTGGCCGTTGTTTTACCCAATTATTCCCACCTCTTTAAGCTACTGGTTACGACTGTAATTTCCTTTTTGGTTGTATTTATTACCACCCCCGTTCCCGTTTTTTTTTTTCAATCTCCTGCAGGCATTTCTTCTAATTCAGCGGTATCTTCACCTGCATGATAGCTTGCCATGTCTCGAGTCTAATCTCCTTTCTTTCACCTGCCAAAGTTGTGTTGCGTTGGACCACCCACCCAGCCGGAAGTCGCCCCTTTTCTAACCCCCGCCTCCATCTCCTGATATCATCCTCCCCCGACTCATTTTTATTGACATTTTCCGATCCTCTTTCTTCCCCTAATGCCACCACCCCTTCCCCCTTCCCCTGGAATTATTAGCTACCCTCTTGTCTGAGGCGCTTCCATCACAAGGGCGTGTAAGTAATATCATCAGGTTTCTTGTACATATATTACGGTATTTGGAGACCACTCTGATTTTCTAGTACACTCGAGGGACTTTCGTGAGGGCAATTGGAAGTAAATATGGAATCCCTTTCCAGTTTGGCTTGGTCCCTCTCGGTTGGCGTTCTTGAAAAGCCTAATTTATTTTTCTGCTGGTAATTAGCGTTCTTACGTGAGTACTTTCTTGATGAACGAAATTCGTAAATGATTATTAGATAGTAAGAAGGTGGCTTGTTTTTTAAATATATACCTGCTACTACTGCTAATGCTGTCCCCCACAAAGAAGACATTTAGTACTATGTATATATATGTATTTATAAATATATATGCGCACATGAACCCAAGCGCACACATTAATATATATATAATATATTATATATATATATATATATATATATGTATGTAATATATATATATATATATAGATATATATATATACATATATGTATTATGTATGTAAAGAGAGAAAAAAGGGGAAAAATGTTTTTTTTCCGACGCACCATAATTGTTAGAAAGGCCGTTATACTGCAAGAATTAAAGGGGAAATTACCGTTAAAATAAACATTGTTTTGCCATATCATTTTCCAAATCTCTCTCTCTCTCTCTCTCTCTCTCTCTCTCTCTCTCTCTCTCTCTCTCTCTCTCTCTCTCTCTCTCTCTCTCTCTCTCTCTCTCTCTCTCTCTCTCTCTGAATTTGTGCGTGGAAAGGAACTGAACTATCAAGAAGCTTGATACAGAGTACAGTATTTAATAATAGCTCTCTCGAAACCTGTAATAGATTGGAGCTGTGCTCGACAACATTGCCGACACTCGAGATTCAATTATATCCTTGAGGTATATTTATTTTAATGATTGAAGTTGGGTAGCTAGAGCCGTTTCTCTGGACATCTAGACCACCAACAGAGGTTAAATCGAAGACTTGAGCTACCGTCTAGACGAAACAAGTTCATGCCAAGACAATCTCCCTCAGAGAATAGTCGGAGGGTTTCAAAGAGAAAGGTCTGCGAAGCACGTCTTGGAAACTACTCGTCGTCTGGAGATGTTATCATATGATTATTGTCTCTGATATGAGTAGAATACTAGGTGCTATAGTCTTTGTGATATTTACAAAAAATTGTAAAATTAAATTTTTTTTTTTCAAGTAAGTTCGTATGGAAGCAGCGGTGCATTACATATGCGCGCATTGCCCCTATAACTGAACTCTAAAACCATCACCATTGCGCGCATCTTTCCATTAATATTGCGCGCAGGCATCTTTCAGGGTATTCCAATAATATCTGTTGTTAAACCCATTCCGAAGAGAACGTTAGTTCTATTTTTTCCACAGCTCTTAACCTTTAGAAGTGAATGCATTTCAATGGTTGTTAAGGTAGTTTCATTGTACTTAACTTTTTTTTTTTTTATTTACTTTGCAAGGTTTTTTCATGTCAATGCTGTGAACTGTCATAGTGTTCGAAAGTGTTCGTTATCTTATCATAACCATATGCAGTAGGGCAGTTTGATAAGAAATGATTGAAAGAAAAAAGAGGAAAAGAAGCGCGGAATTGTAATAAATTTTAGCGCGCTATCGTAACACTTCCTAATCCCTAAATGCGCGCAAATGTAATACGCCCGAAATCGGCAACCTAATGCCCTTTTCTAGCGCAGAATCAAGGACGGGGAAAATGGGAGGAAGGGAGTTTTGGGTCGTTGCTTGAATAGGAGATGATATTGAAAGTCATCATCACTATTGAGTTAGGTTTATAATGATTTATCATCCTTTAAAGTAATCCTTACCCTAACTACTAACATTTGAAGATGTTTGTGTCAAGTGGTATTTTTAAGACAATCTTTACCAGCGTAAAGGACATTTTAAAATGTTAGTTTTGAGAAGTTATTAACAATGGATGGTTTTTTTTTCTTAAGTAAAACGGAATGGCAATCTTCTCTTGTTAGTGACACTGCAACTGAAGATTCGCTGTATGACGTTTGTATTCTCAGAACGGTAGTTGTTCTGAGGAGGCAGAATTTCATGCGTATCACCTTGCTATTTTGGACAGTAATCTCCCCCTTGCTATTTTCGAACGCTTTCTCTTCTTTAATATGTTGTCAAACGATAATCCTGTTTTTATATCATCTTAAATCCTAGTCGTACTTATATCAAATTTATACATAACAAGACTTATGTGACTTTAGGTTTGTTTGTGCCTGTTTCAATTATTTTTTTCTTCTCTTGGGCCAACAAGGTTTTTCTCAGGGCAAGGAGACTTAGAGATTAGCAAGCAGGGAATCTAGTTCCACTCGATGTTCCCCAACCAAGAACGCTACTTCATCAATAGTTTTACTTACAGCAATTTAATATGGTAAATGTCACCTTGTAGGTCCGTTTAATATTGGTAAATTACGCGGAGACTGGCGCCCTAGTTTTGTATCACCTGCCAGGAGACGCGATAATGAGGGTGATTGAGTCGGTGCCTGTAATGATTCTTCTTTATTGCTCTTTTTTTTCTGTCAAAATTCTCTCCTCCTCCTCCTCCTCCCCCTCCTTATCATCATCATCTCATAGCCACGCCTACCAGGCACCACGAGGCCCAACTTGCTTTTCGGCCTATGATGAGCCTTTGGATCTCACCTGCCTCTCCCCCCTCCACCCCCCTTTTTATTTTGTGTATTCCTGGAAGCGGCTGGATAGGGACTAAATTCTGTATTTAATTCCTTGTAATACAGAATCTCATATTTTTTGTCACACCATGACAGAGCGGAAACTTAAGAAACAAAATTGGGGAAAATTGCTTCCATTGTCCGTTTTTTCCTCCCTCCACATTTTCCCACATATTTTACGACAAAGAGCCTTGATGGGTGGGTGATGAAATTGATTTCTATGATGATGCTAACGTTTGAAAATGGAGAGTGCGCTGAGAGAGGGAGGGGAGAGAATTTTGTACCTTGTAGGTGTGTTAGTTATTTTATTGGTGGTTGGCCAACTTAGCATTAGAAACCTCATCCTATTAATTAAAACTGAACTCCATTTGTATATTTTTATAGCTTATGTAGAAATCATTCCGAAGGTAATGTTAGTTTTTTTCAGTGGCACGAATAACTGAAGTTTTCATCATTGGTACCAAAACTAGACAACAATGTTCCATGACATGTTCCATCCAAAAGAAAGGGTTTATATACGTTGTACCAAACGTGAATTTGTAGATTTATCGCATTCAATACAGTTT